>NC_133122.1:27519493-27862821 GCF_033568475.1 Henckelia pumila
TTGGATCTCTTCTTCATCATCTGTGTCAAGCTTTGAATCTTCTATTCTGTTACTAAGATCATTTAAGCTTGGAGATTCATTAGTGATAGATGTTTCATCAAACACAATGTGAGCTGATTCTTCAACTGTTAGAGATTTAGTATTAAACGTTCTATACTCTTTACTAACAGATGAGTAACAAAGAAATATGCTAGAATTTGATCTGACATCGAGTGCAGTCAGATGAGTCTTACCATTGTTATGAAAGAGTGGGTGCCCGGTGAGCCAACTTGTGGTTAAGGGCTTTGATGAATCTTTGTATAAACAATCTTTTGTTTATAATAATTTACACTTTTATTAATGGCAATGACTTTATCTTTCTTCATATTGTTATATTGTGATATACTATTGTTGTTTTGATAAAGACCTTGAATATACTATAGTGTATGTAAGATGTGGTAGTACATGGGGATGTCTATCATGAAACACATCTTATAGTCACTGTATATTCTAAATCGTTCCTAGTCGATTGAGCCGTCCGTGAATAAGGATAAGGATCGCTCGAGATTGAGACTAGCATTTGCGATGCCGAGTACCACGTTTCATTGGTAAGGAACATAGAGATGTTCGAAGCATGCAAATGGATATTCATACGATGAATGATCGAACTACCCTATCCGGACTTTCCAAGTGGTTATCACTTATCGAGTGGATAAAGTCCGCGGTTTTGGTTGTACACCATTAGTCCTTACTACTTGAAACATCATTGAGACTCTATATACTAGTACTGTGCTTTGACTCGTTTACCGACTCTATTGGGGTCATCAGGTGTCGGGATTGGGTACAGTTACAACACATATAGGAGTCGATGCTTTGTTGTCAAGGATTCACCACATACTTGCGAGTATGGATATCCTATGCAATCTGAGGAGATATTAGTGTGACGAATCTCTGGCCAGAGTACATGATGTGTTTTAAGAAATGGTTTCTTAGTAGCACATGCGATGTCACTATTTGATCTTCAAGATGCATTGCATAGTTATCGAATCTCGAACGACTCTCGATTTACCAATGGTTGTTGATTCGATCGGGATATATGGATGAAGGGACCGTACTGTACGCTAACCAAAATCTATTGGTTCTTGCAGGCACTATCAGTGATACCTAGGAAATCATGGGGCGATGTTGCTAGGCGCTCTTATCATGATTCGATGGGCAAGTCGGAAATTGTTGTTCCGAGTCACAAGGAGTTGTGAGCCCACGGCTAGCTGTATCCCTGAACCATTGAGGGTCACACAGAGTAATGGATTTTTAATCCCCGTTGAGATAGTTAAATTTAAAGAGTTAAATTTAATGAACAAAGAAGTGGGACTTCTTATTTAAGAGTAGAGGAGTAAGATTTCCTAAAATGACATAGGGATGGGCATTTTTGGAAACCACTGAATTCGGATTCAGAAAATTTATCTTGACTCTAAAAGATGCAGAAATGGTTTCTGTGAACATTGGTGAAATTGGTTTATCAATCTGAGTCACGATGAATTTTATATTAATTTCTGAACATGCGGGCTTTGCTTGTCAGGCTTGAACTTATGACTAATGGGCCCTAAGCTGTTAGCAGCCCACATTATAAATAAGTTATTGCAGTACAGAAATTACACAATAGAGGTCACAAAATATTTTCGAAAACCCTAGCCTTGTTTTCTCTACGTGGCCGCCCCCTCCCTCTCTCTGTCGGGAAAATCCAGCCTGTGAATTTTGAATTTGCAGTCTGGTTTAACGGATCAAATTCGTTAATTCTCTTCGTAGAAACTTCTGATAGATTTTCTAGTGCAATCTATCAGAGGGATTAAATCTCTGTTCGTGGACCTGATTGAAGAACAGTTCGTCCATCAGTTTCGGGGATATACAACAAGAGCAGAGTAATCTGTTGGTGTCCATAATCTCGATTCGAGATTGGAGGTAAAAATTTATAATTGTTATTTAATTTTTACACACACAATTTAATCGTAAAGTTTTGATACCCATTATGGAATCGTTCCATATAAAATTTTTAAACTTCCGCTGCACCGAGTATCAATTCTGATTGATCTGATCGCCGTTCTCCAACAGTGGTATCAGAGCCAGGTTGCTCAGATCAAGCGATTAAATTAATTGATTGTACAAAAAATTTTTAAGCCTCGGTTTTTGAAACAAAATAAATTTTTTAAAATAAAATTTTTTTTTTTCGGGAAAAACACGGGCAGCGATTGGATCGCTGCCCTAGGGGCAGCGGCGGGCTGCCCGGGAGCGTCCCTGGCGGCCCGCGGAAAAATTAATTTTTAATTTTAAAATTAAAATTTTAATATGTTAAAATTCTATTTTTGGTCCGATCGAAAATTGTTTTTGATTGGTCCACGAGGCGTCGGATCGAATTGTTCGAGTCCGAAAATTTTAAAATTGAATTTTGGATAAATTTGAATTTTTGGAAAATTTATAGATTTTATCCGTTAAATCAGATTTTATGAAATTAATTATTTTTGGTACAATTGATGATAAGATATGATCTTATGGAAATATTGAGTAAAATATGATTTTATGTATAAAATTGGATTTTATATATAAAATATGATTTTATTTGATTAAAAGATAAAATATGATTTTGTATGTAAAATAAGATTTTATATATGGAATATGATTTTATCCTTTTAATTTAAATTGCCATTGCATGTTATCCAATAAATTAATTTTGAATTAAATATTATTGGATAAGGATGATCGATTGCCATGACCAATTTTGTAGGTGTATGTTAGAAATTTACATTTGTTTTTATTGTTGTTGGATTTATTAATGGGCCTGATTTATGTCCCAATATGAATTGTCATATGTAATAAAAGTGGGTCTGGTTTATGGCCCGTTCCCACCCCTTAAAATGTATCCCCTACTTGTCATGGTTATTTATTGTAAATACATTAGACTTAGTGGGAGATGAAGATTTGAAGACGGAGGTGGGCCCAGCAGACAATAAAGACTGAAGAAATGTAAATTGGAAGCTCAATGTAATAGGATTGCATTGCATACCTGCATATTACCTAGGATTGGACTTAGACTCGTGATTGGCAACCACGGGTCGATTAGAAATGGAATCGATCATCCTATATAATATATGATATTATAGTTGTATGCATGTTTTAGACAAAATTGTGTGAATCCCGCAAGCATACAAATTTTAAAATGATGAGACAAATTTTCAAAATTAAAATCCCTCATTTTAAATATGATTTAAAATTGATATCAAGATAAATAAAGGAAATTTAAAATTGTTTAAATGTTCCTACCTTCCATCAACGATCAATGTATGAGATGCTACCCGCGGATACGGTCCGGCTCATATTATTGGGGGGGCCCGTTCGTCGAAAAGCTGTACATTGGATCGACACATGTTGTAAGTTGGGTGGAACTCCCATGGGATCGGCTCATATTATTGGGGGATCCACATGGCGACCGTCCATCACAACTTAATATTGATGGGTCATCTTGACATGTCACAATAAACGGCGTCATATTATTGGGCCCTTATTGGACATGAGGTAAAAACGTGGAGGTTGCTTTGGAAGCAATTGGGCTCTACCTTTTGAAAATTATGGTTGGCTGATATTATTCGGGACCATAGTTTGTCAATTGGACTCCATGTTCCCACTAAGGAAAACAGTTTCCCGTTTTCACTAGAGGGTAGTGAAATCGTTAAAATAGTGGGAGTGAGATTCATAAAATAAATTTTGCCTATTTTATGTCTTAGTAAATTAATTAAACAATCACTATAATTGTCTGTTTCTTTTCAGTATTTCATAAAGATGAATTCGCGTAATCCACTATTCTCTATCCTCGAACAAAATAAATTGACTGGCGCAAACTATACGGAATGGTTCCGTAAGTTGAAGATTGTCTTGACTTCAGAGAAGATGCTCTACGTGTTAGAAAAATCTCCTCCGAAGGAAGCACCAGCTGATGTAAGTCCGGAAGAGTTGGCCAAACTTGATACATGGTGGGACCATGATATCAAGGCCAAATGCTATATGCAAGCCTCGATGTCTGATGAACTCCAGAGGCGATTTGAGGACACCGTGAATGCTGCTGACATTCACGTACAACTCAAGGAACTTTTTGGGGCTCAATCGAGAGCTGAAAGGCTCGCTACTGTAAAAGAGCTAATGACGTGTCGCATGCGTGAAGGGACTTCGGTCCGTGATCATGGGGTACGAGTGATTTGGCTCATACAGAAGTTGGTAACGCTTGATTTGGTGTTGGAGCATGAACTCAACGTGGACTTATTACTTCTATCTCTTCCTTATTCGTTTGACGGATTTGTGGTGAATTTCAATATGAACAAGATAGAGGCCTCCCTTGAAGATATGGTCAATATGCTTGTAACATATGAATCCACTTTAAAGAAGGATAAACCGGCTTTCTTGGTGGGCTCCTCTTCTTTTGCTAAGAAGGGGCCAAGTACAAAGGGTAAGAAACGTTCTGCCCCACCTAAGAAAACCGAACCCGAGAAGAATTACAAGACAAAGGCTTCAAACATGGAAAAGTTCAAGGATGTTTGCCATCACTGCAAGAAACCCGGTCATTGGAAACGTAACTGCAAGGAATATCTAGAGCAGTTGCGAACTGCGAAGGGTATGTTCTATATTGAAATAAATGTTTCACTTAATACTACTTCTTCGGTATTAGATACCGGATGTGGATCTCACATTTGCAATGATTTGCAGGTGATGACAAGAAGTCACAAGCTTAGAATGGGTGAGACCCAGCTGAGGCTCGGAAATGGTTCCAGAGTTGAAGCTAAAGCTGTGGGAGATGTTTATTTAATTCTGCAGAACGATTTTAAGTTACTTTTGAGAGATGTTTTATTTGTTCCAGATTTGATTAAAAACATTATTTCTGTTTCTATGCTTGATAGAGATGGTTATTCTTGCAATTTTGTGAATGAGATTTGCAATATTTACAAGAATGAATGTTTGATTGGAAATGGACAACTTGAAAACGATCTATATAACTTAAAATTAAAACACGTTCCAATAAATTATGTTGATAAACAGGTAACAACAAACAAAAGGAAAATCGATAGTCAAAACCCGGCAAACCTTTGGCATGCTAGGCTAGGTCATATTTCCTCAAGGAGGATGAACAAGCTAGTGGGAGAGGGCATGTTTGATATGTCTGATATTAACTATCTACTTGTGAGTCCTGCCTGAAAGGAAAAATGACTAAATCTCCTTTTAAGGGGAAACCTGAGCGTAGTCAAAATCTGTTGGATTTGATCCATACAGACGTTTGTGGTCCATTTAGAATTGGTACTCAATATGGTCACACCTACTTCATTACCTTTACTGATGATTATTCTAGGTATGGGTATTTATATTTAATGAAATATAAGTCTGAAGCATTTGAAAAGTTCAAAGAATTCAAGGCTGAAGTAGAAAACAAGCTAGGTAAAAGTATTAAAGCACTTCGATCGGATCGAGGTGGAGAATACTTGAGTACCGAGTTTTTGGACTATCTGAAAGAGAATGGGATTCTCTCTCAGTGGACTCCTCCTATGACACCACAGCTGAATGGTGTATCGGAGCGTCGTAATCGAACTTTGTTGGACATGGTTTGATCCATGATGAGCTTCACTGAGCTTCCACCTTCGTTTTGGGGCTATGCGCTTGAAACGGCGGTATTGTTGTTGAACAACGTCCACACTAAAGCAGTGGATAAAACACCATACGAGTTATGGAATGGCAAAGCTCCTAAGTATTCGTACTTGAGGATTTGGGGATGTCCTGCTTACGTGAAGCAGACAGTGGGAGATAAGTTGGATAGTCGATCCACCTTATGTTATTTTGTAGGGTATCCGAAGAATTCAATCGGATATTATTTCTATCATCCTGCTGAAACAAAGGTGTTTGTTTCAAGGAATGCCACGTTCTTGGAGAAGGAGTTCTTATTGGATAAGAAAGGCGAGATGATGGAACTCGAAGAAATTCGAGAAGAACCCGAAATACAAAATAACGATCCTACACCTCAGGAACCATTGATGGACACGCCTATACCTAGAAGATCCGAGAGGACTTCTAGACCTCCTATTCGATATGGTCTTCTTCTTGAAGGGGATCAAGATGAACCCGACGTTGGATGTGATCCAAGAAACTTCAAAGAAGCAATTTCTGATGCGGATTCAAATTTATGGCTTGAAGCTATGCAGTCGGAAATAGATTCGATGCATACAAACCAAGTTTGGTCCTTAGTAGATCCTCCCGATGGAATTGTTCCAATAGGGTGTAAATGGATCTACAAGAGAAAGCTTGGGCCTGATGGTAAGGTATTGACCTACAAGGCGCGATTGGTGGCGAAAGGTTATAATCAAAGACAAGGAGTTGACTATGATGAAACCTTTTCACCAGTTGCAATGTTCAAGTCCATAAGAATCCTTATTGCCATAGCTGCTTGGTATGACTATGAGATATGGAAAATGGATGTGAAGACTGCATTTCTTAATGAAAACATTAAGGAAGAGATCTATATGACGCAGCTTGAGGGATACACTTCCATGGGAAGCGAGCATAAGGTATGCAAGCTTCAGAGATCAATCTATGGTCTAAAACAAGCATCAAGAAGTTGGAACCAGAAATTTGATGAAACAATAAAGGATTTTGGTTTCATCAAGAAACCGGAGGAACCATGCGTGTACAAGAAAGTAGTTAAGGATGCTGTGACATTCTTAGTACTTTATGTTGATGACATCCTACTCATTGGGAATGATGTAGGGATGTTGCAGTCAACAAAGATATGGTTATCAAGTAGATTCTCGATGAAGGATTTGGGTGAGGCATCCTATATTCTAGGGATACAGATCTATAGAGATAGATCTAAGAGAATGATAGGACTCACTCAAGCAACCTACATCGACACCATATTGAAACGGTTTTCAATGGATGGGTCCAAGAGAGGACATCTACCCATGTGTCATGGAGTTTCTCTATCCAGGTCTATGTGTCCCAAGACTGATGAAGAGATAGAGAAAATGACACATGTACCATATGCGTCAGCCATTGGTAGTATCATGTATGGGATGATATCTACCAGACCGGATGTAGCATTTGCTCTGAGTGTCACGAGCAGATATCAAGCTAATCCCGGTCAAATGCATTGGAAAGCCGTGAAGGACATTCTTAAGTACTTACGAAGGACTAAGAATATGTTCATGGTATATGGAGGAAGAGAACTAAAATTGGAAGGCTATACCGACTCTAGCTTCCAAAGTGACGTGGATGACTCGAAGTCAACCTCTAGATTTGTGTTCATGCTCAATGGCGGTGCTGTCTCTTGGAAGAGTTCCAAGCAGGACACCACAGCGGATTCCACCACTGAGGCAGAATACATTGCAGCATCAGCTGCTGCTAAAGAGGCCGTTTGGATGAGGAATTTCGTCCAAGAGTTGGGCGTTATTCCTGAAGTTGTTGGTCCAGTCCCGGTGTACTGTGACAACACGGGTGCCGTTGCTTAGGCAAAGGAACCAAAGTCTCATCAAAGATCCAAACACGTACTGAGGAAATACCACATCATCCGGGAGATCGTGGAAAGAGGAGACATCACTGTCGAGAGAGTGGCCTCTGCAGACAATATCGCTGATCCACTTACTAAGCCCTTGCCAGGACCATTATTTGACAAACATCGCGAAGCAATGGGTCTACGTAGTATGACTAGTTGGCTTTAGGGCAAGTGGGAGATTGAAAGAGTGGGTGCCCGGTGAGCCAACTTGTGGTTAAGGGCTTTGATGACTCTTTGTATAAAAAATCTTTTGTTTAATATAATTTACACTTTTATTAATAGCAATGACTTTATCTTTCTTCATATTGTTATATTGTGATATACTATTGTTGTTTTGATAAAGACCTTGAATATACTATAGTGTATGTAAGATGTGGTAGTACATGGGGATGTCTATCATGAAACACATCTTATAGTCACTGTATATTCTAAATCGTTCCTAGTCAATTGAGCCGTCCGTGAATAAGGATAAGGATCGCTCGAGATTGAGACTAGCATTTGCGATGCCGAGTACCACGTTTCATTGGTAAGGAACATAGAGATGTTCGAAGCATGCAAATGGATATTCATACGATGAATGATCGAACTACCCTATCCGGACTTTCCAAGTGGTTATCACTTATCGAGTGGATAAAGTCCGCGGTTTTGGTTGTACACCATTAGTCCTTACTACTTGAAACATCATTGAGACTCTATATGCTAGTACTGTGCTTTGACTCGTTTACCGACTCTATTGGGATCATCAGATGTCGGGATTGGGTACAGTTACAACACATATAGGAGTCGATGCTTTGTTGTCAAGGATTCACCACATACTTGCGAGTGTGGATATCCTATGCAATCTGAGGAGATATTAGTGTGACGAATCTCTGGCCAGAGTACATGATGTGTTTTAAGAAATGGTTTCTTAGTAGCACATGCGATGTCACTATTTGATCTTCAAGATGCATTGCATAGTTATCGAATCTCGAACGACTCTCGATTTACCAATGGTTGTTGATTCGATCGGGATATATGGATGAAGGGACCGTACTGTACGCTAACCAAAATCTATTGGTTCTTGCAGGCACTATCAGTGATACCTAGGGAATCATGGGGCGATGTTGCTAGGCGCTCTTACCATGATTCGATGGGCAAGTCGGAAATTGTTGTTCCGAGTCACAAGGAGTTGTGAGCCCACGGCTAGCTGTATCCTTGAACCATTGAGGGTCACACAGAGTAATGGATTTTTAATCCCCGTTGAGATAGTTAAATTTAAAGAGTTAAATTTAATGAACAAAGAAGTGGGACTTCTTATTTAAGAGTAGAGGAGTAAGATTTCCTAAAATGACATAGGGATGGGCATTTTTGGAAACCACTGAATTCGGATTCAGAAAATTTATCTTGACTCTAAAAGATGCAGAAATGGTTTCTGTGAACATTGGTGAAATTGGTTTATCAATCTGAGTCACGATAAATTTTATATTAATTTCTGAACATGCGGGCTTTGCTTGTCAGGCTTGAACTTATGACTAATGGGCCCTAAGCTATTAGCAGCCCACATTATAAATAAGTTATTGCAGTACAGAAATTACACAACAGAGGTCACAAAATATTTTCGAAAACCCTAGCCTTGTTTTCTCTAAGTGGTCGCCCCCTCCCTCTCTCTGTCGGGAAAATCCAGCCTGTGAATTTTGAATTTGCAGTCTGGTTTAACGGATCAAATTCGTTAATTCTCTTCGTAGAAACTTCTGATAGATTTTCTAGTGCAATCTATCAGAGGGATTAAATCTCTGTTCGTGGACCTGATTGAAGAACAGTTCGTCCATCAATTCCGGGGATATACAACAAGAGCAGAGTAATCTGTTGGTGTCCATAATCTCGATTCGAGATTGGAGGTAAAAATTTATAATTGTTATTTAATTTTTACACACACAATTTAATCGTAAAGTTTTGATACCCATTATGGAATCGTTCCATATAAAATTTTTAAACTTCCTCTGCACCGGGTATCAATTCTGATTGATCTGATCGCCGTTCTCCAACATGTTATGTATTAAACATTTACATCAGAATACTTTGAAATAAGATATCACTGGAACTTTACCATACCAGATCTCATAGGGTGTTTTTCCGACTTTCTTATTAATCATTGATTTGTTCTGAGTGTAACAAGCTGTGTTTACAACTTCTGCCCAAAACTTTTGTGAAATACCTGAATCAGCAATCATTGTCCTAGCAGCTTCCTTTAGAGTTCTATTTCTCATTTCTGCAACACCATTTTGTTGTGGCGTTCTAGCTACGGAATACTCATGCTTGATTCCATGATTTTCAAGATAAGTAGACAGAGTTTGATTTGTAAACTTGGTTCTTCTGTCACTTCTAATTTTATCAATTGATTGAGATTTTTCATTTTGAAGTCTTAAAAGAAGTTTAATCAATTAGGTGGCAGTTTGATCATTGGATTTTAAAAATATCACCCAAGTGAATCTCGAGAAATCATCAACAATAACTAGGGTGTACTTCATTCCCCCTAAGCTTGTTACTGGTATAGAACCAAAAAGATCCATGTGCAATAGTTCTAAGCTTTTGGAAGAAGATTTACATCCTTTGTTTTTAAAAGTTGATCTAATCTGCTTACCCAGTTGGCAGGCAGAACACACTTTATCTTTTGAAAACTCGATTTTAGGCATACCTATAACCAATTCATGTTTACTCATATTGGCTAACGCTTTGAAGTTCAAGTGATTTAGTCTCTTGTGCCATAACCAATTTTGGTTCATCTTTGTTGATACTAGACAGACTGTAGTGAGTGGTTGATCCGACCAATTTACCTTATAAGTATTTCCACTTCTTTCACCTGTCATAATGGTTAGTCCAGATTGATCTTTTACAATGCAAGTGTGCTTTTGGAATTCTACACAGTAGTCATAATCACACAATTGACTAATACTAATCAGATTATATTTTAAATTCTCTTCAAGTAATACATCTTTAATGCGAATATTTCCATGGATAAGCTTACCCTTACCCATGGTTGTACCTTTAGAGTTATCTCCGAAGGTAATCTTAGGTCCTGATCCTGGAATATAGTGAGATATCATTCTTCTGTCTTCTGTCATATGCCTTGAGCATCCACTATCCAAATACCAAACTGCTTGCTTAATGAGTTCATTTTTGTTTACCTGCAAAAGTAAAGTAAAATAACTTTGGTCCCCATTCCTACTTGGGTCCACGCTGGATTAATCCCTTTGGAATCCACACTTGTATTATTCTTACAGGCTTTCCATGGTGTCTTCCTTTTGAGATAACTGATTCATCTAATGACCTTTGTGCATTGTGTTGTGTATGCCAAGTGTAGTGATCATATTGATTGTTCCTTTTTGACTTCCAATACTTTCTATAAGAGTTATTAGAATGTGGTTTATGTTGAGTTGATGAAGTTCTTTGCCTTTCAAGACCATATCCAGACCAATTTGATCTAGGTTTAGTCCATCGAGACTTAGATCTGTCTGGCTCAACATATCCCAGCCCTCTATGTAAGAGTTTACTCTGTTGAGGTATTGAATATGTCATAGGAATCTCTGGTTCATATATCGTGCTGGATCTCACAAACTTCATGGATTTAAAGTTGTTATTTTCCAGGCAAGATTGAGTAGTTGAGATAGATGAACTTCCTTCATTCATGCTGTAGCCTAAGCCAGATTTATCTCCAGCTTGCTTTTGCATTCCGGTAAGTTTATCTAAGGATATCGATGCTTTATTCCAAGATTTTACTAGATCTTTTAATCTCTGATTTTCAGATAGAGTTTCTTGAAGCTGATTTCTCATATCATTGTTCTCAGTCATTAACAAACTTATCTGAGCTTTTAGACTGTCTGATCCAGTGTACTCATCTGAGTTACTTTGATCTGACTTATCTGTTGAGCTCATTTTATTTGTTCTGACCTCATCAAACTTATGAGATAGTATGCGATATTCATTAACCATATCATTTAATGCATTAATAAGATCTTCCTTACTAAATTCATCAGAAGTAAAGTCAAGTACCTCTCCATAATTTGGAATATCAGCGTCATTAGCCATAAGACATTTGTTAGCTTCATCTTCACTTTCACTTGATGATGTTTCTGAATCAGATGAAGTGGAGTCCGATTCAGCCCATTTGTTGTTGCTTTCATCTGTTAATAGGGCCTTTTGTTCTTTCTTTCTGCTGAATCTCTTCCTTTCTTCTCTTGAATTCTTCTTGTATGATGTTCTTTTCTCATCCTTCTTAGGTTTGGTACAATCGGCTATGAAGTGTCATTCTTTTCCACAATTGTAGCAAGCTCGGTTTTCTTCAGCTGGTTCCTTTGGTTTGAAGCTTGATCTGTTTGCTCTTTGGAAATTATTGTGATTCTTCCTCATGAATCTTCCAAACTTCTTAACAAATAGTGACATTGCATCACTACTGATTTGTCCTGCGGTTTTCATTGCTGGGATTTCATCTGCTGCAGTGAGAGCTTTAATAACTTGTGATGTTGATGTGTCTTCCTCAATTCAACTCCCAGCTCGAACTCATAGGCTTTGAGATCTGCAAATAGATCATGTAGTTCGATCTTATTGAGATCTTTGGATTCTCTCATTGCTACTGTCTTCACATCCCATTCTCGTGGAAGAGCTCTCATGACTTTGAGTGCTACTTCACGGTTGCTGTAACTTTTTTCAAGTGCATTTAGCTCGATCATAATGCTGTTGAATCTTTCATCAAATTCATTCATAGTTTCTCCTGGTTTCATCTTTATGTTGTCAAACTTTTGAATGGCCACCATGAGTTTTTTTTCCTTTGTTTGATCGTTTCCTTCACATAGTTGAGTAAGCTTTTCCCATATTTCTTTGGCAGTAGTGCAACTTTTGATCTTGCTAAATATGTTCTTGTCCAGAGTTTTGTATAGTATGTCTCTGGCTACATTGTCCAGATTGGCTTTCCGCTTATCTTCAGAAGTCCATTCAGATCGAGGTTTTTCTATCATCTGTGGAGCACCTTCAGTGATAGCAACTGCAGTGTTAACTTTCATAATCTTCATTGGTCCATCTGTTACTACGAACCATATGTCATCATCCAGTGCTGATAGATGTACCTGCATACGAATTTTTCAGTCATCATAATCTTCTTTTGAGAACATAGGAATTTTACTAAACGATGTCATAGCTAAAGATGCCATAGTTTAAGAGACGATTCAGGTGATAAGCAAGAACTGCTCTGATTCCACTTGTTAGGATTGAAAATATGTGTAGATAGGGGGTGAATACACTATTTTAAAATATAAAGAGTCTTCGATCTGATTTGTTAAAATCAGACAGAAGTTTTGTTGCTTAAAACTTTGATCTGCTCGAAAGATCTGAAAGATAACAGGCGGAAGGAATCTTTCTCGCAAATTGAATATATGTATAGCTTGTTGGAACACGCGTTCTCTGATCACACGGATGTGATATCCGGAGCAGCGAAAGTTAAATTTTTTTTTATTTTTCGATATGGAACAATTCCATATCGTGGGTATCAAATCCTAACGATTAAAATTGTTGCAAGTAAAATAATAAACACAGTTAAATATTTTACCTCTTCAAGCTAAGGCTTGATTATGGACTCCAACAGAATTTAATCTGATCTTCTTGTAAATCCCGGGAACCGATGACTTGCTCGATCAATCTCCGGAATTAGGTCCACGAATAGAAAACAGAAACCCTCTGATTGATTGCACTAGAAATCAATCAGATGTTTATCAAAGAGATTAAACAGATTTGATCTGTCAATTCAGAATGTAATTTTTCAGAAAAATCACAGACTGAATTATCTCAAAAAGGAGTAGAGGATTTTCGAAAAATCCCCTTGAAAATATATGTGTGTAATTCGAAAATTACAAGAGGAATTGTGTGTAATTTTCGAACACTACACATGTATTTATAGATAATTTCTAGACTAGATTAAGTTATAATTGTATTAGGACTCTAACTCCTTAGGGCCCACAATCCATAACTTAAGCCCAACAAGCCAAGCCTGTTATTATAAAAATTAATATAAAATTCATCGTGACTCCGAATGATAAACTGATTTTACCAATGTGCACAGAAACCATATCTGCATCTTTTGAAGTCAAGATAATTTTTCTGAATCCGAATTCAGTGATTTCCAAAAATGCCCATCCCTATGTCATTTTAGGAAATTCCACTCCCTTTAGTTAAGAAGTCCAAATTCTCTTTCATTAAATTTAACTCTTTAAATTTAACTATCTCAACGGGGTTTAGTAATCCATTACTTGTGTGACCCTCAATGGTTCAGGGATACAGCTAGCCGTGGGCTCACAACTCCTTGTGACTCGGAACAACGATTTCCGACTTGCCCAACGAATCATGGTAAGAGCGTCTAGCAACATCGCTCCATGATTCCCTAGGTATCACTGATAGTGCCTGTAAGAACCAGTAGGTTTTGGTTAGCGTACAGTACGGTCCCTTCATCCATATATCCCGATCAAATCAACAACCATTGGTACATCGAGAGTCGTTCGAGATTCAATAACTATGCAATGCATCTTGAAGATCAAATAGTGACATCGCATGTGCTACTAGGAAACCATTTCTTAAAGTGCATCATGTACTTTGGCCAGAGATTTGTCACACTAATATCTCCTCAGATCGCATAGAATATCCACACTCGCAAGTATGTGGTGAATCCTTGACAACAAAGCATCGACTCCTATATGTGTCGTAACTGTACCCAATCCCGACACCTGATGACCCTAATAGAGTTGGTAAATGAGTCAAAGTACAGTACTAGCATATAGAGTCTCAATGATGTTTCAAGTAGTAAGGACTAATGGTGTACAACCAAAACCGCGGACTTATCCACTCAAATAATAATAACCACATGGAAAGTCCGAATAGGGTAGTTCGATCATTCATCATATGAATATCCATTTGCATGCTTTGAACATCTCCATGTCCATTACCAATGAAACGTGGTACTTGGCATCACAAATGCTAGTCTCAATCTCGAGCGATCCTTATCCTTATTAGCGGACGGCTCAATTGACTAGGAACTGTTTAGAATATACAGTGACTATAAGATGTGTTTCATAATAGTGATCTCTCTTTATTCACTATCTCATCTTACTTACACTATAGTATATTCAAGGTCTTTATCAAAACAACAATAGTATATCACAATATAACAATATGAAGAAAGACAAAGAAAATGTCATTAATGAATGTAAATTATATTAAACAAAGATTGTTTATACATAGAGTCATAAAAGCCCTTATCCACAAGTTGGCTAACCGGGCACCCACTCTTTCAATTTCCCACTTGCCCTAAAGCCAACTAGTCATACTAAGTAATCCCATTGCTTCGCGATGTTTGTCAAACAATGGTCCTGGCAAGGGCTTAGTAAGTGGATCAGTGATATTTTCTGTAGAGGCCACTCTCTCGACAATGATGTCTCTTCTTTTCACAATCTCCCGGATGATGTGGTATTTCCTCAGTACGTGTTTGGATCTTTGATGAGACCTTGGTTCCTTTGCCTGAGCAACGGCACCAGTGTTTTTGCAGTACACCGGAACTAGACCAACAGCTTCAGGAATTACGCCCAACTCTTGGACGAAATTCCTCATCCAAACGGCCTCTTTAGCATCAGCTGATGCTGCAATGTATTCTGCCTCAGTGGTGGAATCCACTGTGGTGTCCTGCTTGGAACTCTTCCAAGAGACAGCACCGCCATTGAGCATGAATACAAATCCAGAGGTTGACTTCGAGTCATCCACGTCACTTTGGAAGCTAGAGTCGGTATAGCCTTCCAATTTCAATTCTCTTCCTTCATAAACCATGAATATATTCTTAGTCCTTCTCAAGTACTTAAGAATATCGTTCACGGCTTTCCAATGCATTTGACCGGGGTTGGCCTGATATCTGCTCATGACACTCAGAGCAAAGGCTGCATCCGGTCTGGTAGATATCATCCCATACATAATACTACTTATGGCTGACGCATATGGTATGTGTGTCATTTTCTCTATCTCTTCGTCAGTCTTGGGACACATAGACTTGGATAGAGAAACTCCATGACATATAGGTAGATGTCCTCTCTTGGACTCATCCATAGAAAACCTTTTCAATATGGTGTCAATGTAGGTTGCTTGAGTGAGTCCTATCATTCTCTTAGATCTATTTCTATAGATCTGTATCCCTAGAATATAGTAGGTCTCACCCAAATCCTTCATCGAGAATCTACCTGATAACCATATCTTTGTTGACTGTAACATCCCTATGTCATTCCTAATGAGTATGATGTCATCAACATAAAGCACTAAGAACGTCACCGCATCCTTAACTACTTTCTTGTACACGCACGGTTCCTCCGGGTTTTTGATGAAACCAAAGTCCTTTATTGTTTCATCAAATTTCTGGTTCCAACTTCTTGATGCTTGTTTGAGACCATAAATTGATCTCTGAAGCTTGCATACCTTATGCTCGCTTCCCATGGATGTGAATCCTTCGGGCTGCATCATATAGATTTCTTCCTTAATGTTTCCATTAAGAAATGCAGTCTTCACATCCATTTGCCATATCTCATAGTCATACCATGCTGCTATGACAATAAGGATTTTTATGGACTTGAACATTGCGACTGGTGAAAAGGTTTCATCATAGTCAACTCCTTGTCTTTGAGTATAACCTTTTGCTACCGATCGTGCCTTGTAGGTGAGTACCTTGCCATCAGGCCCAAGTTTTTTCTTGTAGATCCATTTACACCCTATTGGAACAATTCCATCGGGAGGATATACTAAAGACCAAACTTGGTTTGTGTAGTACCCCGTAACCGAAATTGGTAATTAAGAGATTAATTATGTTAATTAAACCAATTTGGTATCTGAAGGATCGGAAGCTCCGATTGCCCTATCCGAAGTCAACCAGTGAGATTTTGACATGTGGCAGATAAGGATGTTCGGAAGTTCCGATGGCAGGATCGGACGTTCTGATCAAGGATCGGAAGTTCCGATCGATGCCTATAAATATAAGATCCGAGGCATTCATTTCTTGCCAATTCCGAGTTCCTTTCCTTCACCCTCGTGGCTCTATTTTAGGGCTTTGGGTACTCTTATTTTAGAGTTGGAGTAGGGAACATATTTTAGTATAGTCAGACAGTGTCTGACATAGTAGCGGAGCAGTGCTCGTGTTGTAGAGCCGTGTTCGAGGCTGTGGATTCGCAGCAGGGGAGTGCCCTAGTTGCGGGATAGTCGCCATCAGTGGGCTGACGATGGACGCAGGTATAGCTATGGTTTCCTTTAATTATTTATGAGTATGCAATAGCTTAATTAAGGCTTTTAGCGCTTATTGAATGATGCATGGGTATTTGCATTGTAGACTTGATGATAGGCTTGGAACCTAGAGTGGGACTACTAGGACTGCATTAGAAAGGTACGTAAGTACTGACTGAGATTGCCAGCAGATATGCATGCTTATATGTTGCATTTATGTGTTTGCATGTTATTATTGTTATGCGGCATGTGCATATCATCTTGTGCCTGTACATCTGTATATCTTTCGAGATAAGCCAGTTAGGGTTTCTCAGCCCTGTTAGGACGTTTGATATCGAGTACCCTTAGGTACTGATACCTCGAGGACTCCGCGGTCCGCATCCGGGATTCGGGAATGAGTGGTCGCACACAGTGGTTAGCTACCCCGATGTGACGAGCTTATATCCCAGGCGCCAGTTTGAGCAGTTTGTATACAGTTATCCCAGATATGGATACCCGGTCATTTGCATGCATCATATTTGTATGTTTATCCATGCTTTCGTATTGAGCTTAGAGCTCACGTCCAGTATTTTCTATGTATCTGGATACCCTATTCGATGGGGCAGGTATAGGTGCAGGATTGAGCACCAGGAGCCTGGAGTAGCCAGTGACCTTGAAGACAGCAGGATTTGCTGTAGGTTTTATTTAAAGTAATTCGATTGGGTTGTATAAATCAAGTTTGATTAGCCGGTTGTATTCTGCCGGTCTACTAGTATTTAGTCTTCCGCAGCAATTTGATTTAATGCATGCTTAATTATGCTCTTAACTCTGATTAGGTAGTGGATCCGGGTCGGGTCGCTATAGTTTGTATGCATCGAGTCTATTTTCGACTGCATAGCATCAAGCCATAAATTCGAATCCGTATCAGAAATTACTTCCTTGAAGTTTCTTGGATCACATACAATGTCGGGTTCACTTTGATCCCCTTCAAGAAGAAGACCATATCGAATAGGAGGTCTAGAAGTCCTCTCGAATCCCCTAGATGTAGGCATGTCCACTGAAGGTTCTTGAGGTGTGGGATCGTTATTTTGTATCTCAGGTTCTTCTCGAATTTCTTCGAGTTCCATCATCTTGCCTTTCTTATCTAATAAAAACTCCTTCTCCATGAAGGTGACATTCCTCGAAACAAACACTTTTGTTTCAGTAGGATGATAGAAATAATATCCGATTGAATTCTTCGGATATCCTATAAAATAACATAAGGTGGATCGACTATCTAACTTATCTCCCACTATCTGCTTCACGTAAGCAGGACAGCCCCAAATCCTCAAGTACGAATACTTAGGAGCTTTGTCATTCCATAACTTGTATGTAGTTTTATTCACTGCTTTGGTGTGAACATTGTTCAACAACAACACAGCCGTTTCAAGTGCATAGCCCCAAAACGAAGGAGGGAGCTCAGTGAAGCTCATCATAGATCGAACCATGTCCAACAAAGTTCGATTGCGACGCTTCGAGACACCATTCAGCTGAGGTGTCATAGGAGGAGTCCACTAAGAGAGAATCCCATTCTCTTTTAGATAGCTCAAAAACTCGGTACTTAAGTATTCTCCACCTCGATCCGATCGAAGTGCTTTAATACTTCTACCTAGTTTGTTTTCTACTTTAGCCTTGAATTCCTTGAACTTTTCAAATGATTCAGACTTATATTTCATTAAATATAAATACCCATACCTAGATTAATCATCAGTAAAGATAATGAAGTAGGTGTGACAAAATTTAGTACCAATACTAAATGGGCCGCAAACATCCGTATGGATCAAATCCAACAGATTTTGACTACGCTCAGGTTTCCCTTTGAAAGGAGATTTAGTCATTTTTCCTTTTAGGCAGGACTCACAAGTAGGTAGAGAGTTAATATCAGACATATCAAACATGCCCTCTCCCACTAGCTTGTTCATCATCCTTGAGAAAATATGACCTAGCCTAGCATGCCAAAGGTTTGCCGGGTTTTGACTATCGATTTTCCTTTTGTTTGTTGTTACCGGTTTATCAACATAATCAATTGGAACGTCTTTTAATTTTAAGTTATATAGATCGTTTTTAAATTGTCCATTTCAAATCGAACATTCATTCTTGTAAATATTGCAAATCCCATTCGCAAATTTTCAAGAAATATCTTCTCTATCAAGAATAGAAAAAAAAATAATGTTTTAATAAAATCTTGGTACAAATAAAAACA
This sequence comes from Henckelia pumila, assembly GCF_033568475.1. NCBI lineage: Eukaryota > Viridiplantae > Streptophyta > Magnoliopsida > Lamiales > Gesneriaceae > Henckelia > Henckelia pumila. Next base: position 27,538,540 of record NC_133122.1, read on the forward strand.
TCTCTCTCAAAATATAGCTTAAAATTGTTTTTGCAAAATTAAACAAATGTTTCTCATAGCTTTTGGATTCAACTCTAGAACCATTCCCGAGCCTTAACTGGGTCTCACCCATCCTAAGCTTACGACTTCTTGTCATCATCTGCAACTCATTGCAAATGTAAGATCTACATCTGATATCCAATACCCAAGAAGTATTATTAAGTGAAACATTTATAAAATATATCCTCTGCAGTTCGTAACTACTCGATATATATTCTTTGCAGTTGCGCTTCCGGTAACCGGGTTTCTTGCAGTGATGGCAAACTTCTTTAGACTTGTCTAGTTTTGCATGTAACATTTGGCCTTGAGATCATGGTCCAACCATTTCTCTAGTTTGGCCAACCTTTCCGAAGTTACATCAGCCGGGACTGTTTTTCAGAGGAGCCTTTTCTAACACTTAGAAAATCTTTTTTGAATTCAGGACAATCTTAACTCATGGAACCTTTCCGTATAGTTAGCGCCAGAAAGTTTATTTTGTTCGAGAATTGAAACATGTGGATTACGAAGATTCATCATAATGATATACTGAGATGAAACAGACAATAACCGATGATTGTTTAATTAATTTACTAAGACATAAAATATGGCAAAATTTATTTTATGAATTTCACTCCCACTATTTTAACGGTTTCACTGCCCTCTAGTGAAAACGGGAAACTAGTTTCCTTAGTGGGAACATGGAGTCCAATTGACAAACTATAGTCCCGAATAATATCAGTCAACCATAATTTTCAAAAGGTAGAGCCCAATTGCTTCCAAAGCAACCCCCATATTTTTACCTCATGTCCAATAAGGGCCCAATAATATGACGTCGTTTATTGTGACATGTCAAGATTACCCATCAATATTAAGTTGTGATGGACGGTCGCCATCTGGATCCCCAATAATATGAACCAATCCCATGGGAGTTCCACCCAACTTACAACATGTGTCGATCCAATGTACAGCTTTCCGACGAACGGGCCCCCCCAATAATATGAGCCGGACCGTGCCCGCGGGTAGCATCTCATACATTGATCGTTGATGGAAGGTAGAAACATTTAAACAATATTTAAATTCCCTTTTATAAATTTTGATATCAATTTTAAATCATATTTAAAATGAGGGATTTTTAATTTTGAAAATTCGTCTCATCTTTTAAAGTTTGTATGCTTGCGGGATTCATACAATTTAGTCTAAACATGCATACAACAATCATATCATATATTATTTAAAGGATGATCGATCCCAATCACTAATCGACCCGTGGTTGCCAATCATGGGTCTAAGTCCAATCCTAGGTGATATGCAGGTATGCAATGCAATCCTATTACATTGAGCTTCCAATTTACATTTCTTCGGTCTTTATTGTCTGCTGGGCCCACCATTGTCTTCAAATCTTTATCTCCCACTACGTCTATTAAATTTACAATAAATTTCGATGAAAAGTAGGGGATACGTATTTAAGGGTGGGAACGGGCCATAAACCAGACCCACTTTTTATTTCAAATGACAATTCAAATTGGGCTATAAACCAAGCCCATTAATAAAACCCAACAACAATAAAACCAAATGTAAATAACCTAACATACACCTACCAAATTGGTCATGGCAATCGATCATCCTTTTATCCAATAATTAATTCAATAATTAAATAATTGGATAACATGCAATGGCATCATAATTAAAAAGATAAAATCAAATTTTATCTTATCATTTCATAAGATCATATCTTATCATCAATTGTACCAAAATAATTAATTTTATAAAATCTAATTTAACGGATAAAATTTATAAAGTTTCAAAAAATTCAAATTTATCCAAAAATCAATTTTAAAAATTTCGGACTCAAACAATTTGACCCGACGCCTCGTGGACCAATCAAAAACAATTTTCGATCGGACCAAAAACTAAAATTTCAAAAATTTATAATTCTGAAAAAAATAAAAAATTTAATTTTTTCGGGCTGCCCGGGACGTTCCCGGGCAGCCCCGCCCCCACGTCTGGCAGAGCAGCCCCCACGTGGGGTGTAGGGCAGCCCCTTGGCTGCCTTGGGCAGCAACGATTGCTTCCCTTTTGGGCAGCGATCTCGCTGCCCCTTGGGCAGCAATCTCGCTGCCCGATCTCACTGCCCTGGGCAGCGATCTCGCTGCCCCGTTGCCCTGTTCAAATTTAATTTTCGTTTTGTTTTCCAAAAACCGAGGCTAAAAATTTTGTACAATCGATTAATTTTAATCGTTTGATCAAAGATTACGACCTGGCTCTGATACCACTGTTGGAACACGCGTTCTCTGATCACACGGATGCGATACCCGGAGCAGCGGAAGTTAAATTTTTTTTTATTTTTCGATATGGAACAATTCCATATCGTGGGTATCAAATCCTAACGATTAAAATTGTTGCAAGTAAAATAATAAACACAGTTAAATATTTTACCTCTTCAAGCTAAGGCTTGATTATGGACTCCAACAGAATTTAATCTGCTCTTCTTGTAAATCCCGGGAACCGATGACTTGCTCGATCAATCTCCGGAATTAGGTCCACGAACAGAAAATAGAAACCCTCTGATTGATTGCACTAGAAATAAATCAGATGTTTATCGAAGAGATTAAACAGATTTGATCTGTCAATTCAGAATGGAATTTTTCAGAAAAATCACAGACTGAATTATCTCAAAAAGGAGTAGAGGATTTTCGAAAAATCCCCTTGAAAATATATGTGTGTAATTCAAAAATTGCAAGAGGAATTGTGTGTAATTTTCGAACACTACACATGTATTTATAGATAATTTCTAGACTAGATTAAGTTATAATTGTATTAGAACTCTAACTTCTTAGAGCCCACAATCCATAACTTAAGCCCAACAAGCCAAGCCTGTTATTATAGAAATTAATATAAAATTCATCGTGACTCCGATTGATAAACTGATTTTACCAATGTGCACAGAAATCATATCTACATCTTTTGAAGTCAAGATAATTTTTCTGAATCCAAATTCAGTGATTTCCAAAAATGCTCATCCCTATGTCATTTTAGAAATTTCACTCCCTTTAGTTAAGAAGTCCAACTTCTCTTTCATTAAATTTAACTCTTTAAATTTAACTATCTCAATGGGGTTTAGTAATCCATTACTTGTGTGACCCTCAATGGTTCAGGGATACAGCTAGCCGTGGGCTCACAACTCCTTGTGACTCGGAACAACGATTTCCGACTTGCCCAACGAATCATGGTAAGAGCGTCTAGCAACATCGCCCCATGATTCCCTAGGTATCACTGATAGTTCCTGCAAGAACCAGTAGGTTTTGGTTAGCGTACAGTACGGTCCTTTCATCCATATATCCCGATCAAATCAACAACCATTGGTACATCGAGAGTCGTTCGAGATTCGATAACTATGCAATGCATCTTGAAGATCAAATAGTGACATCGCATGTGCTACTAGGAAACCATTTCTTAAAGCACATCATGTACTTTGGCCAGAGATTTGTCACACTAATATCTCCTCAGATCGCATAGGATATCCACACTCGCAAGTATGTGGTGAATCCTTGACAACAAAGCATCGAATCCTATATGTGTCGTAACTGTACCCAATCCCGACATCTGATGACCCCAATAGAGTCGGTAAACGAGTCAAAGTATAGTACTAGCATACAGAGTCTCAATTATGTTTCAAGTAGTAAGGACTAATGGTGTACAACCAAAACCGCGGACTTATCCACTCAAATAATAATAACCACATGGAAAGTCCAAATAGGGTAGTTCGATCATTCATCATATGAATATCCATTTGCATGCTTTGAACATCTCCATGTCCATTAACCAATGAAACGTGGTACTTGGCATCACAAATGCTAGTCTCAATCTCGAGCGATCTTTATCCTTATTAGCGGACGGCTCAATTGACTAGGAACTGTTTAGAATATACAGTGACTATAAGATGTGTTTCATAATAGTGATCTCTCTTTATTCACTATCTCATCTTACTTACACTATAGTATATTCAAGGTCTTTATCAAAACAACAATAGTATATCACAATATAACAATATGAAGAAAGACAAAGAAAATGCCATTAATGAATGTAAATTATATTAAACAAAGATTGTTTATACATAGAGTCATAAAAGCCCTTAGCCACAAGTTGGCTAACCGGGCACCCACTCTTTCATAGCTAAGGCAGATAAGGTAAAGTAAGTGCAGTAAATAAATAGATAGATTTGTTTCTGGATGTTCGGAGATGAATTCTCCTACGTCACCCCTTCTTCTATTTCCAGAAGAATTTCACTAGAAGACTTTGATTTATACAAGGCTTTGTACATATCCAATCCAATCAATCCTTTGAGATGAACTTCTAGCAATACTTTCTCTCGAAGCAGATCTAACTTTCTGCTTTGAATTACACAGTACAAATACAGAGTGTGTTTCGGTGTTTTGATCTGGATAGCTATGAGTGACTTTGATCTGGATCGATTTCGTATATGCTTCCTTTGAAGTTTGATCGATCTTGAAATATCTTCTAACTCAGAATATCGAGACTTTTATCTGATGATGTGGGTATCTGAGTTATGCTGAGTGAAGGCATTTGGAATGAACTTCGATTTAGATAGCTTGTGTTTTTCACTCTTGGTCTCGTGTTTGAATCTTTGAAGTGTTTGAGTATTTATAAACTTCAAAAGTAGCCGGTGAGCCGCCAACAATTTCTGATGATGAGCCGCCAATCAATCTCTGATAAATAGCCGCCAACATATCTTAATAAATAGCTCACAAATCTTGACTTTGATGGAGGCAGATTAACTTTCAAAATATCATTAAATGATTTTTTCTTTTCTTCAACAACCTTAGCAACAGTTACTTTGAAGTGAGGCTTTTGATCTGGTTGAAAGCATGTTAGATCTGTCTTAGATCGATCTGTAAAATCTGTTGAGAGTCTTCTTGATTGATCTGGATATCAGGCACTTTGTTCTGGAAATTTATACTTCAATTGATTTATCTGAATATCTTGCATTTGATCTGGAATTATATTTCATCCTCTTGAAATCTCGTACATTTGATCTGGGAGAATCCGAATAGATTTAGCCCTTAAATTATTTTATTACATTGTTTTGTTTTGACTTGTTATCACCGAAACTATTAGGGTTTGATCTTCAACAGAACACACAAAATTATATGAATTAAATAATAATAATTAATCTAACTTGAATAAATAAATTGACTAATCTATAAAATGACATGAAAAACCTTGAAAACCCTTGAAAATGACAAAAATATTTAATTATTAAATGAAATAATGAGGACATAATTGTAAATTAATTATGAAATGTCAAAATATAGATTTAGGGCATGAATTAAATATTAACAATTAATTTACCTTGGATAAATAAATGGACACAAAAAATGATATGAATTAAATATTAAAAATTAATCTACTTTGAATAAATAAATTGACTAATGTATAAAAAAAATGCAAGACCTTAAAAAATCTTGAAAATGACAAAAATATTAGTTATTAAATGAAATAATGTGGACAAAATTATAAATTGACAATTAAAACCAAATAATTAATAAAATAATGAGGGTATTGAAGGAAATTCACAATTTAAACTTGTATATTTAGATAGGTAATAGAACAAACAACAACTCATTGTATAGGAATGTGCTGCCAATCTTTTGTATTTCAGGAATCTAATACAACTCCTACCGCAACCGTCTAAACCCTTCAAGTTATCTACCGGAAGCTTGTCAACCGCTTTTGTCTCTCGACCGGTTGCAGTCACAAGCCTATCGACTGGTTATTCAAACCAGCTGAGGATAAATCTATCTACCGGTAGAATGCCAACTGCTTATCAAGATATCTCAAGACAAGTACTTGTGACAAGACGTTCATTGCAAAATCTTTTATCAAAAGCAGAACCGGCGTATCAGAAGATCTGTTGACTCTTGCATCAAGACAACAGGTTGCACTAAAATGGCAAAAACGCAGAATGGCTACAGATAAAGCATTCGACCGTTTATACCAGTTTTGGACCCTGGAAGTTGTCTGCATTTAAAGAAGTGTACGATCTTCATGCAGAATCATCAATGCATTTATGAAGCATTAAATGTGCATTCAATGCAGCATCAGAACGTTCAAAATAAAGACGTTGATGATTGACCTATATAAAGGGAAGATTGCTCAAGAAGTAAGAAGAAGACAAGCAACACGAAAAATCTCAATCAACTCAATCACTTGAATACTATCAGAAGTCCTCATCTGATATACTGAAACAATACTTGAGCACACTTACAAGATCATTCACTTGCTGCTCAAATAAACCCTCGCCTACAGTTTACATATCTGATCTTCAAGGATCATCCTAGGGTTTCCAAGCCTCTCGACCGCTCTGCAGTTTGAGAAGCTCAACCGGACTGTACTCATTATTGAAGAGACTTGAAGCTACTCTGAAAGCTTCCATCAGTCTGATAAGAACTGAGAATCTTATCTGTGTAAATCTAGGAGTTTCGGATTAGGCATTGGATAAGTCCTAAGTCTGAAGTGGGTGTATTGCAAGACGTTGTAATAACCAAAGTCTTCTAGTGAATTCCTTCCTAAGTGGAAGAAGGGGAGACGTAGAAGGATTAAGCCTTCGAACTTCCATAAATCGTGCCTTAGTCTTTACTGCTATTTATCTTACATATTGCTCATACATCGTGTTATAAACTTTGCATCACTAAAACCTCTGAACTATTTCCGCACTATTTAAGTTGTTCAAACCGTTTTAGAAGTTGAGAAAATAGATTAAGTGAACTAAACTTCACTTGATCATTTTGAAAAGAAAGAAGAAAAGTTTCAGAGTGTATTCACCCCCCCTCTACCCTCTGAACCGATCCCAACAAGTGGTATCAGAGCGGGTTCCTTTCTCAACTGCTGATCTAAAGTTTTAAAATCATGACTTCTTTCAACAAAATTCCTATGTTTTCTAAAGAAGATTATGATGACTGGAAAATTCGCATGCAGGCACATCTTGCAGCACAGGACGATGACATGCTATATGGCATAACAGACGGTCCTATCAAAATCATGAAGGTCAACCCAGCTCTAACCGATGGTGCAGGACAAATGATTGAGAAACCAAGAGCTGAGTGGACTACTGAGGACAAAAAGAAGGCCAATCTTGGCAATATGGCCCGGGACATCCTATACAAAACACTGGACAAGAACATGTTCAGCAAAATCAAGTCATGCTCCACAGCAAAGGAGATTTGGGAGAAGCTCACTCAGCTGTGTGAAGGAAATGACCAGACCAAGGAAAACAAGCTCACCATGGCCATTCAAAAATATGACAATGCCAAAATGAAGCCAGGGGAAACCATGGCTGAATTTGATGAACGGTTCAGTAGTATCATTTGTGATCTTATTGCTTTAGGAAAAACTTATACTAACCGTGAAATTGCTGTGAAGGTTATGAGAGCTTTGCCCAAAGAATGGGAGATCAAGACAGTGGCCATGAGGGAGTCAAAAGACTTAAGCAAGGTTGAACTGCATGATCTCTTTGCAGATCTCAAAGCCTACGAGTTCGAGCTCAACATGAGGACAGAAGATGAATCATCTACCTCTCAACCAACCAAGGCCTTAACCTCAACGGTGATGCGTCCACCGGTCGAGGAAGCTCCAAAGAGATCAGCTGAGCAAATCAGCAACGAAGCCATGACATTCTTTGTCAAGAAATTTGGTAGATTTATGCGTAAAAACAATTCTAAATTTAAAAATTATCATAAATCGGACCATACAGACGATGGTCCTACTTGTTTTAACTGTGGCAAGCCAGGCCACTTCATTGCAGATTGCACCAAGCCTAAGAGCAATGATCAGAAGCAAGTTTTTGAAAGAAGAAGGGGCAAGGAGGACAAGAGGACGTTTAGAAAAGGAAGAAACCAAAGGGTTCTAGTAGCAGACGAAAGCAAAAGCAAGTGGGCTGAGTCTGACTCTGACAACCCCAATACCGGAAGCTCTTCAAATGACAGCGATGATGAAAAGGTGGAATGCCTTATGGCTGACATCGAAGAAGAAGCTGAGGAGGTATTTGACTTTGGTTCACCTGAATTTACTCACAGTGATCTAGTTACTGCTTTACACAAAATGGCTAATGAATAAAAAGCATTATCCAAGGAATTCGAGGAGGTAAAGGCAGAAAGAGCTGACCTAAAAGATAAGTCAAGCGAGTCAAGCTGCATGCAGCGAAAAGAGCTTGATGGTCTTAAGGTCAAACTAAGTCTGCTGGCTACTAAGAATGACACCTTGAAAAGAGTGTTCCAAGCAACCTTGACTGAGAACAAAAAACTACTTGAAACAATTAAGGCATGAAATAAATCTTCTGTAACCATTGACAAGATTCAAGAAATCCAAAGACCGGCACATGACAAAACCGGTCTAGGGTTTGGAACAAATGAACAGTCTATGGAATCTTGTATTCAGTCAAGCCTGGACAAAGGCAATCTTAACAAAATAAGATTTGTCAGGTCCAGCACGATATATGAACATGATGAGTGCAGCTTTGACAAAAATCAGAAAGTATCTAACGAACGAAGCTCTAAGCATAGAGGGCTGGGATATGTGGATCCCCAGATCTCTAATCAAAGAGGAACTTGGGTCAAACCAAAACCTAATGAAAGAAGAAAGGGAAACCAATCTAATTTCAAAAGGCCATGGAATGAGTCTAACTACTCTAAGAGAAGATGGTCAAAGGAGAAGCCTTACCAGTACTTTAATTGCAGGCCAGTTCAAAAGAGGTACAGGCTAACTGATAAAGATCAAAAAGGCAAGCAGCACACAGCAACCTCACAAGCACACACATTTACTGCTTATCGACCGCACAGATTTCTGGACACACACACGGGCAAACCTGTAAGGGTGTTCCAGGTGTGGGTCCTGAAAGGGCTAATCCGACCTGGACCCTACTAGATATGGGTACCAAAAGTTCTTCACTTTTTGCAGGTACTAAAAGTCCAAACGGGCGAGAAGACCACTTCTATCAAGGACACTACCTGGTACTTAGATAGTGGTTGCTCACGGCACATGACAGGGAATCCAAAACTTCTAACATAAGTTGTGCTGTGCAAAGGACCAAAGATCAGCTTTGGAGACAACTCCAAAGGTAAAACCATGGGTAAGGGTAAGATTATCCATGGTAACATCATTATTAAAGATGTATTGCTTGTTGACAAACTGTGCTATAATTTGATAAGTATTAGTCAACTATGTGACAATGATCATTCGGTCGAGTTTCACAAACACACTTGCATCATCAAAAATGACAAAGGTGAGACTCTTATGACCGGTGTAAGAGACCTAAACACCTACAAGGTAAACTGGTCTTGTTCACATATTTCTTCACCTACTTGTCTTACTGCTCATCATGATAAACATTGGTTGTGGCATAAGAGGTTAAATCATCTAAATTTTAAGTCCATCTCTAACTTGAGGAAGCATGATTTGGTTTCTGGTCTGCCTGAAGGAGATTTTATAAAAGACAAAGTTTGTCCTGCTTGTCAACTAGGAAAGCAGGTGAGAGCAACCTTTAAAAATAAAGGGTGTATGTCTTCTTCCAAATGCTTAGATTTACTTCACATGGACCTATTTGGTCCTATACCAGTAAGAAGCATAGGGGGAATGAGATATGCTCTTGTTGTTATAGATGACTTTTCTCGATTTACTTGGGTCATCTTTCTCTCTTCAAAAGATCAAACTGCACCTCACCTGATTAAGCTTTTTAAACACTTACAAAATGAACAATCTACTGTGATAGATAGAATCAGGAGTGATATAGGGACTGAATTTTTTAACACCACTCTTATGACTTATCTAGATGATCAGGGAATCAAGCATGAGTTGTCAGCTGCTAGATCCCCACAGCAAAATGGGGTGGCTGAAATAAGGAACCGTACTTTAAAAGAAGCAGCCAGAACTATGATTGCTGATTCAAATTTTTCTCAAAGGCTTTGGGCAGAAGCAGTTAACACAGCTTGTTATACTCAAAACAGATCTATGATTAATAAACGATTTAACAAAACTCCATATGAGATCTGGAATGGCACAAAACCTGATATTTCTTACTTCAAAATTTTTGGGTGCAAATGCTTTATCCACAACAATGGCAAAAATCATTTGACAGCTTTCGATGCCAAAGCAGACGAAGGAACTTTTATTGGTTACTCAGCCGTTAGCAGAGCTTATCGAGTGTTCAATCAAAGATCACTAACGGTCGAGGAAACCATTCATGTTGTTTTTGTTGAATCTACTCTCTGTACAGAACAAACTCAAGGGAGCATAAATGATCTGAGTCATAGACTGGAAAACACAAATCTACAGGAAGAGAGTGACAGTGATCCATATCCTCCAAAGAAGGATGATCCAGTTCCCTCTACTGTGTGTGATCAAACAAGGCCAGAAGAGGATCCACCAGTTGATAACGATCCTCCTGCCAATGATGATCCAGTAAACGAGGACGTTCGTCAACCAATTGATGACAACCCTTTAGGGAATTATTTTAGGTGGAACAAAGATCATCCACCTGGATTGGTCATAGGTGACCCTTCTGCTCCTCGAAAAACACGTGGTCAAATGATTAATGAATTCTTGCATGCAGCTTTCATATCTCAGGTAGAGCCCAAGAAGATAGATGAAGCTCTATCATATGCCAGCTGGATTGAAGCTTAGCAAGAAGAGTTGAATCAATTCACCCGCAACAATGTTTGGCATCTAGTTCCTCGACCGGAAAATCAAAATGTGATTGGAACTAGATGGGTTTTTCGTAACAAGCTCGATGAACATGGCACTGTTGTGCGTAACAAAGCTCGACTTGTTGCACAAGGATTCAGACAAGAAGAAGGCATAGACTTTGAGGAATCCTTCGCGCCAGTTGCAAGACTAGAAGCAATCCGCATCTTTCTTGCCTATGCAGCTTTCAAGGACTTTAAAGTTTATCAAATGGATGTCAAGTCTGCATTCCTCAATGGTCTACTTCAAGAAGAGGTGTACGTTGAACAACCATCAGGTTTTGTCAATCCTACTCACCCTCAATATATCTATAAACTTGAAAAAGCCCTCTATGGATTAAAACAAGCACCGCGTGCATGGTATGATACATTACTAAAATTTTTACTGGAACATGATTTCCAAATTGGAACGGTCGATAAGACCTTGTTTAAATTTGTAAAAGGTGATCATGTGTTACTAGTACAAATTTATGTTGATGACATTATATTTGGGTCAACTAACCCCAAGTTGTGCTCAAAGTTCTCTAAGATGATGCAGGAGAAATTTGAAATGAGCATGATGGGCGAGCTAAATTTCTTTCTTGGATTGCAAGTGAAGCAACTTGAAACTGGAATATTTATCAATCAATCCAAGTATGCCAAGGAATTGGTAAAGAAGTTTGGAATGGAACAGTGCTCAACTGTATCTACCCCCATGAGTACATCAATCAAGCTTGATAAAGATGAAGGGGGAATCCCGGTCGAGGTAACAATGTATCGAGGCCTTATTGGCTCATTGCTTTATTTGACTGCCAGTCGACCGGATATCATGTATTCAGTTTGTTTATGTGCTAGATTTCAAGCAGCACCTAAGCAATCTCATTTCATTGCCGCCAAACGAATAATTAAATATATTAAAGGAACTACTAATGTGGGTCTTTGGTATCCCAAAGATTCAAATCTTAATCTTATTGGTTATTCAAATGCAGATTATGCAGGTTGTAGAATTGATCGCAAAAGTACAAGTGGCACATGTCAATTTCTTGGAGATAGACTAATTTCGTGGTCAAGTAAGAAGCAGACATCAATTGCTACCTCGACCGCCGAAGCAGAATACCTTGCTGCTGGCAGCTGTTGTGCTCAAATACTCTGGATTCAACAGCAGCTTAATGATTATGGAATCCGGTCGAGTGAAGCTCCAATCTACTGTGACAATACAAGTGCCATAGCCATCACTCACAATCCAGTGATGCACTCTAGGACAAAGCACATTGATGTCAGGCATCACTTTATCCGAGATCATGTCTTAAAGAAGGAAATCAGGCTGGAATACATCTCTACCGATCAGCAAGCAGCAGACATATTCACCAAGCCTTTACCGGACGCTAAGTTTTCATATTTTCGAAATATTCTTGGCTTAGTAGATCTAAGTTAGTATGCATGTTTTTAGGGGGAATGATTGCTAGTATGACGTTAATAGCTTAGCTGTTACATTGCCATAAATGTTGGCATATCATCCGCCTTTAGCTAGTCTCTGACAGGCTCCGTACTAGCAGCTTTGTGCTTTGAACCAAATGACATTAATTGGGCGCGGTGATTATACTCTTCAAAACTTTTTGAATTTCAAAAATACTTTTCATGACGTCACCCTATGGCCCATAGGTTCCTATATATACTTCTTTACACTCGTATATCAACTTTTCACCGTTGCTAAAGCTTTCATATTGCATTAAAAGTTCTATCGTATTTCTATCAAGCTTTTGCTTACTCTCTGCTCGAGTTCTTATCTACAGCTATCATGTCGATCCAGAAGACTTGCCTTGCAATCAACTTTGATTCCGTTATTGAGGCAAACAATGCAGGAATCACTGAGGTCTTCACCATGCTTGAAGCCTCTGGACTGAAGAAGTTTTTGGGAAGCAGCGCTATCTGCGATCTGCCTGTCTTGAAGGAGTTCTTTGCAACCGCTCAAATCGAGCATGGGACTGTCAAATGCTTGATCCGGACAGAGTCCTATTCCTTCAATCAAAAGTTCTTTGCCAGCACATTTGATCTGCCCTCCAGGGGTTTGACAAAATGCGCGGATCTTCCCGATGGTAACTGCTCATACTGGTTGAAGGAATTCTCAACCACTGATGCTCCGATCAAACTGCCGGCTCAGAAGACATCTCTTAAAGCTCCATTCAGGCTATTGACCAACATCGTGGCCAAGAATCTTCTTGCCAAGGCTGGATCGTATGACAAGGTGACGATGGAGAAATTCCAATACATGGCTTGTATCGCCTCCAAAATCAACATCAACTGGTCAGACATATTGTTCACTACTTTATGTGAAATGATCAGGGGAAAAGGGCAATCCGAAGGATTTGCTCTGCAAATTTGCCACATCTTGAGTGTCCTTGGAGTATACTTCTCCAAGACTGAGCCTCTGCATCCCACCAAATGGCTCAACAAGTCTACAATCTTCAAGTTTCTGAACAAGAAAGAGGTTGTGGTCGATACTCTGCCTTCAACCGCAAGTGTTGTTGCTGTCACTCAACCGCTTTCAACAGTTCCGGTAGCGGCCAAACCAACCCATGCCAAGGAATCTGCCAAGCGTCAACTTATCATAGAGTCTGACTCTGAAGACGAATCACGTGAGAATGTTCCACTGATTCAAGCCTTCAGCAATTCATCTCCTTCTGTCTCCAAAGCAGCTGTGCCATCCACGCCTGCAGGCGAGAAGAAGAGGCAGCACAAGAAGTTAAAGTCCCTTTCTGGACTTGCTCCTACCGTTCCAACACCAATTCTGCCAACGGTCGAGACTACTACCACTACTGCTACTACTGCTCCACGTCCTACCAAGGGTGTGATAATCAGGGAAGGTACCTCATCAACTCCAAAGGTCACTCTCGCTGATCCCAAGGACAAAGGAAAAGGTGTGATGATCTACTCACCTAAGGCTCAACCAGCAGCTACTGTGGAGCTCAACTTCATCATCTCTCACGTTCTCCGCACTGTCAAGCGTCACCTACAGCGCTTTGACAGATGGCATCATTCCCGTACTCACCTGACGCTTGCTCAAATATTTCCTAAGTGGAAAGCTCTGAATGTTATTGAGCAAAAGATGCTTCTTTTTGCTGACACTGAAGACATCGTGGAGGCTCTGGGAAGAAGACAGCTCATCGACTTGAAGCTTCGAGGAAGCCTGTTATCTCTGCTGATTAATGAGCGTGTCAAGAACTTCAAATCCAAGAGTCCTACCGCCGCCGATGACTTTGTGATTTTGACTGGACTACAGAATAGTCTACGTCAAATCACTCAACTACTTCAGCACTTCCAAGCTCTTAACAACGTAAAGACGACAGCTTCAGCAGCTTGTTTACAGGCTTATGGACTGGAAGCACAGGTGATGATGAAGATTTTTCTTACCCAAGATCAGGGTGAAGAAGACGTCTCTGCTATTACTCTTTCAGATGGGATTCTGACCGGTCTCATCACTGCTGACCTGTTTCAGTCATCCGCTCTAGGATCGATTGTGGGAGTATCTTCATCAGTCGACCCCGCCTCAACCGCAGTCCAAGCAGTAATTCAACCAGAAGCAGCTGTGACTGCTCACTCATCTCCAGCGGCGACCGCTCACACCTCTCCCAGTCGTCCACAAGATTCTTTCGAAGTGATTGAACAAGAAATTCCTGTCACCTCTGTGACAGAGGCTCCTTGCAGCAGTGAAGCAGTAGTGCCCCCAACAGAGATACCAAGCACTATTGTATCACTTGCACCTCCAGAACAGCCAGTGACTGATGCTGACCCAGCACTTCAACCGTCTCCATCTACTGAAAAGTTTGTGGAAGATCTCCTAATGGATGAACCGAGTGCTGATCCTGCTACTCCACCAACCATCTTGGCTGCAGTCGAGACTCCTACATCTCCAACTGTACCACTATTGGAAGGTCCATTAGCTAGCTCACCAGCCAGATCACCAGCACCACATCATCTTGAGTCTGGCCCGGTTTCACCAAGGAATGACACACAGAGTCAAATGCTTCAGACTGATGACTCATTAATTGAAGCCATGGCCGCAGCTCTGGATCACACTTTGATAAATAGGCTTCATGAGCTCATGCAAACAGTTCAATCCTTTTCACAAGACATCACAAACTCATCCTTAACGGTTGACAATTCACGCCAGACGATGATTCGGCATTTTGAGACCGTGTCTCGAGACCTTGCTCATCTGTCCAAAGAGATCACTGCCCATCATCGCACTCAAATCAAAACGCTCTCTACCGTCTCCGAACAAGTTGTCAGATCCGAAAACTGCCTTCATAAGCAGTTGAATGATCGGATGGACACTATGCAAGCTACTCTACTTGCTCAACTAGATGCAAAAATTGATACTATGCAAGCCTGCCTTGGCACTCAACTCACTAAGATCATCCTTCGACTCAACCAAGGTGATGCCAAAAAGGGGGAAGAAGAGCAACGAAGAGCAGCAGAGGCAAGAAGACGTGAGGAAGAAGCCGACAGAAGAAGAAGAGAAGGCGATAGGTCAGGAGGAGCCAGTTGGTTCAAAAGATGAACAACTTGTCTCTTCTTTACTTATCGCAGCTGTATCTCATTTTGTTTTTCTTCAGTAGGTGTAATAAGAATGCTTATTGTAATTAATGAAATTCATTCTCTCAATGAAGTTCATTTTAATGCTTTCATATTGTTTTTGGAGCACTCAAGTTTTGTCATCACCAAAAAGGGGGAAATTATTGAATCCGACATTTTGGTGATAACAAACAACAACTCATTGTATAGGAATGTGCTGCCAATCTTTTGTATTTCAGGAATCTACTACAACTCCTACCGCAACCGTCTAAACCCTTCAAGTTATCTACCGGAAGCTTGTCAACCGCCTTTGTCTCTCGACCGGTTGCAGTCACAAGCCTATCGACTGGTTATTCAAACCAGCTGAGGATAAATCTATCTACCGGTAGAATGCCAACTGCTTATCAAGATATCTCAAGACAAGTACTTGTGACAAGACGTTCATTGCAAAATCTTTTATCAAAAGCAGAACCGGCGTATCAGAAGATCTGTTGACTCTTGCATCAAGACAACAGGTTGCACTAAAATGGCAAAAACGCAGAATGACTACAGATAAAGCATTCGACCGTTTATACCAGTTTTGGACCCTGGAAGTTGTCTGCATTTAAAGAAGTGTACGATCTTCATGCAGAATCATCAATGCATTTATGAAGCATTAAATGTGCATTCAATGCAGCATCAGAACGTTCAAAATAAAGACGTTGATGATTGACCTATATAAAGGGAAGATTGCTCAAGAAGTAAGAAGAAGACAAGCAACACGAAAAATCTCAATCAACTCAATCACTTAAATACTATCAGAAGTCCTCATCTGATATACTGAAGCAATACTTGAGCACACTTACAAGATCATTCACTTGCTGCTCAAATAAACCCTCGCCTACAGTTTACATATCTGATCTTCAAGGATCATCCTAGGGTTTCCAAGCCTCTCGACCGCTCTGCAGTTTGAGAAGCTCAACCGGACTGTACTCATTATTGAAGAGACTTGAAGCTACTCTGAAAGCTTCCATCAGTCTGATAAGAACTGAGAATCTTATCTGTGTAAATCTAGGAGTTTCGGATTAGGCATTGGATAAGTCCTAAGTCTGAAGTGGGTGTATTGCAAGACGTTGTAATAACCAAAGTCTTCTAGTGAATTCCTTCCTAAGTGAAAGAAGGGGAGACGTAGAAGGATTAAGCCTTCGAACTTCCATAAATCGTGTCTTAGTCTTTACTGCTATTTATCTTACATATTGCTCATACATCGTGTTATAAACTTTACATCACTAAAACCTCTGAACTATTTCCGCACTATTTAAGTTGTTCAAACCGTTTTAGAAGTTGAGAAAACAGATTAAGTGAACTAAACTTCACTTGATCATTTTGAAAAGAAAGAAGAAAAGTTTCAGAGTGTATTCACACCCCCCCCCCCCCCTCTACCCTCTGAACCGATCCCAGCAAATTTAGTATAAAAAATAATCAATATCCTAACAAAAAAATAAAGAAATAAATTTTTATAATATAAACTCTGTGTGTTATATTATATAAAAATATATATAAGAGTATTTAATTCAATTATAAAAATAATTATTTAATTAATGATATATATATATATACATATTTTTTCATAAGTTCATCAAACTCTTGTTTTAAAAAATCTAACATATTAATATGTGATAAATATCTTTTTTCTAAAATCAAATTCATATAATGTGCAATAGTCAATCCAAACTTTTATTTATACTTTTATTTGTTCAAATCTTGTAATATTTTGTTCAAAAAACTCTTAGAGTATTAGTTGAACTGGTGACATTATTTAAATTATCTTTTTTTATTCATATTCGAGATTATAAGTATAGAAATAAATTATTTTTAATTTTTCTATTGTTATCGCTAACATAGTTTCTAATCTAGATATATTATATTAATATTTCTCGAACCTCTAATCAAATATACTAAGAGAATAATTTTATGTCGTCTAATCTCATTATCTCTAATTTTTCAACCACTATTTTATACAAAAAATGTACTCTTGATAAAACTTTAATATGTTTTCTGCTTAATTTATTCAATAGTAATCCAATAGAATTGTTTTTAATTTGATATACATATAAAGCACATGCTGTTTTACATGTCATAAAAAATATTTATATATGTAGTGTAATAATTAATTTATAATTTCTATGAATAGTATGTAAATATATTATTTGTAAAAAAATATAAGCAGATTACAAAATGTGAAGAAACATATTTTTTTTAGAGGATGAACAATCATACTTTAAACAAGTTAAAAAATTTTTATACTTAATATTTCAAGGATTTAAATAACTTATATAAGAATAATTTGTCTGAAATAAAAATCGATTTGAGTGTAGTGTTTTTCTACTTTTTGTCACGTAAATTTTTACGATTTCATAAGTATTAAATTAATTGATTATATTAGCCAACTATTATACTGTAGTACAAACATCAACATGAAACTTATTTATACTCATACTCTCTATATCTCGCTTATTTAAACTATATTTTTTATCTTTCTCAATTATATAGTATAGTTTTCATATTAAATATCATTTGTACTAATATTTTACCAATTTATCCTTATTAAATATGTAAAATGTATAATTATTTTATTTTATTATTCACTAAATAAGGGAAAAATGAGAAATTTATTTTTTCAAATACTTACTTAATATATATGTGAAAATACACGTACACAAGACTAAATTAGTAGGATGCATGACATGAGTACATATATTTTTTTTTACCTTGGACAAGAAAATATTGTTGTTGTTGATTACATTTGAAGTCCTTAAAATTTCAAAAATATTACACAATTAGTCGTCACCATTTGTTTTGTAATATCTCTTCCTAAAAACTGAAATATCATAAAATCTAGTTAGATGATAAAATCTAAAAAAAATAAATGAATGATTGAATAAAAGATGTGAGTACATTTTCTATATAAATGAAATATAACATCGACTTATGACATGATTTCACTTGTCTTGAACACAATGATGAAATTTAATGGTTTGATTTAATTTTTTATTATTCTTAAAATTTTAATAATCAAAATATTACGTTAAAAATTACAGTAAATTAAAAACGTAACTATGACGATAAAGTTGAAATAAGTCCAAAAAATTAATGTTTTTTTAAAATTTATAGAGCAAAAATTAAGGTAATTAACTTTCAATAATTACTTTTATTTTCATGAATGTCACAATATAGATTTAGGACATGAATTAAATATTAACAAACGTAACTATGACGATAAAGTTGAAATAAGTCCAAAAAATTAATATTTTTATTTAAATATATAGAGAAAAAATTAAGGTAAATTTCAATAATTAATTTTTGTTTCTATGAGTGTCACAATATAGATTTAGGACATGAATTAAATATTAACAATAAATTTACCTTGGATAAATAATTGGACACAAAAAATGATATGAATTAAATATTAAAAATTAATCTATCTTGAATAAATAAATTGGCTAATGTATAAAATAAATGCAAGACCTTAAAAAACCTTGAAAATGACAAAAAATTAATTATTAAATGAAATAATGTGGACAAAATTATAAATTGATAATTAAAACCAAATAATTAATGAAATAATGAGGGTATTGAAGAAAATTCACAATTCAAACTTGTATATTATTTTTTAAAATTAAATATATAGAGCAAAAATTAAGGTAACTTTCAATAATTACTTTTTGTTTCTATGAGTGTCACAATATAGATTTAAGACATGAATTAAATATTAACAATTAATTTACCTTCAATAAATAAATGAACACACAAAATGATATGAATTAAATAATAATAATTAATCTAACTTGAATAAATAAATTTACTAATATATAAAATGACATGAAAAACCTTAAAAACCCTTGAAAATGACAAAAATATTTAATTATTAAATGAAATAATGAGGACATAATTGTAAATTCATTATGAAAATGTCAAAATATAGATTTAGGACATGAGTTAAATATTAACAATTAATTTACCTTGGATAAATAAATGGACACAAAAAATGATATGAATTAAATATTAAAAATTAATCTACCTTGAATAAATAAATTGACTAATGTATAAAATAAATGCAAGACCTTAAAAAATCTTGAAAATGGCAAAAATATTAGTTATTAAATGAAATAATGTGGACAAAATTATAAATTGACAATTAAAACCAAATAATTACTGAAATAATAAGGGTATTGAAGGAAGTTCACAATTTAAACTTGTGTATTTAGATAGGTAATAGAAGAATAGATAGATAATTTACAATGATATGAATTAAATATTAAAAATTAATCTACCTTGAATAAATAAATTGACTAATGTATAAAATAAATGCAAGACCTTAAAAAATCTTGAAAATTACAAAATTATTAGTTATTAAATGAAATAATGTGGACAAAATTATAAATTGACAATTAAAACCAAATAATTAATGAAATAATGAGGGTATTGAAGAAAATTAACAATTTAAACTTGTATATTTAGATAGGTAATAGAATAGATAATAGAATAGAATAGGTAATAGAGTAATAGAATAGAATAACATAGATAGATAATAGATAATATAATATATAATAGATATGAGTGTCACAATATAGATTTAGGAAATGAATTAAATATTAACAATTAATTTACCTTCTATAAATAAATGATCACACAAAATGATATGAATTAAATAATAATAATTAATCTAACTTGAATAAATAAATTGGCTAATCTATAAAATGACATGAAAAACCTTAAAAACCCTTGAAAATGACAAAAATATTTAATTATTAAATGAAATAATGATGACATAATTGTAAATTCATTATGAAAAATGTCAAAATATAGATTTAGGACATGAATTAAATATTAACAATTAATTTACCTTGGATAAATAAATGGACACAAAAAATGATATGAATTAAATATTAAAAATTAATCTACCTTGAATAAATAAATTAACTAATGTATAAAATAAATGCAAGACCTTAAAAAACCTTGAAATTGGCAAAAATATTAGTTATTAAATGAAATAATGTGGACAAAATTATAAATTGACAATTAAAACCAAATAATTAATGAAATAATGAGGGTATTGAAGGAAATTTACAATTCAAACTTGTATATTTAGACCGGTAATAGAATAGAATAGATAGATTAATGTAATTTATGCCTATATATCTCAATCAAATGTTTGAGGCTTTTGAAGATGATTTATTCCAAAAATGGTGACGAAAATAAATGTTTGTGTACGATCCAATGAATGAATTGTAATGAAAAAATAAATTAACTCATAAAACAGAACATTATTTGTTAATGACTATTAATTACTTCTCTTTTAAAGGTTGTGTTATACTCATTATAAACCGTGGAGGGGGCCAAACACATCCGTTACCACTTGAGCCACTGAGTCCCAAACCGATGTCTCGTGGCAAATAACTTGAAACCCATAATTTCCATAACTATTCAAAATCTCCACGGCCAATTCGCCGCTAAGGTCAAAGTGTTCTGGAAGCGCGGGGAACTCAAACCTTGTGGGTGAATTCAATCCCTGTAACAAACTCATGACTGGAAAAAATACACGTATCTTCAATGCTTTGAGTTGACGTAGGTTGGCAAGATTCTCAAGTTGGTAGTCGGACCATTCTTTCAAGTGGCTAGACTTGTAAATAACATCAAGTGGCAAGATGCATCACAAAATTGCTCGACTTTATCACCAAGGACGAGAAGCCCCCGGGATCACGAGCTGGATAGATTATATATATGGAAGTCCATTAGATCTTCTGCTTCATAAGCTGCATCTCTGATTCATCCTTCCAAAAACGTCGTTACATTTCCATTGCTTTCATGGGATGTCACAATATAGATTTAGGACATGAATTAAATATTAACAATTAATTTACCTTTAATGAATAAATGGACACACAAAATGATATGAATTAAATTATATTAACAATTAATCTAACTTGAATAAATAAATTGACTAATCTATAAAATGACATCAAATCTTAGAAGTTTTATATCAAGAGTAACCGTCATAGATTATATTTAGATGCCTTTAGATTTTTATTTTTTTTTTGAAAACAAATTATATTAGCAAATATTTAATATTTAAAATGTAGAGTATTTTTTACGCCTTTAATTTAATCGAAATTTTTTCATCACGTTTTACGCTTTTCCATACTTTTTAAAACATTGATCTCAACCCATTAATGCCTTGTAAATTTCATGACATAAAAAATTACGAACTAGTGGATGGTGTTAAAAATGCTCGATTTATTCCATGAAAAGAGATTCCTCAATCATCAAAATATCCTCGTGAAAAAGCATACGATTCCTTATTCATATAACACTACAAAAAAACAAGCTATTTAGCCACGGTTTTATCAAAACTGTGGTTAAACAGCCACGGTTTGAAACAACTGTGGTTAATTAGCCACAGTTTTCAAAAACCGTGGTTAAATAACCACGGTTTTTAAAACCGTGGCTAATTTAACCACGGTTTTTTAAAACCGTGATTGATTAACCACGGTTTTTTTAAAAAACTGTGGTTATATTTAACCATTGTTTTTAAAAAACCGTGGTTAAATTTAGCCACGATTTTATTAAAACCGTGGTTAATCAATGTGCAAATTGCTCAAAAATCCCCAATACAAACATGTTTTGCTCTGCACTCCCTAGCCACTTTTTTGTACCATATTTTTTTGTTAATTTGTACTACATCTTGTATGGTTTTGTACCACATCGTGTATTATTTTGTACCACATTTTATGACTAGGGACCCCAAAGCAAAGCATGTTTGCATTTGGGGATTTTTGAGCAAATTGCCCTTAATCTTCACGGTTTTAATAAAACCGTGGTTAAATTAGCCACGGTTTTTTTAAACCATGGTTAAAAAACAAGTTGTTCAAAAAAAATACTTATCGAATATATTATTTTTTATTGAGTAATTATTTTATATAATTATTACTCAATATTATTATTACAAACATTAAATTATTATTATTGTTATTCCTAATTTATTTAATGAAAATGCATGTATCAAAATGTAAAAAATCTTGTTAATGAATGTTCCACTGTATTTATTATTTTATGAACATAAAAAATGTTATTCTAACACATTTTTGCCGTTTACATTAATTAATCTTGTAAGGATCCAATGTTAATTACTATATCATTTGACTAGATATATTAATAATTATTTTATAGTGTTGAATTGAAATATTTAAACCAAATAATTAAATACTGTTTTAAAACATGTATTTGTTATTTCTTCCCGTTCTCCAGTTCAGTGGGAACAAGGGAATTTTCCGTTTTGGTTGGGCAATCTTGTATTAGCAAACATTACTATTTCTTATAAATAAATATGCAAGATTCACTAGGGGTGTCAAAAACCAATCCAAACCGTCAACCACACACGATTCAACCCGAAAAATATTTCGTGTATATGATTTATTTATTGCGTGTTGTTTTATTAATATATAATTTTTATATCAATTTTTTATCAAGAAAATGGATAATTATTTAATACAAATAGAAAAATATCATTTTATTATATATTGATTAATATAATTAATATATATTATATTTGAATAATTAATTTATTAATGAGTAAAATAAAGGGTGTTACTGCTCGAAATTGAAAATTAAATTTGAATAAAAAATTGAACTGTTAATTCAGTTCAATTTTTTCTCCTGATTAACTTAATCGAACCGAAAAACAAATTTTACATAAGTTTTTTGAATGAATAAAATAAATAATAATTAATATAAAAATAACAAAAACCTACATTTTACTTCGGATTTTAAAAAACCCGGGCTTCACTAATAATTTTTGGTAGCTTTTTACTTCGACATATTATTTTTGAGGAAGTAAAACATTAAAAAATAAAAAAATTAATTATAACTGCTGAAGTAAAAAGATGAACCGGTTCCAGATTTGATTTTCCTTTCACTTTTATTTCTAACCCAGCTCGCGTAGAAACAAATCATCAGCGATGCCCTTTCTTCTTCGACCAAACGGCTGCCGATTTCCATCTCCATCCATCCACCACCGCCGGAAACCGCTCGCAAACGCCATGATTTGAAAGCCCAATGTCTGAATCCTTCTATTTTGGTATCAATTTGGGTTTTTTCACGCAGTGGAGTGTGTAGAAAACGTAATCCCTAACCCCGATTCAGAAACAACAGTTCGCAAATCCCGTCACTTTCCTTCTCCCCTCTCCAAGTTGCCGCCGCCGACACTGAACCCCGCTGGGAATGTGTTGGTCGTCCCTCCTCCACCAAACCCATAACTTGTAGGTTCGATCTAAGCCTTGAATCTCAAGTTAGGAGCCCGACTGTGCGCGACTCGAAGCCATGTTCGCGGCTGGATATGCACCAGGTGACTGCCTTTCTTATTTATTAGATATTTTCATTCGATTAGTATGTTTTAGCTTGGTTTCGAAGTTATTCCAGATTCTGTGCGCGAGCGTTTGTTTTGTTATTCCAGATTCAACCGCCCTTTCAACGCATATGAGCTATTTTTAAATCGTTTATAACTCGAAGCCAAGGACTCCAATCTTGTATTCTCTCCGCTCTCGATTCATGTGGTTCTGGGTTTGATTACCACTGGGTCGAATGGCGAAACCAGAGATCAGTCTTGGGATTTCTCAAGACTTAATTATCTTTGGTTGGTGCATCCACGTACAATTTTTATTTGTCAGTTTTTAATCAGGAATTTGGTATTGGACCACCCTTTTCTTGGTTTCTTCTTGAGTATCAGTCATTGCGAGAAAACTGAAATGCTGGTTCTGACTTGAACACTTTCTTTGTCATGGGATGTTTTGCCTTAAATTTTTTGATAGCTCTCGATGAATTATGTGAGAATACTCAATCAAGAATTTATATGTTCCAAACCTGTGTGCTAAAATCCAGATTCTAGGAAGGAGCCATTAATTTGTTTGACTATGCGATGCATTAGATATTTAGATTTGAAGTTGGACTTTTTTAAAAGACAACAAGCTTCACCTGCCTTAAAAGATGATGTAACCTATTGTTATAAACAAAATGAAAACCAAATGGACTCTGCAGTTTGTTTTTGCATTTCTCTATATATTCTTTTATGAAATAGTTTCTAAATTTTTTGCAGGGATATTGTTAAGTGCAACATGTTGTCAAATTTCTCCTCCCCAAGCATGTAAATAATTAAATGTGCTCTTGCTAGTATTTTCAAGTGGCAGAGAAATTAGAGAGTATGGCAGAAGAGATGACATCATGGATGCGACAAAACAGTGATTTTCAGAAACAGTAAGAAAAGAAACCATGTATCTCAATTTGTTCTTTTTTCTTTCGCAACGGAGAATTATTTTTGTCCTTGATTGGTTGTTGGTCTATGGTGCCTGAATGGTTGTGATCGACTAGGGTTTTTAGTGACTGGGGATGGGAGATTTTTAGGTGTCCTACTTAAATTGTATCAAGTTCAACTTTTGAATTTAATCTTCTTATTGAGGTTTTGAATCGGGACAATGGCTTGGGTTATTGGATCAGGCGTGTTATTTGATTTATTTTTCCATCTTGACACTGTAACAGCAAAAAGATGAAGAGATGCTGGCACCGTACTCTAATTTGGTCGAAGGTCCCCAATGCTTGTCGTATTGCTGATTCTTTATTTTTTGTAAGATTTTTTTATGACGTTCATATAAATGGTACTTGACAGCTGGAATGCTACTCTCTCTCTCTCTCTCTTTTTATATTGGCTTGTTGTGTTTGGAGGGATATTTATATTGCTAGTCCGACCTAATTGAATAACGGTTCTTTATTTCTCTATGTCGAGCACTATAAAACTAGATTTCATGGTTGTGTTTATCTGAATTCAGTAGTGTCCTGATTGCCTTCTGACATTCATTGGTTTTTCGATTTTGCACTCTCGCATACTTCTGATTTTTATTGTTGGTGTAGTTTTGTAGTAACTGGGTGTTTTATTTTTGTTGGTTTCTCTGAATCATGGATGGTTGTTGCAAAAGTATGATGAACTGCTATTTGCGGCTTTGGGACTTTTGACTTATCTAATGAACTTTTGTTTATTTTTTTGGACATTAGGATGCGAAGAAAAGGTGTTGTTCATTGATTTTCCTCCAATTCTGCAGCTTCAGTTAAAGCGTTTTGAGTATGATTTCATGAGGGACACAATTGTTAAGGTTAGTTGTTATAACTTTTGAAGTTTCACTGTTGTTTGATTAATGTCGGTGTTTGATTATTTTTCGTTTGTTTTTTACTTTTTAGAGTAAAATTTGTTGCTTGTGTTTTCTTCATAAGGTATTGTTTAGTTTATCTCTTATGTTACGCAAGTAATTATTGGCTTCATCATGAATCTAAGAGTGATATGAACAGTTATCACTTGCCAAGTTAATTTCATGTTCAGTAAACTATGTTTCATGTCACTCTTCCTTAATGGCAGCTTCCCACACAACAGAGAACCTGAGGAAGGTAATTTGGAAAAATCTCGTCAACAAAAGCTGGTAAGTTATGTTTATAGTAAACATATTTTGTTTTTATCGCTATGTTTATTTATTTCTGGAAAATAATGGGGGAAATTGCAAAATAGGGTTTAAGAATGCCGTCACCTTTTCTTGATTCTTAGATTTTGTCTTCTCATTACAAAAAGTTTTTTCAAGTTTACTTTCATATCTTTTACCTTTGCATTTTTTTTTGTTTAATTGATATTTTTTGTTTCAGAATAGCAGAGTTGATTTAAGATCATTCCAGCTCTGTTTTTTTTAGCATTTTGGCTCATTTTAATATTATTTTGTCTTACCATAGTAAATCGGTTAAGTTATGTTATTTTCGGTGTTCCTTTTATTTGTGGGATGAATCTTCTGGGAGGTAGTGGTATTCCAATGTTATGGGCATGTTGTTTTAGCTATGTATTTAGATTTTTAAATGTTAAACTATATAATTTTGATTAGTTTTAGTGTTTGTTGTGGGATTAGTTTTATTTTTTCTTTGTTTGATTTTATATGTTTTGGGAGATATTTTATCTTTGATAAACATTTTTATTAGTTTTTATGCATTTGATCTTTCGTGACTAATTTAGATTAGCCACGATTTTTTTCATTTCCGTGGCTAATTTAGCCACGGTTTGGCATCAAACCGTGGCTAAATTAACCACGGTTTTTTATAACCGTGGTAATTTTAACCACGGTTTTTTTAAAAACGTGGCTAACTTTTACAACGGTTATAAAAAAACCGTGGTTAATTTAGCCACGGTGTTTTGAAAAATCGTGGCTATGTTAACCACGGTTTTTTAAAAAATCGTGGCTATTTTAACCACGGTTTTTTAAAAACCGTGGTTAACTTAACCACGGTTTTTGAAAAAACTGTGGCTAATTCAGCCACAGTTTTTTAAAATCGTGGTTAAATTTAACAACGGTTTTTTTTATTCCGTGGCTAATTTAGCCACGGTTTTGGCCGTGGCTAAACTCAAAGTTTTTTTGTAGTGTAAAGAATCCTAAATCTTGGTACGATGATTTTTTTTGTCGTTTTCGATGCAAAGGGTCGAATGGCGGCTTGGGTTCGGAGTGATTGAAGGTGGACTTAGCTCGGATCGTGCTTAGATTGCAGCACGAGCCTGCCCAAAGATGGAAAACGCATGTAAATCATGATCAAATAAATTAATTTTCTTGTATGGTCATCTGATTCTACTTAAAAACATGCATGGAGACGTGACTCATGTGCGATTGCATCAATGATGACGGTCGATCGACTTAAAAACATGGCGACGTGACTCATATGCAATCGCATCAATGACGAGGTCGACGAAAAATCTCCGATGCTAAAACTGAAGGGAAAGAAAAGGGGGGAAGTTCTGAAGATTAAAAATATGCTTAGTGGGATTTTTTGTTTTTAGAAGCTAAGGCTCTCTTCATCTTTTCAATATTCTTTCTACGTATTGCAAGCACGTAGCCTATTAATTAGAGCCTTTTATTTTGTTTTCATGTGGGCTTTCTATATTCACTCTTAAATAGACAATTACAACCCACAACACGAAAAATATTATAGAACATTTTGATTCATTTGGATATGTAGTTATAAAACATTTTTCTAAAATTAGTTTTTGAAAGAAATTATAAAAGGTTTGATTTTTTTAAAGAATCAATATGAGTTTGGATAATTATTTTAAAAAAAATTATAGTTAAAAATATAAAGAGTTTCAACAATTGTACTATATTTTTTTAATTGTAATTCTTTTTCATGTTTTTATTCATTGTTTGCAATTTACTACCCCTTTGACCATGCTTTTTAATTTTAAAAACATACAAAATATTTCTTAATTGTTCTTTAAAATTTTACTTGAATGAAGCACAATTTTTTAAAAAATATTATTAATATTTTTACAAATTTTTTGTCCAAACACATACTTTAAGGTTTTTTTTTAAAAAAAAATTATAAAGCACTAAAAACGTCAGTAAAATACTGTCCAAACATAAACCTTCTTTCCCCTAAATTTGTTTTTATTTAATGCGCTAGAAATATTAAAATATAGAGATACAAATCACAAATATTTATATTTATATTAATAAAAGCTCCCAAATAATAATTCAATTGGCGACATTGTGAACAAATAAAACAAAGTTATCCTTCAAATAAAAAAGGGTATTTTTTTTTTACAACCTGCTCAATACTTTGTTTCTTTAATATTTAATATTTAATTCTCATCTTGGCCACAAAAAATTAAAGTATAAAAACATATATTAAACCACCCCAAATTAATAATAAATTATGGCTAATTTTGATCATATGATTAAGACGAAAAAATTATAATGATAAATAATAAGATTCTAACATTGAGTATGATTCTTTATTAATTTTTAATGAAGGATAAATAATAATAATAATAATAATAATAAATAAAATAGAATGCCTAAAATACAAAACATAGAATAGACAAGAGAAAGAAGAACATGTGGATATAATTTCAAATGAAAGATAATAAATTAATATAATGAGATATAAATAAAATATAAAACATGGAGTGGCCCAAAAGAAGGTATGCAACTTGTTTTCTTCCGCAATTAATAAATTGTCATTTTTTGTTGCTTTTTATCATTGAGTGACAGTAACATGTATATCATGAAATCTATCGAGGCTGTGTCACCACACACACAAACCACACCAAATCATATTTTTGTACGCTTCTTATTACTTTTTAAACAGTTTTATTTTGCGGACGAGAGAAAAGTTTGTTACATTATTGATTTTAAGTTTGTAATACTTGTAACAATGAAGTGATGAACTAAAATTTATCAGTCACTCTCATAGTTGAAACGATAACAAAGTGAAATCCATTACACGGTGAAACATAAAACGGTAACCGATTCATTCCATCGAAAATTTTGAAATCTTTCATAATCTTGAAATAGATATTTTTCACGAATTTTAGCATCACGAACCAAGAAAATTAAACAAAATTATCAAACACGTATAAAAATGAAACTAGAACAAAAAATTATGATAAATGTGAGAACCCGAAATTTCAATAATAAATTTCAGTTGATGACTGAAATTTAGTTGAGGTTCGAATTTCAATTGAAGACCAAATTCAGTTGTCGAAGTTTTGTTGAGCTCAAATTCAGTTGAGCTAAGTCAGCACACAAAATTCAGTAAAGCTATAGATGGCTCCAGATGCACCTGATTTATAACTGACGCATTAATTCTAATTCATAACAAATAATGACATTAAATGAGAACTTAACAGTCAGATTTTTCCCTATAAATAGCACTTAGATAGTCAGATTTCTGATTCAAGGTCATACAATATTCTGAGAAAATACACAGCAAACGTGAGTTTGAACATTCAGTTGAGCTATCAGTCCAATTGAAGAACGACTAGTTGAGTTATCTCAAGATTAACCGAAACTTGTTTAGCAATCTACGGTAAGTGAGTTTTCGATTTTAAAGTTAATATTATATTTTAAGTTCTGTTCCAGCATGTATATATGTTTTCAAAATTTGAATCTCTGAAATCTGTGATGTTGATGCACTGATGCTTGTGAACTAGTGGTAGGAATATATATTCTGAATACTCTGTTATGTTCTGATTCATCACCCTTTAGAGGATAAACATATAAGAGACTGATGTCAGTTAGCCACGAAAATCATGAGTAAACTGATGCATAATTTGATTCTGTAATTATGTTGAATATATATTATTTTAGTTTTGCTCTGGTTCTGTATGAATATGTATGTTTTTTGATAAAATGATTTAAAAGCTGAGATATTTCTCCAATTTACTTTGTGGCGCACAT
The DNA here is from genome assembly GCF_033568475.1 of Henckelia pumila. NCBI lineage: Eukaryota > Viridiplantae > Streptophyta > Magnoliopsida > Lamiales > Gesneriaceae > Henckelia > Henckelia pumila. The sequence continues at coordinate 27,568,151 of NC_133122.1, forward strand.
ATCACTCACGTACCCAAATCATCTCAGATAAGACCGTGGAAGAATTAGAAGAGGCCGAACGAAACCGGTTTTGGGGTTGGTGAAGATTAGGGATGACAATTTTCTCCGAATCCGATGGAGAATCCGATACCCAACCCGAATAAAGGAGGCTAGGGAGGTGTTTTTTGGACCCGATTAAATAATTGGGTAAATGGAGTAGATACGATAAATGGAGATATGAGTATAGTATGGATATCCGATCCTCTGACGGGTATGAGGATGAAGATGAAATTAAATATCCGATGAGTATGAGGATGAATTTAATAAATGAGTATGGGGATGGAGACACGATATCCTACCCATACCTGACCCATTTCCATCCCTAGTGAAGATTGATCGTGATGTCTGGTCTTGAAATTTTTTTTTAGATGTTATTATTTAGCGGCTGAATTAGACTCTGTTTCCATTTATTTTATATTCATGTTAAGTATTGTAAAGACATTTTAATTAAGTTTATGGAAATATTTTGTAATTTTCAGTTTATGAATGAAAATACTGTTTTTCTGAAATTTCTGAAATTCAAAGCTTGTTGTTTAATGTGAAAATGTTAAAGAACTCCGATGTCAATTAGATTCAATTTCATGGTGTAACAATAAATTCTTGATTACAATTTACAATCAGTGGAAGTTCCTTTATATTATGCACACTCATATTTTAAAAGGAAAAATAATAGTCGTGAGTGATGCGATATGAATAATTGTCGGAGTATAAATTATAATAAGGTAGTTGGTTGAGGAGGTATAAAATCTACATTTTCTTTGTTGAAGAGTCGCTGTATCTCAAAAGTTGCTATTAATATTTAATACAAATATAAATATATTAAAACATCGAACGTCTTCTTTTCTGAAAAGTGCACAGAAAATTTGTAAACATGGACCATTTTTGTAAAAAGAAAAATAAAATCAAATATTTTGTAAATTAAAATGTATTTCAGTGTCCTACAATAAAACACGTTGCTATGTCGTCGACAAACTTTTAAAAAAAATCTCCTAAAACACAACACAAATCGTTTGAGACTAATCATCACAAACGTCTTTTTCAACTGAAAAAACGAAAATTTAACATGGTTGATTAAAATTTTAACTTGTTATGTATATAAAAAATTTAAATATTAATTATATTAAAAATTTAAAAAAATGAATGATTGCCCAACCAAATTAAATAAAAACAAAAGAAGCTATTTAAAACAAGCATATATATATAAGCTCCCTATATATATATATATATATATATATAATCGAGTTTTTTTCCCTTAAATGGAGTAAAAAAATTTGTAATACTTGAATTTCAAACTCGAGAATGTGTTGCAAACTTAATATCGTGATATCAGATAAATGTGAAGATATATAATTTTTTTTTGGGGTAGCTTTGATGTCCAAAGAATGACCAAGTGCATGAATATTATCGATTACATGACAAAAATTAATGTCCTTTTTATTATTTATGCACTGTCCATTTCTTCGAAAGCCACCAATTTAATGAGATCTTCTAGTTTCATCCGTGGTCCTATTTTTTTGGTGGTCCAACTTTTAAAATTTGACAGAACGAATGTCCTTTATATGTCATATGAAAACAAATCCTTGACCATTGCCCAATACTTCTATTCATTGGAAAATTACATTTTTACAAATATAACTTGCATGTTTTTTTAATTTTTGAACTTTTTTTACCGGCCAATTCACAGTCTTAGCTCATTGATTCGCAATTTTTTCTTCAATTTATTACGTTTTTTTTTACTACTAAAAAGGTTGACCCTGGAGGGGACTCCATTCCACATGAGTCAGATGCCCATTGACTCATGCGAAGGTTAAATCGAGGAATGTGTACGAGCAGTAGGGACCTGAAGGAGAGAACAACAGGACCCAAACCTTAGAGCATATCCCCACAATATTTCAGCAGAGAATATGCTCCACACGAGGATCGAACCCGCAACACTGGAGAATCTCTTCTCACGTCACCTCAGGCCTTACCAACTCGCCTATGCCCTGTGGGCTATTTTTTTTTTTTTTTTACATTAACCATGTTAGTGGTCAGGTCAACATTTCTTTGTCTTACATGTGCACTTTGAATTTTTTTTTTAAAAGGACTAAAATAAAAAAAAAAGATGAAAATTAGTTGATAACACGGTAAATTGACAAATAATATGACAATATATATATATATACATATATATATATATATATAAGTTTTATGACTAAAATATAATTTCTAATAATATTTAAGTGGGGTGTTTTAACCCATTCCATATTCAACATTGATAAATAAAAAAAAAAAAAAAACCTTTTCTAAAGTTAAAAAAAACCCCATTTTTTTTTTCAAAAAAAAAGGGGTGAAAATCCCATTTCCATAATCGACATTGCCATATAAAATGAATTGTTGTTGTTGGAACAACGAAACCCGATATCTCACATTGATATGATACTGTCCACTTTGGGCAATAAGCCCTCATGGTTTTGCTTTTGTAACCATCCAAAAGGCCTCTTACCAATGGAGATATCATTTCATATATTAACCCGTGATCTTTCCTGATCTACCATTCCATATATTAACACATGATCTTTCTTTGATCTACCAATGTGGGACTTTGGTTGATATCTCAACAATTTTTCCCTCAAACGAAGTCACACAATTATTCACATGGTCCGAGCCTCCCCTCAATCCGTCCTTCAATCGAGGCTATTCCACTTTATTGCATTGAGGCGCACGCCTTACATGAATTCCCAGGAGCACCCCCCTCGAGAGCTTAACACAGCTTACATGAATTCCTAGGAGCATCCCCCCTCGAGAGTTTAACACGGATCTTACCGGGATCCTAAGTCCTCCAATCGAGGCTACTCCACTTCACTGCGTTAAGGCACACGCCTTACATGAATTCCCGAAATCATCCCCTCGAGAGCTTAACACGGATCTTTTTCCCTCAAACGAAGTCACACAATTATTCACCTGGTCCAAGCCTCCCCTCAATCCGTCCTTCAATCGAGGCTATTCCACTTTACTGCATTGAGACACACGCCTTACATGAATTCCCAGGAGCACCCCCCCCCCCTCGAGAGCTTAACACGACTTACATGAATTCCTAGGAGCATCCCCCCTCGAGAGCTTAACACGGATCTTACCGGGAGCCTGAATCCTCCAATCGAGGCTACTCCACGTCACTGTGTTGAGGCACATGCCTTACATGAATTTCCGGAAGCATCCCTCGAGAGCTTAACACAGATCTTAACGAGAGCCTCACCTCCTTCGTTTAATTCTATCCACATTGGCTCGATCAGACCATGACTCTGATACCACTTGTTGGAACAACGAAACCCGATATCCTCTTATACCACTTGCTGGAACAACGGAACTCGGATATCTCCACAATGATATGATATTGTCCACTTTGGGTCTAACCCTCATGATTTTGCTTTTGGAACCATCCAAAAGACCTCATACCAATGGAGATATCATTCTGATGATGTCGAAATTTTATCTCAGGTTCGGTCTGGTAGAATGGATCCTCCAATTCCTTTCTAGAGTAGGTCGGGTCGGGTATCAATGAAATCTGCACAAGCAACAGCTAGGTCAAGGGGCGCCGAAGGTGTTTTCGGCGTGACCTCTCCGATGCCTAAGTCAGTGTCTTGAAGGAAGAGGGTATGATTAATGCGAAAACTGAGAGATATGAGTGTGTGAATGTAAAAGTGAGAGTGAATGTGTGATGAAAGATGAATAGTGAGTAATGAATGAACACAACCATAACAATACAAATATTTATAGGGATAAAATAGAGTAAGTTACCTAGTCGAATTATAACATGTCATGTGCTAGGACTCTTCATCCATTGGATCCTTCTTAAGTTTATCTCTATCTTGTGAATATTTGAAAAGATCCAAGCTTATCTCATATATATCAGAGTCCTACTTGAACTAGAAAATGATACCTGCGGCCCATTAGAAACAGCCAGGTCGGCCCATAATGACCAGCCTTGATCAAAATCCAACATAGCCCAAACTGGGCTGGACCTTGACATGTTGGGCCATATCGGGTAGACCCATTATAAACGGGCTTGGGTTGAAATATTTTCTCGGGGTAACAATAGTACCTCCCTAACTGGTCTAAAAGAAGAATGAGTTTAGACCAAGAATGTAGACCGGACCCCGAACTACATGTGCCTCCTTTGGACGGCCCAGATTTGAATCCGCGTGATGTGTTTTCAACGAACGGTCTAGATGAAGGTCTGATTAGAACCGAGCTCGAATAAAGAGCAATAGACGACAACCTGATGAAACCGAGCTCAAATAAAGAGCTGTAGATAACAATTGATGTTGCCGAGCGAATTGGGCTATTAAGATAACCACGAGTTGCGTGGGATTACATGATGCCGAGCTTGGTCGGGCTTTGGAGCATTCCACTGACGTGGATTTATGATGCCACTGATGTGGACTTTTTGATGCACTGATGTAGGCCACTGAAGTGGACTTTGAGTGTCAGACCTGTCTGGGCTTTGTATATCACTGATGTGGGCCACTGAAGTGGACTTTGAGTGTGAGACCTTCCTGGGCTTTGTATACCACTGACGTGGACTTTGAGTGTCAGACCTGTCTGGGCTTTGTATACCACTAATGTGGGTCACTAACATGGGCTTTGAGTGCCAGACCTGTCTGGGCTTTGTATACCACTGAAGTGGGCTTTGAGTGCCAGACCTGCCTGGGATTTGTATACCACTGATGTGGGCCACTGACGTGGGCTTTGAGTGTCAGACCTGCCTAGGCTTTGTATACCACTGATGTGGGCTTTGAGTGCCAGACCTTCATGGGCTTTGTATACCACTGATGTGGGCCACTTGTAACGCCCCACTGTATCAAGACGGGTCTTTTCAGCGTGCTTATGTCCTCACTCACACGCACCGTGGAAAACTTCCCAGGGGGTCACCCATCCTATAATTGCCCCAAGTCAAGCACGCTTAACTTTGGAGTTCTTATGTGATGAGCTTCCGAAAAGAAGATGCACCTTCTTGATATGAATAATGCATATGAAATCTTTTAAGCCCTCCTTAACCATGTAGTCCCATATCTATACAGTCTCAGAATCCCTCTCATTCCGGCACGGGATCGGTTCATTCATGTCTCCCTCCACCTAGAAGCCTACCAGGAGCCGCTCATTGTCCGTGCAACCTGGCACCGGCGATCACTCCCTGCCTCCTCAGCCCCGGGCGTCACACCACTGACGTGGGCTTTGAGCGTCAGATCTGTCTGGGCTTTGTATACCACTGATGTGGGTCACTGACGTGGACTTTGAGTACCAGACCTGCCTGTGCTTTTTATACCACTGACGTGGGCTTTTGATGCCACTGATCTGGGCTTTTGAGACCACTGATGTGAATTTTTGATGCCACTGATGTGGGCTTTTGAGACCACTGATGTGGATTTTTGATGCCACTGGTGTGGGCTTTTGATGTCGGGTCTGCCCGAACTTTATAAAGTGTTGAACCATAAATTGGGCCTTATTGCTAGATTGCATGCCCGATATGATATAATTGGGTCTTACTGCGAGATTGCATGTCTGATGTGATATAATTGGGCCTTACAGCGAGATTGCATGCCCGATATGATATAATTGGGCCTTACTGCGAGATTGCATGCCCGATATGATATAATTGGGCCTTACTGCAAGATTGCATGCCCGATGACGTAAAAGATGGTCTTACAGCGAGATCGCATGCCCGATATAATAAAATTGGGCCTTACTGCAAGATTGCATGTCCGATGTGATATAATTGGGTCTTACTGCAAGAGTGCATGCCCGATGTGATATAATTGGGCTTACTGCAAGATTGCATGTCCAATGACGTAAAATAACCCAAACAAAAATACAAGGGAAGAGAAGTCCAACAAATTTGATCACAAGAAAACAAACATGTAATTTTGATAGTAGAAGATGCCTCAGAATATTATTAATAGTGATAATAAATAAAAATTTAATAATTTAATTCAAACATAAAGATGATTGAAATACTTATCTCGTTCATGCGTTGTCGATGACATGACTTTGGATGTATAGCAAGATAATATCTTCTATACTTTGATCAAAGAACCGACTTGATGTATCAAGCAAAAATCGATCTCAACCTTCCAAATTGTGCGTCAAGATGTTCTGAACTCATGATAAAAATTTCAAATAATTTCAACGGTTAGATTTTTCATAATGACTTTTTCAAGAACACTGCTCAGAAACTATGCAAGCAGATTGTGTTGTAGCTCGGAGGTCTGAGCCACCTTTCCCCAAGTTCCAAAATTCCGATCATGATCTTCACCCTCCAGATACTAGATAACATAATTATAAATACTCATACCAAATTTGAACTCGATCCGATGGTTCAATTAATTCCAATGATTTTCGCAAGGTTCTGATGCACAAGCCATGCGAAAATATACAGAAACTGTGCGAGTGAGCAGCTGCTGTTTGGATGTCAAAATCCCATTGTAAAAGACTCCATTCACGATCTCCACTGTTCCGATCCTAGGAAACATATTTAAAAATATTTCTGCAAAATTTGAACCCGATCCGATGGTTCAATTAATTTCAATGATTTTCGCAAAGTTTTGATACGCAAGCCATGCGAAAATATACAGAAACTGTGCGAGTGAGCAGATGCTGTTCGTTGACTTCAGTCGCGATCTACACCGTTAAGATCCTATAAAACATATTAATAAATATGTCTGCAAAATTTGAACCCGATCCGATGGTATAATTAATTCTTATGATTTTTGCAAGTTTCTGATGCACAAGCCATGCGAAAAACACATAGAAGCTGTGCGAGCGAGCAGCGTCTGTTCGGCGGTCCAGATCTGATTCTACAAGATACCAATAACGATCTTCAGCATTCAGATCCTATAAAACATATTAATGAATATGCATACAAAATTTGAACCCGATCCGAAGGTTCAATTAATTTCAATGATTTTTGCAAGTTTGTGATGTGCAAGCCATGCGAGAATCCGAAATTTGTTTCTTCTCTTGTACTGCATCATCTTAACCCTTTGCTTTAAAATTCCCACAGACGGCGCCAATTGATGATGTCGAAATTTTACATCGGGTTCGGTCTGGTAGAATGGATCCTCCAATTCCTTTCTAGAGCAGGTCGGATCGGGTATCAATGAAATCTGCACAAGCAACAGCTAGGTCAAGGGGCGCTGAAGATGTTTTCGGCGTGACCCCTCCGATGCCTAAGTCAGTGTCTTGAAGGCAGAGGGTATGATTAATGTGAAAACTGAGAGATATGAGTGCGTAAATGTAAAATTGAGAGTGAATGTGTGATGAATGATGAATAGTGAGTAATGAATGAACACAACCATAACAGTACCTGTATTTATAGGGATAAAATAGATTAAGTTACCTAGTCGAATTATAACATGTCATGTACTAGGACTCTTCATCCATTGGATCCTTCTTAAGTTTATCTTTATCTTGTAAATATTTGAAAAGATCCAAGCTTATCTCATATATATCAGAGTCCTATGTGAACTAGAAAAGGATACATGCGGCCCATTAGAAACAGCTCAGGTCGGCCCATAATGACCAGCCTTGATCAAAGTCCAACATAGCCCAAACTGGGCTGGACCTTGACATGTTGGGACATATCGGGTAGACCCATTAAAAACGGACTTGGGTTGAAATATTTTCTCGGATAACACATTCCATTTATTAATTCATGGTCATTTTCTTAATCTAGCAATGTGGGACTTTGATTGATAACCAATAAATGTTTTGTTCACAAATGGAATCTAAATTTTGTGACATTTTATTATTGTATATATATGTGTGAGGCTTGTCGGGAGGAAATATTTATATATATCTGCCACTATTTCAGAAAAAAAAAAAGAAAAAGAAAAAGAAAAAAAGAAGCAAATAATAAAACGTTACTACAAATACTTAATGAGATTTATTACACGCACATGCGTATTAATTTAACATGTCGTACGAGCTAGTCAGTAACCCACATGCTCAACCTTATTTATATAATTTTCGACTTCTTACATAATTAGATCTTGCACTCGATCAATATGTTGGTTAAGCGGTGTCGCATATAGTCAATCCGTATAATACAAACAACAACGAGTTTATATGTAAAACACTGTACGCCTCTGACATTATAACCTATACTGCCAAGATAATAGACATACACACGACATTAAATTCGTCGACGATGTAATAAAATCTATGCATACGATGCATTGGATCTAGACTATACCGTGGTCCATATGTTATTCGTCGTCGCCTCGAAAAATTATGGCATATGTCCTTTAATTTGTCAATTGCTTGGGGGCATGATTGAACTTGGTGTTTTGTATTCGAGGAAAAGACAAAAAAGTCCCCAGCCCCTCACACCTGGTGGCATGCAAGTTTGCACATCAATTAACAATTTTGTGTGATCCTTATCTTGTTGCGCATGGCCTACATTAGCAATCATATATATAATGTGGATAATGTATGTATATATATGTATATTTAACCTATCATTAGAAAATCTCCTAACTTTTAGGTGTGTTTATGTGACCATGGACCATGGTGACGATTTTATTTTATGTTTTTTATAGAATTAGATGTAGAGACTATAACAGTATAACCCAATACATACCATCATGTTGTTTTATTTCTTAAAAAAGTTGAATTATTCTTATAATTAAAGGGTGAAGTTGAAAGTTTGACCTCTGGATTTGAATATTGCTGATTGTAAATCTGGTATTGACTATAATTCACAAGAACATTCTCCGGTCTTAGTAATTAAGAGGAGAAATATTACATTATTCGAGCAACTCTGAATGCTATTAATTATGTTCTAGCGTATTGTGTAGATTCTGATCTAAGACTCGTATCATTTGACGATACCATGTGAATGGGCATGGCTCAAATGACTTGAGTTCGAGCTCGAGTAACTTATCAAACGACAAATATATAGTACTCAAACTCGAACCAAATTCTAATAAAACATATATATATTTCTAAAAAAATGGAAGTCACAAAATTAAATTCTCGAACTCGAGGATAGAAGCACAAGACGTCTATCAAATTCAAGCTCCACTCGAACTAATTATCAAATTCGAAACGAGCTTTGAGTATCAAACTGCTTGTAGAGGAAGTACTTAACTTGGTTACAACACGATTGGCGGAGTCACATTGAAAACAGAGTAATTCGAAACCAGTGTATCGGGATCAATCTCTTCATTAACAATACTCGAATCCGAGATTTTGGCCAATGCCAACAAGTTCCTCATATGTGACACTAATAAAGTACTAATAATGGGTACTAAAAAAAAGAAGAAGAAAAAATGGCAACCCTTTTTCAATTGTTGTATTCCAAAAACTGCTTGAATTAATGGTTAAGGCTCAAAGTTCATTAATTAATTTTCATTGTACTAAAAAGCATATATATATATATATATATAGATATGTTCCATTTGAACAAGAACATTGAAATAAGAAATCAAAGAACCCGGATAGATCCCTGCATCAAAAGCGAAGAAGGCGGCGATTCGTTCTGCCTCTGCCCCATGGAAGTAGTTGGACCGGAGCTTGAAAGCGATAGATCTAACTCAAGATGATCGGATGCATCCGGAGAGTACGAACCTTTCGACGTGCCCGAATGCTCGTCGGACTTGAAGTTGAGAGATTCATAAGCCCAAATGACATTTTGCTGGGCCATCTGATGATCAAATGGAATATTATTGATATCCTCATGAATTAATTCTTGGCCCGTATGATCATTCTCAGTCGTCTGATGCACTAAATTCATGTCTCCAACCTACATCCATGTTGTACTAAAATGCAACATTAGAACTAGCTATATAATATATCATGACTAGCAGCTACACGAAAAAGAAGACGACGTTTTTCGGGGTGTTTCGAGCTAGCTCGTTTTAATTACCATGTCGAAGAGGCTTGAGCGTCGTTTCTTCTTGTTGAGGCTGCCCTGTCGGAGGAAATACTTCTGAGCATGGCTAGCAACTTGAGTTGGAGTCCTTGAAGTCACGAAGTTTCTTGAAATCCCCCTCCAATCTCCTTTCCCCAGCTTTTCCAGCCCCAGGAGGAACATGCGATGCTCCTCTTCTGTCCATGGGACTCCTGATCACAACCCAAATTCAACAACCAAATTTACATCAATGAACGTGCAAAAAGAGCTGAAAATTTCCATGTAATGTGATCCCAACCATCACTACGTGTATAAATTTTGGTAAAACCACAAGTTTTTCATGCCGATGGCATGGTACGTACGTATTTACTGGGGTGGTTTTTCGATATAACGTATTAAAAATATTGGTAGTATGAAAAAAAATCGATTTTGGTCAGGAACCCCAGCCCGTAGCAGGCCTACCTTTCTTTCTTTCGGGAGCTCGGTCTAAAGGGCCATCAGATTGGTAGCCAGTGGGCGTCTTATCGGAGTTTTCGTCGATCGAAAACATCGACGAAGATAAGGAAGTTGAAGGAGATGGAGATAAGGGTGATATGGAGGATAAGCAATCCAAACTAAGGCTTTTCTTGATGGGAGCCGAAGAGGAGGAGGAGGAGGAGATGTCGATTTGGACACCAAAAAGCCTCACTCCAACAATAGTCTCTTTGGAAGAGGTGTTGCAAGTTCTTGAATTGTGGCCAATGTTCCCACAATGTGAGCATTTTCTGCCCATTTTCACCCGTAAAAACCCGGGGATTTTCGCGCCCGAAACACCGACAACGCTCGTAAAAATGCAGCCTAGGTGTTTATTTTTGAGATGGAGAGGGAGGGAGGGAGGGAGGATACTTCAGAAGTGGCGTTCGGAACAATATATGATGAAGGCTAGGATATTGTATGTGATATGATGTATATGGTGGGTGGGGTTTATGAAAATGTATGCACAATAAGTTTACATGATTGGATAGACATTGTTTTATATGGGATATTTTTAGCCAACTTGGATCATACGATTTATGGCAACTATAACCAAATCTCATCCCACTGATCTTTTATAGGTAAAAAGAAAAAAAAATGTTTTATTTTCTTGCTAGGAAAATTTTCATCTTTAAGTTGGCATGTTATTGTATTCGATCATGTAGATCATCAATCTTGGTTAGATGTACGTAGTCGATTATAATGGATTTTTTTTTCGGCAATTTAACATTCAGTCTCCAAACCTAAATCTAATTTGGTGATCAGTCCCTGTTAGAAAAAACTTTGTTTAAACTCCCTGTGCTCACATGTTTTATTTTGGATGAAATTCGGTATATAACATGAAAAATATGGTACAAATACATGGTAATTGAGTATCGACTGTTTTAAATATTGGTACTAATTTATGATTTTTGAGTACTCAAATATGTAAGCAAATATTGATATAATGACACAATTATTTTTTTAGATGACCATTGGTACAAAATATTAGAAATACGATACTAATATATGAGATTTTAAGTATCAAATGTGTTAGATATGATATAAATATATGATTTTCGAGTACTAAAAAATATTGATATTAATAACATATTTATCTTATTTGGATAAAAATCAGTACAAAACATTTAAAATATAGTACTCATATGTGATATTTGAGTACCCAATGTGTTAGATCTAGTACAAATATATGATTTTTGAGTACTCAAACATATGTTGCAAGTTCACATTAATAAATATGTTTAGATTTTATACTCAAAATCTTATTTTTTGTACTCGATCTTAAACAATTAGTGCTCAAATATTATGTATTTATATCATATTTTCAATGTTTTGTACTCAATTTTATCCGAAAAAAATAAAGTGGGCCCAGGGAGTGCAAATAACTTTTTTTCTGACAAGGGACTGATTCTTAATTTAACTTTGAGTTTAGGGACTGAAGACTAATTCACCCTTTTTATTCACTTCTACTAATTTTATCTCGAATATTGAGTCGTCGAATAAATCAATAGTATCTTATGACTCATAGTTGTAGTCGAATAAAATGGATTAAATTTTTTTGGGTTCTTTTTTGATCGGAAGTTATAGTGTTTATCGAAAAAAAAAAAAAAAGGACAAAACAAAATACAACTAAAATGACAAAAATGAAAAATATATAAAAGTTACATTAAAAATAAAAATTTATCGTAATCGGACCAAAAATTACAAAAAAAAATACATACAAATTATTAAATTACAAAACTAAAAATACAAATTGATCATGATTAAAATATTAAATTACGTTCCTACAAATGTAATTTCACATATATATCTTTCGCTCATTCTCCATGGATGCATAAAGAAATTAATAAATATTTGTAGTAAGTGGACCCATGAAGTGGCCTTAATTAATTTTACATGCGTGCAGCATGTAGACATAATTTTCACAAATAATCCATTTAATTTCTTGTTTTCCCCCTCTAATTAAGAATAATATAGTTTCTCAAACAAAAAAATATAATGTAATATAATATCATTTTATAAATTAATGAGGATGTCGATAGTTGACAGAGATTTTCGGGGTGCAGTCAGTATCCAAGGCAGGTGCTATATATTGGCAAATGTAAAGAATGCATGTAAGACAAATTGAAACTCTAGAAAAGTCTCATGGTATGGTATATATATATATATATATATATATATATATATATAGGTGATAGGTCAAACAATTAACGTTAGTAGTGTAAATTGTAAAAGGCTGGAAAAAAAAACTACGAGCAAATCAGTATATATTACTTAAAAATAAGTACTGTGAGTTCTATCATTAAATAAATTAAATTATACAGTTCTTTCAATTCACGCGATGTTAAAATTTTGAAAATGGATTAATGATTGATAGCTGATGTCTTGTTTAGAGTATTAAACTAAAATGTTGACAAATTAAGTAATAAAAATTATAGACATATATAAAACTACAACAAAAAAAAGATCAATCGAGAAATAAGACATCCGTTTTGGGTGTTTTAATAATTAGTGGTGTTTCTTCAAATGATTGTACTATTAAAGATAAGCAGCAGTCATTGTGTTTCACTTATCGTTTTATCCGAACTTTATGTATAATCCAACTGAAAACTACTTTCATTTCCACATATTATAAATACAAGTGGCCTGAGAGATGCGTATTGTTGCATGTATATATACATAATATATGAATATTATGTATGACATGAATGTAATATATTTATATTTTAAAAATATTTTAATATTAAAAATATTTTAATATAAATGATGTTTAATATTAATAGCAAAAGCTCTAAAATATTTTATTTTTGTCACAAATTATTTCACATTGCACAATCAAAATATTAATTTCATTAATTAATGGAATTTTTTTATTTATCTAAGTAACCAATTTACATTGCACTAAAGAGTAGTTTAGGCAAGTGCAAAATTATACCATGACCACAAGTGGTTATTGTAGGGTGCTGAGCTATTTTGAAAATTTGATCATATATTTTTGTATTTTTATGATTTTAGTCTTCTATATTGACAAATTTCAATTTTGTACTCATCTATATTTCAAATTTTGGTAAGTTTAATCATTTTTTCTCAAATATGTGTCGTCAATGTGTTGTTGTCACATAACACCATGTCGATATATGTCAATGTCACGTGAAAAAATTACTGATGCAAATAAAAATACATTATCAAAACCACAATTTTTCGTATATATGCATATTTATTATATGGATTAATTGGCACTCACTACTCCACTAACAACACAAAGCCGAGAGATTGAGATGAATGTTCTTTACTGACTTCCTATCACCTTTGTTGCCAGATTTTCTTCAAGAAACTAGGATTACTTTTGGAAAGGATTGATTATATCATAAGGTGCTCTAGACAAAAAGTGGGTTTGCTTTATGTGACATTGAGAGTGTCAGTTTCTATGTATTTTTATACAAGACGATCGTGATATCATCTGAATTCGAAATAAAAAATATATGAAGCTTATCGAATGATTACAGGGATAACACTTTCAGTGTTGTACAAACTTAGCCCAAAAAGTGATCAAGTTTCTTGAATTAGAAACATAACATTAACTAGTAGAACTTTTTTCAACATACTTAATCGATCCCGGAACAGAGTATGATAGTCTTCTCCAATGTGGAAACTTTCAAGTTTTAAGTATACTAGTAAGTAGGACGTGCGTTGCAGGTGTTATACGATCTGAAAAGATGAAATTATAAGAATTTAAAGAAATTAAATATTTATGTAGATTTATTTGAGAAAACAAAATTTTCATTCTCCATTGAAATTTGAATAAAAAACATGATGTTCATTCTAAATTTTCGATATTAAAAAGTATTATAAATTTTTTCTGCCTCTTAATTTTTAGTTTTTAATCATGACTACGTTGTTTTTTTGTTTGAGTTTCTTGATTCTTCTATTAAAATCATCAATCCTCTCGTCATCTTTAATCATTTCGTCATCTTGAATCATTGCGATAACTTTTTTGAAGACGAATGACTTTGATTCTCTTTATAAGGTTTTGTTGTTTTGTTTGCGTTTGTTCTTCTCTTATCTTCAGTTTGTATTTTATTCATTTTATGAGTATTTTGTTTCTAATTATATGTAACATTTGTCTTTCATTGTTCTGGTTTCTCAAAATCATCTTCAATTATTTATAGCGTCACATTTTTATATGAAATATAATTGTCTAATTTGAAAGAAAAACTTGTGATCTTATTTTCTTAGGTGATAAAGTATGTTTTTTTTTTCAAGTGTACATGGTCGCTACAATATAAAATACGTTTAAGAAATATAAAAATATTGGAATGAATATTTTAAATTAATTTACAAGTGTGCATGTCGGTGTATTTCTCAATAAAACAACCAATAAATGACACTACAACGTTTCTTCAAACAATGTCACTTAATTTAGACATTTCACTTTGATCTTGGATGATTATTGTTATTTGGTACCTGAAAAACAATTGTGAGAATTTATACACAATAATTAATTTTTTTTTATTAAGAATCTATATATAGTTTAGCATAGGTGAGTATCTTTTGACGTCTTTTATATTGATCTTGACATAATTTTTGCAATTAAATCCACCAGAAGTTTTGATAACATCTTTGTAACAATTACTGCAAGCCTTGTACCACGACAATGCTTTATTTTCAATTTAATTGATGTTTTCTTTGATTTAATTACACTTTTCATATAAGAAGAATATTTGATCGTGAACAGGTCGAATTATTTTAAAGTTATATTCAATATAGGAAATTTGATTAATTTTAATTAATTTTGTAGATTTTAAAAATTCACGGGTATTCAATCCCGACTTTGTATTCTATACAAAATTCTAGCAATATTCAAAATAGATTTTCCTAGAGTTTTAAAAATTGAATTGATATTCGATCTTTACTTTTAAAAATCTTACAAAAGTCCACCAGTATTCAAAACTTATAACAAATTGATTGAATTCATTAACAAAAAAACATTAAAACATAAAGTAAAACTATAAATTATCTACAATTTTCTTTGATCCGACCCAAAGATTTGGATGTATTTTTAAAACTCATGATTTACATACAAAATTTCTCTTTCTCCTTCTCTTTCTTTCCGTCTCGTCTCGTCTCGTCTCGTCTCGTCTCCTTTCTATCTTACTCTCTTTTATCATCAAAATGTATTTTTATATTTTCACTTTTTAATTATCATTTTTATCTTAAGAATTTTTTTTTTCATTCTTCGAACAAGATTTAAATACTTTCTTAAGTCATTAATTTTTTTACAACAGTTTGAAATCAAAACCAAATTAAAATTATATGTTTTTTAATAAAATTACTATGAAAATCATAAAAATTTGTTGCCCATAGAATTAAAAGACGTTAAATTTTACAATAAATAAAATCTAAATTTTTTTGTTAACTTTTGAAATTTATTATTTTTTTCGTATTTTCAATTATTATGTAAATTAATATATTTTTATTCAAAAATTATATTTACACAATTGTAAATAATATTTTTGAATATTATTTTTACATGAAGAGATATATTATAAATTCAAACATAAGGTTTCTGATTTAATAAAATGACAAATTTTTAAAAAAATTAATGGTATATAAAGAAGCCAACAGATAGATGCAAATACATGTATGTAAGAATTAAAATGATTTAAATTTTAAATAAGTAAAATCTATGTATTTTAATAAATTAAAAATTTATTTCAAACTGATATACATGTTAAATAATTATTAGTTCAAATAGATCAATGAAAAAGAATAAGTTATAATAACAAACTTAGAAATACATATCGGAATTAAACAATTCAATTATATATGAAAGATGTGGCGTAATATTCAAAATCATGGATATTAATATAGATAATTATATATTGAAGGTTTTTTTTAAATAGAATTAAATTAATTTCATCGCATCAAATCTTACAACATTACATACCCCAAATTCAACAAAAAATACATTATTGTAAAACCGATTGTCGAAAGAATTGAATGAAAATGTATTATTATACGACCATATGTTAGAACCTAATGGGGGGATTTAGGTTCTATTGACAACTTTAGCAATTTAAAGCGATTATGCAAATACGCAAGCGGAAGACTTAAAGCAATTAATAATAAGTGCAGTAAATAAATGCGTAATGTAAATAAAGCAATAAAAGAGATAAGAGATGTTTATGGAAGTTCGACGATAAATCGTCTACGTCTCCCCTTCTTGATTAAGATCGATTAACCAAGGATCCACTAGCACTTCAAACGACTTGGCTTTGATGGCTCCAAGGATAGCATTACAACATGACACGATCACCGCGCCGATACAACTCAACACTTGGCCTTAAGGGCTCCAAGGATAGCCTCAACAATCATACAACACTTGGTTTCACACTCAAGTGTTTACACCAACGATTTCACAACCCTGGATAGAACTCGATATATGAATATATTTTGACTCAGGGGCTACAAATTGCTCAACAAATAGCTCAAATAATGCTTAAGAGGATTGAGAGACTTGAAGATGTTGGGATGCTTGAAATGGTCTCGGAATGCCTCTATTTATAGTTGAAAATTCGGCATCAATTGGAACTTCCGTTCCCAGCATCGGAGCTTCCGAAATTTGAATTCTGAGTCACGCGGTTTGTACAGGATCGGAACTTCCGATCTCACTTCGGAGCTTCCGATCGGCGCATTAAATATGTTGTCGGGCAAAAGTCTTCCGGACAGGATTATCAGGCCGCCGTAGTAGATCGGAACTTCCGATCTATGATCGGTGCTTTCGATCTCGTCACTTCGTAGCTTCCGTTCTGTTTCCGAACAATATAAAATTTCTTAAAAATAGATCGGAGCTTCCGAACCATGATCGGAACGTCCGATCGTCCCTTAGCTTCCGAAGATCCTTCTGATCCTGATCGGAGGTTCCGAACTCCAATCGGAACTTCCGAACTCGTAGTAGTATAAGTCTTTGAAATTTGTTTCTGATCTTGAATAAACTTGTACGAAATTGAGCCTTGAAAATTTTAACTCTGTAATAAGCTCATTGTAAACATTAGTAACATTTTAACCTAGACTTGTTAATCATCAAAACATAAACAAAAGGGTCTTGTTAATGCATTAAAAACATTAATCTCACAATCGAGATTTATATGCGTTTAAGGCGTAACACCATATACTTTGACGGAATAAAAGAAGAAGAGATAACATATCTTTAATTTGAACAAATCTTGGAATTATTGGAGTAACCGATAAGTCCAACTTATTCTTGCCAGAAACCCAATTAAACGACAAAGGTTTCTAAGAAAACCTCCAAGCATGACAAAAATGACACGATGAGATCGATGCAAGTACATGTAAGCGATCCAAGTCCATCTTGTTGACTGTCAAAAAAAAAAAAATTAATCAACAACATAGAAAAGATAAAATTAATTCATATACATCTTTCACATATTTAATCAATCTCAAAATCCCTAACATTTTAATTTACTTCAATATTATAATCATCCCTGTTTTTGGTTAAAAATCTCACAAAGTAGTTGTTCTTTTTAATTTTTTTCTATATATAAATTGGTTTTTCTTAACTTAAACAATGTAAATTATAAAAAACATATTATTATTATTATTATAATTATTATTATTATTATGTTATTTAAAAACTTTACAGTTTATCACTAAATTTTAAATTTTTTAAAGTATTTGTTAAATATTTTTTATTTTTTAATAAAAACTTTATAACGTAATCATAATTATATTAATATTTTTCTGTAAATAAATATTTTTATATAATTAATTTTCAAATCACCACAAATAAATTATAAATTTCTATGCTATAAAATTTTAAATAATTTTTTTGCATTAATTATTATAACATTAATCATTATAGTATTAACTAATATTACATTAATATGCTTTTTTATGAACTTTTATTTGAGTATAAAAAATACATTACCCCATATTTTGTTAAATTTAAGTTTCAAACATTGGTTGCTAAATTTTATATATTTTTTTGTTTTAGATATTTGGTAAATTTTATTTATTTTTTTGTATTATTTAATAAAATTATTTATAACTTTATTACTATTATCGGTAAGTTATTATACGTAACTAATTATTTTAATAAAAAAAATATAGTTACCTAAATATTATTGATTTTAAAAAAAGTTACCTAAATAGTATTAAATAAAAAAATCATATATTATATTGTAAATATTGAATTTTAATAATGTATTTCTGTATATGCAATCATTTTTTAAAATAAAAGATTGATAACATTGTTATCATTATTTTAATTATTTTTATGCTATCAACTATTTTTTTTATCCAATTAAGTTTCAAATGATGACAACTAAACTTTTTAATTTTCATTTAATTTTCATTAAACACGGTTATTATCGAATAAATAATTTTTTAATTTAGTGGAAATAAAATGAAAAAGTTTAGTGGATGCATAAAAACTCTCGAATGTGGATACAAACATCAATTTAAGGCAATCATTTAAACATAAGGACAATTTGTTTGAACTTTAAAAAACACAATTTATTTTATATTTATACAATAAATCGAAGAGAGTATGACAAAAAATTTAATTGAACAATGAGAGACAAAAAATATTTGTAGGATAAAAATTCATCTAACATGAGAATAAATTAAGAGGCAAGCATTTAAGAGGAAGACAATTTCACTCACCTTCTTTAAATATTGACACAAGGACAAAATAGGCATGCCACAATTAAACTTTCATAATTTTAATGTTCACACAAGGACAAAGTGGACATTTGACAATTACTTAAAAACACAATTTATTTTATATTTACACAATAAATCGAAGAGTGCATGACAAAAAATTTAATTGAACAATGAAAGGCAAAAAATATTTGTAGGATAAAAATTCATCAAACATGACAATAAATTAAGAGACAAGCATTTAAGAGAAAGATAATTCCACTCACCTTCTTTAAATGTTAGCACAAGGACAAAATAAGCATGCTACAATTAAACTCTCATCATTTTAATGTTCGCACAAGGACAAAGTGGATATTTGACAATTAAACTCCCACTTTTAAAGATATATTAGATGATTTTTTTAAATTATCATATAACAATAGCCTTTCGAAAAATTCAATACAATATTGTATGCATTATTTTAAAATATCCTCGGTGTTTATTCAGCATTTGGTGGAGCTTTCAATCACTTTCAGCTTGAAAATTTCAAATTTTTTAAAGTAATTTTTATTTATTATTAAATCAAAGTAAAATTTCAAGAACATTTCTAAATTGTAATGGAGGGTAAACCCTTTTTCCTTTGAAATGACGTGATACTAAGGCTCAGTTTGGTATGGGTAATGAGAAAAATAATATATAGATAAGTAATGTAATGTAATAAAAAATAAATAAGAAAGGATAGTGAATATTTGATTTGATTTGATTGATATATTATAGTTTATTTGATTTGATTGATTAAATTTTATATAAAAATGGTAAATTACCATATTATCCTTTTAATAATAATGAAAAATATAAATAATATTATTTATAAGGGATAATATAGTAATTTCAAGTCAATAATTTGATTGATGTAAGATAAATAATTAATGATTTGATTGATGTAAAATTATAATTAATTGATGGATAAATAATATGATGAGAATAACGTGGGATTAGAATAACAATCATGGATAATTATAATTAATAGAATAACAATCATGGATATGTTAACCACAAGACACCCTTTAGCATAAAATATAAGTTATTAGTTAATTACATGTCTTTGATTCATTTGAATTTTGATTCGAGTTTTACAAATGATTAATCACAAGTTATTATATTATTCATATATATTGATTTATCTTTCATATATCATTCATCGTCTCATCCACGAGTTAGAGTTAAACGGACTGAATGAATTTGCTCATCTAATTTGAGTTAGATACACATCAATTTAGAAACATGGATTTCAAAGTTATGTAAAATGTTTATACATCTATAGATACAAATCATAGGCAAATCACCTAGTCCGACCTAAACGCCTAAACCTCGAGTACTCGAAAATGTCCTGTGGTCGACATTTGAGTAGTGATATGTTAACCGCCAGATATACGAGGAAGACGCCTCAAAAAAGGCCGGCACCTTTCCCCTAGGAGGTCGAAAAATGGACTATAGAAGGATCAAGTCTGCCGGTTTTCCGATGTGAGAAACAGCACAAGAAGTGAATGTGGGTTGAAAGGTTAAAACTGAAACTCAAAAGTATTTGTATTTGTGAATTGAAAAGAATGGCAAGAGAGAACCTATCATGTAGCATCAAGATCCACTCCAGGACCTGTATTTGCAGATGCCACGTCGCTCTTCTGCGTAGGAATCTCGAATGGATTTAACCATATAACAAACCGCTGAGACTTGATTCAATTCAGCATCCTTCTCCTGAGATAAAGTTTTTAGATAAAAAATCGTTTTTTCAAGAAAATTACAGTAAAGAAAGTGGAAAATATTAAACAATGGACTTCTAGCAATTCAAATACCAATTCAGTCAGACGGTCTTCAAAGCTCCTCGTACTTCCATAACTTGGCATAAATATTTTTCTATAAGCCACTCGCAAGCTCTTTATCTAGAAGAGAAACAGGTTGTGCGATAAGGTATCAAACACATATATATGCCGTTGTATTTAAACATAAGATGAGAACATCTTTTGATTGAGATGTGAGATGATAATTATCTTCATTTTTCAATTATACCGATCAGGCAATTAACAAAACCTGGAACAATAAGCAAAGACCCTTCTTTTCTGATGGGTGGATGTAAAAGAAATTTGCAAGGATGGAAATGACGGAGAGAATTTTGTTTTCATTTTCCTAATTGCTTTTACCCAGTGTAAGATCAAAGAGAATTAATTGTTATTATTATGGAAATACGAAGCAGCTAAGGGAGCAAAAGGAACTACATGTGAAGGAGAGTTCCATCTAATTTCAATTTGAAGAAGTATTAAAAGTCGAACGCAGGTAAAATAAGTCTACAAATACAGAGACTGAAACTTAATGGAGAAACAATTGAAGCATAATACATTCATCCAGTGCACAAGGAAAAACGACTACTTGAACCAACCTCTAGAACTGAAAACCCACGACGGCGTAGACCTTCTAGATTTAATCCACGCAGTTCAGCTCTTTCACCAGAGACCATGGTGTACCTTGGTACATCTTGAGAAACCTTCAAAATCCATGAACAAACACTGGTAAAACAGCAATTCAGAGACAAACTCAAAGGAACTAGGTGAAGCAGATGACGTGTTCACTTAAAGCTCGAGTTCTAAATGAGCCATCTTGGAATGTTCGTGCAGGTTTTGCATTTTTTAGATCAAGCAATTGAAATGTCTATTTCTTCAATCATCAAGCTTGCAGGTTAAAATCAAATACATTAATATTGCACAGAGGTGTGATGTACCCTCCACAATACATTAATATTGCAATTTTCTGTTCTCAACTAGGACCAAGTATGCAACAGAAGCGGTGTTGGCTCGACTGGCAAGTGTTACAGTCCAAACTCCAAAATATTCGTGGGGTCACAGAAAATTTTGGAATGTGATAAAATAGAAAAAGAAATTACAAATAGGATGGTTCTTCGATGACTGTAAAGATAAAAATTAAAATATCCTGGTGGAGAGGGGTGAGATGCAGATACTCTTCGACAATCAGTTTATGGTTGTGCTGAGTAGAATATGGGATTTCAATTATTGTAGTTACGTACAAAGGATTGGAGTAAGGAACATCCATGCACTGCCCAACTTTATGCCCTTTTGGTTGTTTTGAAATCGTGCGGGGCAATTCTGTGATATTGATAACTCATAAATGTGTTGGTGGGCACTGGGCAGTATGGAGTGATACACAGAGTCTTTTTCTTGTCAATTTTTTCTCAGCATAGTGGTTATCAGGTCCATATCAGATTCTTTAGTTCAAGTTGAACTCTTCAATTCATTTCCCTCTGTTCAATTTCAGAGAGCGTGTTGAGGATCAGTTTTCATTTACTACATTCAAAAGTATTCAACTTATGATAACTCTATTAGTTATTTGACTATGATTAGCTAGTGCGATTTCATCCATCATTTAATCTCTCAGTATATCTTCCAAACTAAAGAATGGTGATTAGACATTCAAAATTATGGCGAACCAAGAGTTTGAAGCCCTTTAGAAATGGGTTCTTGGACAGGGACTACATGTTCAAATCACGTAATTGCTTGCTATTATCAGTTTATCTTAAGTTACTGTTGGAATATATAACATGTGTTTAGTGTAGTCATTAGAAAACACGCTTTTATACTTTCTAATAGCTATACAAATTCTTCTGTATTGTACGCATCATTTTAGTTTTTCAAACAAATACTTTTTCCCTTTTCATCGACAATGAAGCTGGTGTGCATCTGCACAATTTTTCTTCACCTTAACAGTTACCATAATTATTCGAATTTTAACAATGAATTTAGTTGCAAAATTCTTGGTGACTCAAGCATGAACATTCTAAGATCCAATTCCCAATGTGTCAAAACTTATATGAAACATACCAAATCCCTGAGTGTCCCCAAGTCAAATAAAATAAGAGAAGATGATGCGAAAATTTTTGACAAGATTAGAGAAAGATACTCACCACAGAACCACCACCAATAAAGGAAAACGAACCAATATGACAAAACTGATGGATGACACTTGCCCCAGCTGTATGAGTATAGTCCTACAAATAAATAACTTATACCACCTTGCAATCCAATGAACAAGCTGATTCTGTCTGAAAACAATTTGACAAATGCAAAGACAATGTGGAAACAAAAAACTGACCTCCACGGTGACATGTCCAGCCAGTAGAGTATTATTTGCAAAAATATTGTTATTACCTACTTTGCAGTCATGGGCTATGTGACAAGATCCCATAATAAGATTGTTATCGCCAATCACCTGTTCATGATATCATTATGATAGTTGGTCAGGAACTAGAAGAAGGGCTCTTTCACATTTCAAATCAAAGTAAAAGGAACAAGCAAGAGTAGCAAGTATGACATACTGTTCTGTCACTTGGCCTCGAAGATCGATGGATTGATGCATGTTCTCTGATCTCATTGTTGTCCCCAATTTCAAGGAAGCACTCAGTCCCTGGCTAAGATGATCAATTAAACTACTTTAGAGACTGACGAACAATAAAAATCAACCATGAATCCTGCCCCAACAAAAATGGCATTTCAATCAGACTAGGAGCAAGAGCAGAAGATAATCTAGCACGACTAAGTCCAACATAGAAAAATCATACAGACAGCGAGTGTGTCTAGCCACAATCCACCAACCTTGTATTTCATATCTTGGCATTTAATCCCCAACACAGCATGATGTCCAATAATATTGTTACATCCAATAACTGTTCTACCGGGAAGATCATCCCCGACTATTGCACCCCTGCCACACACAGCGGCCACCAGAGTTAAAACAGAATGAAGATCATAACTAGCGGCTAGCACTCAGTTTAATGCCACAATGTCAGCTTACATCATCAAAATGCAGGCATCCCCTAGTTCTGTATGGCCAGAGACATGACTCCCGGGACATAACTTACAAGCATTCCCCAACTTCACAGAAGGGCCAACTGTACAAAAAGGGCCAATTGAAACACCCTACATTCAAACAAAGATTCAGCAAACTTAAAATGTATCGAATACAAAGTTCAAAATTGCATTTTTAAGGAGATTCTCAACTCTTTGCCAAACCCTGATATCAAAGAGATGAACTACCAGACACCCAGACAGCGAATTTCATACCTGACCCAGAACCGCTTCCGGATGAACAACCGCGGAGGGGTGTATGAAACTTGGTTTTGTTCCTATCCCATCGCAGCTCAATCCGTCTTCTTCCTTAGCATCTGCGAGCAAAAAACAACTACGTAAATTAGTGATCCACTAAACCCACAAAAAAAGCTTCGTTGTGCGCGTTGGATGGACGCAAGCGTGTAGGCGAATGTACGAAACTGGAGAGTGAAGTGCGGAAGAATTGAAGCTTGCTGACACCAAAAGAAAATGGCCTGCGAATTCTTAGGAGCGAATTCATATGGCCTCAATTTTGACCAGGTTTCCAATCGTATACGCAGGTGGAGTAATGAATCGAGCTCAATAACTTCCGATGTTTGGAATACTTCTTTACAACTACTACGCTCACAAAGAGTTCCACAATTTATAACACTAAAAAAGGAGTCGCTCACATCTCTCCAACATGTGGAACGGAATCCCTTCGAGGTCGACCTATAAAAAAAAAAAGAAGTCGGGCGTTACCCATTTTACTTTAATATAAATTATCCTATTAATTTAATTCCTTCTTCCTTAGCCCGAAAATTTATCAAGATATATCGAAAAATAACAGACACTCCAAATTCTATGGACCATAATCATCCAATAAAAAAAGAATTTACAGTATGATTCACAATAAATTGAATTGACAAATCTCATTAATATATTCTATGGGAGAAATATATTGGCTAAATTTGAGCATTCGGTCCTTTAGGAATTTTTCTTTTGGAAGGTGGTTCATGGAATTATTTTCTCCATACTGCTGCAAACTTACTTTCACGTCATGCACCGACCGATGGCCATGTCTCCTTTATGTAAGTTACATTTTGCTACTACTTCGCAATGTTTATTTAACTGTGATCATGCAACTCGGAATATTTTGAAGCATGCAATTTATTGGCGGATGTTGCTATCTCTTCAACTAGGCTCGCTCGTTTATGGACTGTGTTATGGCCATTCTGAAGTATCATTCTAAAGATGAATTTGAAATCTTTGTCATGATGTCCTGGGCAGTTTTGTCAGGTGAAGGCATTGAACATTGATTGGGTTTTTTTGTCTTCTGGATGCATTCCGCAATACCTATTTGAAGGGTGAACTCGTTTGTTATGAGGGGAGTTTGATGCGAGCTTTGATAAGGCAATTACGATTAGATGTTTATGCGAGCTTTGATACATGTAATGACAAGTTCAATGTGGGGATAGTTGTTCAGGGACAACCACGGCTTGGTTCGTGGAGCCACAGCCAGTGTTATTCGTAACTCGGGCTCGGTCAAAAGCGCAGAGTTGCGGGCCATTAGTTTGGAATGGATTTTTGTTCTTGGAGATTAGATCGCTACTTGATTCTTCTGGATTTGTCTCCATTGCATGTGTGAAGAACAACTGATAGAGTTGCACATCAAAATGCCTAAAGGAAGCTTTCAAATCATCTTGTTATTTTGAATGGTTGAATGGTTGCATACCATCTTGGTTACACAATATTGTAAAACTTGACTTTTCTCTCGATGATTAATCGAAGTTTGATGTTAAAAATAAAAAAAGGATAATTGAATTGATATAAAGAAGAGAAAGTAAAAATCTATTTATTGTAAATATTCAAGTAGATTAAATAATAAACTGAAAATAATTCGTATCATGTAATTAAAGGTGTTTTCAAAACCGGACAGGACCAGACGATTCGACCGGAAAGTGATCACAGCTCCGGAACACCCCAAAAACTATTTTAACGGTCAAATCAGTTAGAATCGATCAAAAACCGATCGGACCGTAAAACCAATTCAACTAGCTGAACCAAATTTTCAAATTTATTTTTGAATAATTAATTTTTTATTATTAAAATCTTAAATTTAATATTTTATTATATATATACATGATTATATGAATTTTTCCTTCTTTATTTAAAACTATTTTTTTAAATTTTTTAAATTTTTTGTCTATCTAGGTTTTTAAAATTTAATATATATTATTCATTATATCATATTATAGAAATGATTTTCTGATTCGATCCTTCGGTTAAAACAATCCGATTAATTAGACCATTTTTTTAAAGTACGGTACGATGATCGATTCGATTGTGAAAGTATTCATATTTAGCACCAATATATATAACCGTGAAATATATCTCATATCATGTATGTAGCTAAAGAGAGGGCGGCGACTCGGCATAACGGTCGGCATGGACACGAGTAGATGACCATTTGTGTAAATGTGTATATTTCTCAATCCAATTAATTAATTGGTTTAAAAATATTTAATTATCAACTAAATTCAAAATTGAATTTTATTATCTTATAGTTTTATATGTTTTTTCAAAAAATGATAAGGGCAGAGAAAGTTTTGATAATTTACAAAATTTGAGTATTTCATTTAACAATAAGCCCAAATTAAAGCTCACTTAGATTTCATTTTTTTTTATAACCATAGTATAAAAGCAGGATGATTAGATTTGAACTAGATAGGTCATTAGAAGTATATCAACAAACTTTAGTCTGAGGAACACTTGATTTTAGTATATATATATATATCAACAAACTTTAGTATTATATTCTTCGTAACTATTTATGTCAATTCTAATTTTGATTTTTAACATTTGTTATTTAAGTAAAAAAATATATATTATCGTAAATTAAACAGCACATTATCATTGTACAAAATTAAAATTATATAAAAGTAGGCTAAAACTTTGTTCATTTTTTTCCACGTAAACCAAACGTGGCGTGCCAAAAGAAAGATATTAATATTATACACAAGTCGTTCGAAACTAATATTCCTATATGGGGTGGCCAACGCTTTGTTCGATAAATTCAATAAAATGTATTGTAATCAGAACGATAGCACTTCCAAATTAACGATAACAATTCTTGATCTGGAAAGAAAATGACAAAAGTTTACATATTTTTCTGGAGAAGTTAAATATAAAAATGTTCATTATAATTTCATAAATAAATTTCATTCAGTTTTATTATTCTAATGTCACTTTTATTCTGAAAAAAATTATAAAAAGCTAACTAGAGCTATTTAATATTTTTTTTTATTTACTCAATGCTTAACTAAAAGTGAAATTTTATATTCATATTCATTTATAAAAACACCAATCATTTTTTTGGATGTATAAATACAAAATAATAAATCAAGAAATTCTATATTAATTTGTTTATATATGTAAAAACTATAACTTTTTTTTTATCAATGAAAAACAGAAGCATTTTAGTGGTCTCTTGGTATGCCTATCCTTCAACAACAAAACCAAAATTATAAGACAAATTAGTCATGTTATATAATCTTTTCTTTTTTTAGCCACTAAAAACAATATTATTTACCAAAATGACATTCGCTATTTTTGTTTATATTTTTTAATTTTTAGATTAGATTAGATATTTTTTTTTGAAAGATTTAGATATTAGATAATTATCACCCTTAAATTTTTGAATATCTAATCTATTATGTGAGCTTAAAAAATAATATGAACATTTATATATTACGGTGCACACGCCGGTGCAGGTTTCTATGTATCCGTCTTTTTCAAGTGCTGTTCACTACAAGTTTTATTTCTATATATTTCATTTCTTTTGTCATTTTAATCTATTTTTATAGAAAGTTCTGGGTGTACATCAACACCTTCCATAAAAAAAAAAACAAATTAAAATTGCAAAAAAAATAAAAAATAGAGGATTAACTTTAATAACTTGAAATTTAGAAATATAAAATATTACAGTTTTCACTTTCCATATATATATATATATGTTTGTAATTTATTTTTATATCCTCACTCACTCTGCTAAGTGCTAAGAAGAGAGCAAAACGAGGAATACAGTCAAAACGGCTCAAGACGACACCGTTTTCCCCGATGCCAGCTGGAGAGTTCCTCCACCCTTCGCCACCACCCCCGCCGCAGGGGTCGGCGGAGGAGGAGGCGTGGGTTTGGAACCAGATCAAAGCCGAGGCTCGTTGCGACGCCGAAGCCGAGCCAGCTCTAGCCAGCTACCTCTACTCCACCATTCTCTCTCACTCCTCCTTGGAGCGCTCCCTCTCCTTTCACTTGGGAAACAAGCTTTGCTGCTCCACTCTGCTTTCCACTCTTCTCTATGATCTGTTCCTCGATATCTTCTCCAACGACGCCACCCTCCGCTCCGCCACCGTCGCCGACCTACGCGCCGCCCGTTTCCGTGACCCCGCTTGCGTTTCTTTTTCTCACTGCCTTCTTAATTATAAGGGATTCCTCGCTTGCCAGGTATCATTTATTATTATTATTTTTCTTATATATATATATATATATATAGAGTTGTGATTTTGGCAGTCCAAGAACTAAGCTTCCTTCTTGAAATTTTTGCAAGGGATTATGAACTTGGAGCTTTTGAAATCTTTGTTAACTCAATTTTTATTTGATTGTTCGTATTATGTGTATTTTAATTGTTGATACTGAGAGTTGACAACTCCAAGAAAATTTTGGTAGCTGCTATAACATAAAAGTTTCCATTATCCAGGAAAGATTTTGATAGTTTGATCATTCACTAGTTTTTTGTTTTCATTTTAGAATTTGGTATTGGTAATGGATTATGCTCTCGTCATTTGTCCATTTGGTGGACATCATTCTCCATATATCAGGCTTAAACATTTTAGTCTGTAAATATATGAACATCTCTAGGGCGTCGGGCTGAATATTAGCAAATTTTTAAGCCTCGAGTTTGAGTTCAAATTTCAGGCTCGAGCTGCCGAGTTCAACTCGAAAAACTTTTGATCATGGTCGTGATTGGTTAGAAATAGATATTTCGGATTTGTTTTGCATCAGTAAGTGTATATGATTAAATGTGTGTCCACTTGAAACTTGTTGAAAAGAATGTTGATCCCATCAATTGATGATAATATCTGTGATAAGCTGCTACCTTTATACTTCAAGTCACTTCATTCCCTTTGTATCTGCAATGTGCTACTTAAAAATGACCACATATTTCACCACATATCTTAGTCGCAAGGCCACTTTTTCTTATCGCTAAATTCACATTATCCATGTTTTGTTGGTTAAATGGATAGATGACTCGATTGTTTACCTAACTATTTGTCGTTGGTCGGATGACTGCTTGCAAAACCGAAGACATAGTGAACAACCAGGAAAACTAATATTTTGGGAGGTCTAGCTTAGGTAGGGGTTATTAGGAGTTTATGTCACTTGTCATGGATACGTCTTTGCACATTACATAAAATGGTATTGTTTTGGGTTTTGATTCGAGAGATCAACATTTGCAGGATAAACGAAGTAAATCAGATTTCAAGTTTTGATGCTGGGGAAATAAAGATTGTCTTATGTTTTTAATCAGTTTATTATTCCGGAACTCAAATTACGTTGGCATTTTTCTGTTTGAAAAATTGAATCTTTTACTTGCTGCATGCGTCTATTCCTATTTTTACTGCCCCTGTCCTATTGGTGTCTCGTTTCCTGCTAAATGTTAGAAATGAAGTCATCATATTTACACTTTCAGGCTCACCGAGTGGCTCACAAGCTCTGGACCCAATCCCGAAAGCCTTTGGCCCTCGCACTTCAATCTCGTGTCTCGGACGTTTTTGCAGTTGATATACACCCAGCTGCCAAAATCGGAAAAGGCATCCTTTTTGATCATGCAACTGGAGTAGTAGTCGGGGAGACTGCTGTGATTGGAAACAACGTATCCATTCTTCACCATGTGACGCTAGGTGGAACTGGAAATTTCGGTGGAGACAGGCATCCCAAGATTGGTGATGGGGTTCTGATTGGTGCGGGGGCAACAATATTGGGTAATGTGAAAATCGGGGAGGGGGCCAAGATTGGTGCGGGATCAATGGTTTTGAGAGACGTCCCTCCAAGAACGACAGCAGTGGGAAATCCGGCGAGACTGGTGGGAGGGAAAGAGCAGCCGACAAAGCACGAGGAGACGCCTGGGGAGTCTATGGATCATACATCGTTTATATCCGAATGGTCGGATTATAGTATATGATTTCGATATTACGTTATCATCAATGTACTAATATCACGTGATTTTCATGAAGCACTCCTGTTTTGGTCTTGAATTTATGGTTATAATAAAAATATATAGTTGATGATGGAGATGATGCAAGTTTAATCTTTTACAGTATTTTTAAAAGCTTGTTATAATTGAGTTTCGAACTTAATATCTGATCTTAAATTTGGGTTATCAGTTTTAAATGAGCTTCAAGTCATTGGTCACGAAAAATAACTTAATTTTCGTTCTCCTGAGTTTGTGATAAAAAAATAAATAAAAAAATAATGTCTTCTTTTTTTTTTTTATCTAAAAATCCACGTGGCAGCATATGTGATAAAAGAAATTAATATATTGTTTGTCTACCTCTAATTGATGTATCATGTATGTCATATATAATTTGGAATAAAAATATATCAAACTAAAATTAGAAATAGTTTTTCTTTTAAAATATATGAAACAATGTGCGTTTAGTGAAAAGTTTGGGTTTTCGTGTCTTTTATTTGTCACTTCTTCCAAAACGATCCTTCTCTGTTTGGTTTGTTGAATTCGTCCTTAAACTTTCATCTTCTTATGATCAGTGTAATGAGATTCAAAATGTAAGGGGATTCAATAAAATTGAAGGCATTCAAAGAGTTAATTGTGATTCAATTTCTAAGTGCAAATATAAGTTATGATTAAGTTTTCGTGTCAAAAAAACTTAATTTTAACTCTTTGATCTGAACTTAAAAATCCAAAAATATAGTACACATACCTAATTTAAGTTGATTGACACTCAGTTTTAGTCACTTGGCACCTAAAATACATACATTTGTACCATATTTCAACAAAATGTGCCTTATTGCGCTCTCTCTCTCTCTATTAGTTTTCATGTCACTTCGAATTTATTCAAGAATATACTTGTGTTGAGTTGTGCATAAACACCACAACAAACGTGATTTATGACGACAAATAAATATCGGTCTCCAAATAAATATTATGTAGAACGATATTTAAAACAATAATATCATAAAATTTTACTATTTTATTGCGATATTTTGTATTTAATGTATCGTGAGATTTTGATAAATTAAATTTTTGTATTGATTTTTTTGTGTTGTAAGATTTGATTTACAAATTTCGTTGTATCTGTAGCATCGTTCTAAAAAATAATGATTTTTTTTATGAATTGGATTGTGTCAAAAATTTATATCGTAGAATCTAACACTTGAGATAGTTTGTGTGATATATAAGAAAAACCACGACTTACCCAAAAGTTGTTAAATTGCGACATTTAATTTGCTGGCGTCGTAAGTTTAAAAGTTAAAAAGAAAGTTTGGGCGCTTTCATCCAAATTTCAGGTTTGGAATTTCGGGGGAAACATAAGCCCTCTCCACGATCTGCCACCCCGTGAGCTGATCGAAATCCCCTGAGGTAAGCACTTTTAATTCATCGGACAGACTCAAACTGGTTTTTACTTCGATTCTATTTCGGGATTTGATGGGAATTTTGCAGTATTTGTGTTTGTGTTGGATATCAATTTGAAAGATTTGGTTTTTGAAATCAAGGATTAGTATTTTTTTTTCTTCCTGGTGGTGGACTTTCGCTATCTCAGAGTATTTTGGGTCGCACTTGTTGCTACCTTAGGTGTTTGAGTGAAATGCACGTGGATTTCTGTTCGAGTGCTTGGAAAATCATTCACAAATGGGAATTATTTGCTTAAAAATACTTACTATTTTCTGTGGTTATTGTTTGTTTCATCAGCTGAGCTTAAAATCCCGGGTTTTGTCCAATATACAATCAAATATAGGTACTGAGAAGTTCTTCCTAAAACCTCTTCCAAACACTAGCATAGAGTTGTAGACCTCTGGCTTCAATGTCTGATTTTACTATAATTGCTGTGCCTGATTGTAAGGCTTGAACATCAAAGAACAATGCTATGAGCATACTTCAATATCAAGTTTATTGAACCATTGCGACAAATTTCAGCTTATGGTTTTGTTTCCCTTTGTTTCTATTTCCTTCCGAGCTAGTCAAACTTTAGTTTAATCTATAAATGTATGTTTATTGAAGAAAATCATCATAAACTTCTTTCTACGATGATGCACGGTACCTCTAAAATAGACACTTATAGGTATGTACCGATGCCAGATATTTATTGAACATGGATACTAGATGGACATAAGTTGGATAAATATATTGATGATATCCGATATGGTTAAGGGTTTTATCTTCAATGTGCTGAATATCATAAAACATTTTTTCAGTTCAGTTATTATTGATATTTTTTTTGTTTTAAACAATTGTATAAAAATTAGAATGGTTTTATCTTGGCTGAGCTGAATATATCCATAACACATTTTTTAATCCAGTTATTATCGATTTTTTTATTTTATTTTAAACAATAAATGTGGTTTATATAAAAAATAGAAGTTCCTAATTGATATATTTAAATATTTCACTTGGATTCATTAATAATATGAATCAAATGTGTCTAATATATTTATTTATTTATATAAATTATGCATTATGTGTGTGCTTTAACATATACAAAGTATGCTCCTGTATATCCTTTTTAGAATACTAGAAAGATCTCTGCACCAATAGAAGAGAATGAAAGCTTTGAATTTTGGAAAGTCAACATCTTTTCCCACACATCAGCTTGATAACCATTATGTAGACTCGTTTGACGACAGCTTTGTTTGGATATTTTGTGTCGATGATTCAATGTTAACAAACTGTGTTGTTTACTTATGCTCATACTGTAAGTTCGTATGGCCGATCAATCACCCGATCATATGGACTCAACATCTTCGGAGGAAGAGTCGCTGAGAACCAAGATTCGTCCTTTTGGAGGGAAGTAAGTGATGTCAATACATTTATTTTAGAACTTTATTCATAGTGATTAATTATTTTTATATTTATTAACAGGTTTCTTCCGTATAGCCATAAGATCTCTGCCTACATCACCAAGAAATTTGCAGAGTTGCAATGTTTGCAGGGACATAGTTGGAAGTATGTTGACAAGGAGACAAGGGACCTCTATTGGAAGTCGTTCAAGGTAAGAAAACTTATGGATATCGTTTGAATTGTATAATCTAACAATTTTAAGCCACTTAAATTTTTAACAATTCGAATTGTAGGAAAAATATTATTGGGATACACTACTGGACGCGGACGTTAAGAAAACTTGGAATGCACTCGTTGCAGATCTATACAAGAAAACATTGTGTAATTGGCGCAAGAAGCCTCAACCTCCACAAGGGGTAGATCCCGATGTGTGGGAACACTGGCAGACTGTTTGGAGCACACCTGAATGGAAGCAAAAATCAGTGTGTGGCAAACGGAACAGGTGTAGTGAGCCAGCTGGTCTAGGTACTGGTCTTTCTAAGCACATCGGTGGATCTCGCTCATATGTGGAGCATGCAATGCAACTGGTAAGTTAAACTTTAATTTCACTACACCAATAATTAATTAAATTAGTGTTTGCACAAACAACCTTGTTGTAGAGGGCAGATTTGGAACATAAGGGCATGTGCTGGGAGCTTTTCAAGAAAACACATGAGAAGAAGGATGGAACATTTGTTGATGCTAGATCGCAAGCCATAAATGTGAGTTTATATAATTTAATAATATCCTTATTATTTTAATTAGATTAACATAAAAGGTATAATGGTTTTACTTGGTTTATTGTAGGAGAAGATGAATGCGAAATTTGTTGAGGCTTCACAATTGACCAATGAGGATGGGCTGCCACAGATCCCAACTGGTGAGGCCATCGATAATATGTATATGGAGGTGGTTGGTGGGGTGACAAAGAAGCGGTTATATGGCATCGGTTCTCAGGCATATGTTACTTTCCCGGAGGCTATGTCAGGTCATGCCGGTCGGGCTGCAAGCAGAAGCTCATCTACTGCTATTGCTGATGCCACCGCTCGTGCTGATACAGCCGTTGCTCATGCTGCTGTTGCCACTGCCGAGGCTGCTCTTGCAACCGCGGAGGTTGCTGTTGTCAATGCAAGATGTGAGGCACTGACAAAGGATAACGAAGCACTGCACCAGGAGCTCGATGTTCTACGACAGCAGGTTAGACTTTTGATGAGGAATGCACTTTTCCAGCCTCCCTTTTCTCCTTCTACGCCGATTGATGATAACATGACCCTACCCCCTTCACCATAGTGGTTGTTTATCGGTGATGTTGAAACACTATTATTTTGGATATACTTTCGTTGGATTTGTACAAGTTTGTTGATTTTGAACTAGTTTGCTGGATATGATATAGTGTTGACAAAACATGACATGAGCTTTTGTAAATGGTTATGGTTGTTGAATGGTGATTTGAATGAACTTTTCAGATTATTGTATTCTATTGTGATTTGAATGACTGATAAGTGAAGTCGTGTTCGTTAGAAAAATGGTTTAGCGACCATGAAATCTGAGACGATCGACTTCCGTCGTTAATTGCAAATATTTTCCGTTTAAACATTGCAAAACTATTGTTAAATGTTTTCGTATCTATTTGGACTCGTGCAGGCACAGGAGAAGGCGATTCGTTTCACCGGAGATGAGGCGCAGGCAACAACTACGAGGGCAGATATCACCAGAATGCAGTCGGAGCAGACTGCTTTTGCGCTACAGGTTGCCAAAGAAAAAACTGGAGTTATTGAAACAAGGTGTGCATGCCATGATCTGGAAACCCGAATTTCGCGGTTGGAGGAAATGGTGGGTTCCTTGGTGTCTGCGCTTCGACATAGGAAGGTCGGGAAGTCCTCACAGAAGAAGAAACGCAAGAGATACATTGAGGAGACTTGTACTCATGAACGCACCGACGAAGGAGTTGGCAGCAGCGGCAACGATGAAATTGATAGAGGGAACGAGACAGAGGCGCCTGTTTACACTCAATTTTGAGCGTAACATTGTGGATGAGGAACTACGTACATCTATTTATTATATTGTGGTTTTAATTGGGAAGTGCATTGTATTAATGAAAATTTTATTATGATTTATTAAATTAGATTTTTAAAGTTTATTAAATAATTTTATGATGATTTATTTCAATAATTATACTAAAAATATAAAATAACATTTAATAAAAAATTTGGAAATATATCATTAAACAAATATTTTAAAAAAAATTGTAAAAAATCCGCACTGTGCAACGGATTTATAAAAAAAGGTTGTAAATAGTACAATATTGCTAATTTTTATTATACATATGGACAGTGTTGATCGGTTTTACGTGTTTTAAAAATATTATTTTATTTATCAGATATTAGTTGATTTAAAAAATATTAGACTTTTCATTGGTTGCATCTAGTGATCTAATCGAGCCGAGCCGAGTAACACACTACTCGAATTTGAGTTCGATTCATATTTAACTACTCGAGCTCGATCGAGTAGTAAATTTCGTGCTCGAGCTCGAAAATTATATATATATATGAATAAAAGATATATTAATAAATAAATAAATATTATATTATATTATATTATATATATTTATATTATATTATATATATTTATGTGTTATCGAGTAGTTCGCGAGCTACTCGAACACAAATATTTAAAGCTCGATTTCGAGCTCAATGGTTGCTCGAGCTACTCGAGTTCGAGCTTTGACCGAGCTACTCGCGATTCGGCTCGTTTACACCCC
Source organism: Henckelia pumila (assembly GCF_033568475.1). NCBI lineage: Eukaryota > Viridiplantae > Streptophyta > Magnoliopsida > Lamiales > Gesneriaceae > Henckelia > Henckelia pumila. The sequence goes on from NC_133122.1 coordinate 27,603,997, forward strand.
TAGTTGCATCATATAAGAGATTCATCTATAAAAAATGTGAGAAATTATCGTTTTTGTTTTTGTAATTTAAAATTAAAATGATTTTTAATGGAAAATCATCTTTAAAAAAATTTATTTCAAAATATTAGTTGATTAAAAAAAAAGGTGATATATAATGTGTATATGTATTTCTTTGTACTGATTGTCAAGAGCTTGTTATAATTGTGTTTTAACTCGTAAACATTTAATGATACCAATGGTAGAGAGCGGTTTGGATACCACCAAATGCGACGGTTTTTAAAAAACCGTCGCAACCGCCTCTTTTTTTTTTTTCAGCGATAGTTCTTTCTTAGGAAAAATAAAAAATTATACATAAAATTCCAAACTTGTTTAATGTAGGGGATGGAGAAAGGTGTGATCTTATATAAAAGGAGAAAAACTCTCGATTCATTTTTTTTTGAACAATATGTTCGAACGAACATCTGACTTAAAAACAAACATGCAGGATTCCGTCTGTACATTTTTTAATGAGATATTCACTATCTCATACAAACACACCAATAATGTTTCTATTAGAATATATTCATATTGATAATTGTAATTAAAAAGTTAGTTAGCTCGTTAAATAGTAGTTACGATTTGTTGTATAAATACTTCTCAGAAGTTTCTGATTCAATACAATTTCACTTTCACAAATTGTAATATGGTATCAGATGGGATTCCGCACCCAACTTCTTCTCTCTCGATTAGATCTGATTAAAAATCAACAATTTTTTCTTCTTTGAATCGATCACTTTCTTCAGCTTCATGACAAGTGCTAGTTCTTCTGCTTGGAATTTACCTCCACGATCGATCATGGATGATCCAATGAGTCCATATTATCTTCATCATTCTGATAATCCCGGTCTAATTCTCGTTTCGCAACCACTCACCGGTGAAAATTTCAATTCTTGGAGCAGATCGATGAAGATTGCTCTATCTGTCAAGAACAAGCTGGGGTTTATCGATGGATCTATTCCCAAACCTGCTACTTCCGAAGTCAATCTCCTAAATGCTTGGATTAGAAACAACAACATTGTGATTTCTTGGCTGCTCAACTCAGTATCTAAAGATATATCAGCGATTATTTTGTTTGGCGAATCGGCAGCGGATATTTGGATTGATCTTCAAGATCGATTTCAGCAGAGTAATGGTCCCCAAATCTTTCAACTTCGACGTGATTTGATATCTCTTCATCAAGGACAAGATCCGGTCAGTGTATATTTTACTAAACTCAAAGCATTCTGGGAAGAATTAAATCATTTTCGCCCTATGTGTACTTGTGGCAAATGCATATGTCATGGTATGAAGAAAATTGATGATTATTTTCAAATGGATTACACCATGGCTTTTTTGATGGGTCTTAATGATTCTTTCGCACATGTCCGAAGTCAGATATTACTTACAGATCCAATGCCTCCTATTAATCGTGTTTTTGCCTTAATTGTCCAAGAGGAGCGTCAAAGGACAACTGACAATTCTATTCATGATATTTCAGGAAATAACATGGCTTTTGCTCTCAAGGGGGATTCCTATCAAAAACCAGTTCACGCTTCAAGGATTGCTCAGAAGCCGTAGAGAGGCAGGCCCTATTGTACATCTTGTAAAGCACTTGATCACATAATTGAGACATGTTATAAAATACATGGTTATCCCCCTGGTTACAAGCGCCGACATCCTTCAAATGTCAATGCTCATCACAATGTTGTCAATCAAGTTTTCACTGATTCATCTCCAAATCTTGAATCATCAACCTCCAATATATTTCACAATCTTGACAAGTCCCAAATGGAACAACTTATGACATCATTCATGCAACAACTCACCACACTTGACACCAAGAATATATCTGGTACTAGTTCTTATTCCACAACAAGTACTTGTTTCTCTGTATCAGTTCCTCCTATTTTGAATTCTTCAAAGTGTTGGATAGTTGATTCTGGTGCCTCTCGTCATATTTGTTCAAATGTTGATGTTTTTACATCACTAAAGGCAGTAGCAAATTCAAGAGTTACACTGCCCAATCATGATCATGTTGAGGTTAAATTTTGTGGAGATGTTCAGTTGGGTCCAAACTTGGTGCTATCAGATGTTTTGTATATACCTGAGTTCAAATTCAATCTGTTGTTTGTGAGTTCTATGCTAGCAAATACAACATCAGTGATTCAATTATTTGACAAGTCTTTCATTATTCAGGACTTGCCAACCGAGAGGATGATTGACAAGGGGAAACTGATAGTAGGGCTATACATCCCTGATACCAACAAGTCACCTCCAGTTTTCTTCAACAATCAAGTTGATACTTCAATGTGACATTCTCGTCTTGGACATCCATCCACCAGTGTTTTGAATAAAATGAAGGATTGTTTACACACCACTACAGCTACTTCCCAGAATACCAGCCCATGTCATATCTGTCCATTGGCTAAACACAAATGCTTACCGTTTCCTTCTGAGCAACATATGTCTTCTAATGCTTTTGACCTTGTACATTGTGACATTTGGGGTCCTTATAATGTCAATACATACAATAATCAGAGATATTTTCTGACTTTGGTTGATGATTGTACACGTTTTATCTGGGTTTTCCTTATGCAACATAAATCTGAAGCTTTGGGTATGGTTTCCAGATTCTATAACTTGATTGAAACTCAATTTAACAAGAGAATCAAAGCTTTTCGCACTGATAATGCCAAAGAGCTACTTTTCACCGAGTTTTTCCACACTAAAGGCATCATACATCAGTTTTCTTGCATGCAAACACCACAACAGAATTCAGTTGTTGAAAGAAAGCATCAACACTTATTAAACGTTGCTCGTTCACTCTTCTTTCAGTCGTATATCCCTGCTCAATTCTGAGGTGATTGTGTTCTCACAGCTGCATATCTTGTAAATCGAATTCTTCCATCCAACATAAATCTCCATATGAGTCACTTTATTGTCAAGTAGTCAATTATTCACATCTTAAAGTCTTTGGCTGCCTTGCATTTGCTTCAACACTTGCAGCACATCGGGAGAAATTTCTTCCCAGAGCTAGAATTTGTGTCTTTTTAGGATATCCTCCAGGGATGAAAGGGTACAAGATCTTTGATTTAATCCGTAAAGAAATATTTGTATCTCGAGATGTGGTTTTTCATGAGTCCACATTTCCTTTTATCAAAATATCATCTTTGGGGATATCAGTTGATCCATTTCCAACAATGGTGCTTCCTAAACCAGCAAATTCCTCTGACTTGGAACTACTTGAATTAGATGATCATACTCCTGATACATTCCCAGTTGAACACTCAAGGATTCCATCCAATGATAATTCTTTTTCTTCACAGCCACAGACTACTCGTACATCATCCAGAGTCACAAGACAACCAACATATCTTAGATATTATCATTGTCACTTATTGCATCACAATACAACTCCTGTTTCTAAAGTTCAATATCCTCTCAGTCAGCACCTTTCCTACAATACGCTATCTTCATCTCATAAGAATTTTGTGCTTAATGTTTCCTCCCAATATGAACCTCAATTTTTTCATCAAGCTGTAAAAATTCCTGCTTGGAGGGCTGCCATGCAAGAGGAACTTGATGCTATGGAATCAAATCACACCTAGTCAGTAGTACCATTGCCTTTGGAAAAACATTCTATCGGCTGTCGATGGGTCCATAAAGTAAAATATGCAGCGGATGGATCAGTCAATCGCCAAAAGGCTCGTTTGGTTGCCAAGGGATATACTCAACAAGAAGGTGTTGATTTTTTCGAAACTTTTTCTCCAGTTGCTAAGTTGGCCACTGTCAAAGTTTTACTTGCATTAGCGGCTAATCATAATTGGGATCTTGCTCAGTTAGATGCTAATAATGCTTTTCTTAATGGTGATCTCACTGAAGAAGTTTACATGAATCTTCATCTTGGATACTCTGTCTCAAATTAGCAAGCTTCATCATCTCAGAAATTGGTCTGTCGTCTACATAAATCACTCTATGGTCTTCGCCAAGCATCCCGCCAATGGTATACAAAGTTCTCCACATTCTTACTTGAATCCAACTTTACACAATCTCAAGCAGACTATACATTATTAATCAGAGGTTCAGGGTCTTCATTCTTAGCATTACTTATATATGTTGATGATATCATCATCGCTGGGCCATCGTCTGATGTTATTCATAAGTTCAAGCCTGAACTTCAAAGCTGATTCAAGCTTAAGGATCTTGGTCATCTTAAGTACTTTCTTGGTCTTGAGATTGCATGGCCAGCAAAAGGAATTTTTTTAATCTCAGCGCAATTACACTCTCAATTTGTTAAATGATATAGGTTTCTTGGGTAGCAAACCAACCAATGCACCTATGGATTCTCGAGCTCGATTGTCTTCACCTGAGGGTGATTTACTTGAGGACATCACTCAATATCGCAGACTCATAGGCAAACTTTTATATCTAACTCTTTTCAGGCCTGATATCATGTTTGTTGTCCATAAATTAAGCCAATATGTTGCTACACCTCGCACTAATCACTTGAAGGCAGCTCATCAGTTGCTACGATATCTAAAATCTACTCCTGGAAAAGGCATATTCTTTCCAACCAATTCTTCTTCTCATTTGCGTGCATTTTCCGATGCTGATTGGGCAACATGTCCAGACACAAGACGACCAGTTACCAGTTTTTGTGTCTTTCTTGGCAATGCACTCATCTCATGGAAAACAAAGAAACAAGTGACAATATCCAAGTCATCTACTGAAGCTGAACATCGCGCCTTAGCAAGTACCACAAGTGAAATAATCTGGCTTCTCCAGCTTCTCAAGGATTTCTAGGTTGCTTCTCCCACACCAGTCATCATTTTTTGTGACAACCAATCAGCTATACATCTTGCCAATAATCCGGTTTTCATGAACACACCAAACACATCGAGATTGATTGTCACTTTATATGGAGCAAACTCACTGCTGGGATCATCGAACTCATGCCCATTTGTTCGCATCTTCAACTTGCGGACATGTTTACAAAGCCACTTCCACATTCCACATTGTCTTCATTGCTGTCCAAGATGTCTATCACGAACATATATAGTCCATATTGAGGGGGGATATTAGAATATATTCATATTGATAATCGTAATTAAAAATTTAATTGAATAGTTAGTTAGCTCGTTAAATAGTAGTTACGATTTATTGTATAAATAATTCTCAGAAGTTTCTGATTCAATACAATTTCACTTCCACAAATTGTAATAGTTTTTTTGGTGTAACATAGAATCTGAATCACTCGTGAAGAAGAGCCTTGGAGGTGCGGTCGTTTGTTTTCTTTAAAATATTTTAAATTTCTTTAAGATAGGTGTAACTAGGGTGGGAATAAATATCAAATTTTTACCGACATTTCAGTATATCGAAAATTTTGGTACGTCATGATACCGATACCGAATTTTTAGGTTCAGCAACAATATAAAATTTGTAAATTTCGGTATATAACGGAGTACCGAAATAATATTTAAAATTTTTAAATATATAATATTTTTAAACAATACATTTATAAATTTTTAAAAATATAAGGTATTTTTTCAGTATAAAACGGTATATACCGATACTGTATCGATATCTCGGTATATTGTAAAATTTCGGTATATCAAAAATCGGCATGCCGAAATTTTTGATACGATATCGATATAAAAATTTCAAAAACGGGTATACCAACCCTAGAGTAACCATTGCCCTGTGATGTGTGCATATATTTTTTTTTTTTTGAGTTGGGGGAGGGGATTTGTTACAATTGAATCTCGAACTCGAGACCTCGTTTCACACTTGAAACTTTAATGTCAAATGAGCTACATGTCGTGATCGGCTTGATGTGTGCATGTACACTGGCAATTATATTTGAGAAAGGGGCGACGAATTTTTTTAAAATTTGAAATGTCCTAAAACACATTCAAATAGCGTGAAAAATTAATTCCTCATAGCTCTTTATCAGCTTTAGTTGAATTAATTAATGTCAACACCAATGCCTTGCCATTGCACAATTAATGCTTATGCAAGTATACTGACTCGTTTTCGTTTTCTTTTTGCGAAAACACTACCGTGAAACGGATCAATTTTGTGAATTCGATCTGAACCCACTCATAGAAAAATATTATTATTATTTTTTTGTAAAAAATTTACTTTCTAATCGTAGGTGCATGGTATGGATCGGGTAGATCTATATCACAAATATAGATCCATGAGACTGTTTTACAACAAAAACACTTTTGTTTTTTGTTTTTTTTACATATACTTATGAAGATCATTTTGCAAAGAGAAATATAAAAATAAAAAAATTCGACCAAGATAATTTGGAAAATGCAGGAATGAAAAATTAAACCCTGCATGCCATTACAACAATTTATCCAAATAATATTTTTGTACACTTGTTTTTAATGTTTTAGCAAATATAGCTGAGGTAATACTACATGTACACGGAGTTTTACTCGTTGTGTTACATTTGACATTTAAAATTACATGATTATCCCTTCACTTGATTTGAAATTTTTTTTCAAAAATGCTTGTAGGATAATCATATAATTTTAAGTGTCATGTGCAGTGTAAGTAACCCAACGTGTAAAACTCCGTATACATGTAACATTAGTCATATAGCTGTGTTATCCCAATCTATGAAAATTAGAAATTTGAAAAATTTGAACTTTAATACTCGGTAAGTTAGATCCTACCTATACAGGCACTGCCTTGAGGTAGATCTAACGGTCCACATTTATCAATAAATGTGAGATCAATTATTTTTTAGTGGATCCCGCGTGTATTGATAAATAAGAACTCTTGGATCTATCATGGGGGTAATGACTGTATAGGTAGATTGAAATGAACCATAATACTCATGAATTAAAACAGCACCCCAACAAACTTGGGCATATGAATTAAGTATATATATATGAACGAACCTCCGAAGCCAAAAATTCTTTGTAACTTTATTCACACAAATTGCACGGAGCTCTCGTGAGACCTTCTCATTCATCATGTGAGCAGTTTTAAAGAAACAACAATGCAATAAAAACTCTCGCCGCTGTTTGTTTGTTACGACGTTTATATATCCGGACCACCGAAAACCGATCATAAAAAATCGCAACGATCGAAAATGAAGGACTTCTCTCTGTTTCTGCTGAAAAACGCTCTCGGAGCAAAGATGAAAAAGGGGTTCAGAAACTTTTGCAACAGTGACATCTCAACATCCACACTAGACCAGAACAAAGCCGCGGCACTCGTTAACTCTGATCCGTCGCCCCGCGAAAACCATCCGACGCTGGAGGAGATGATACTGAAGCTAGAGATGGAGGAGAGAATAATGGGTACTAGGAAACCCAAGGATATTGCAGGGGAAGTGGTGGTTCAGCACAGAATGTCGTGCGTAAACAGCTCCGATATCCTGAGAAGCGCCAGGAACGCCCTGGATCAGTATCCGCGGTTTTCGCTGGACGGGAAGGACTCCATGTATCGGTGTTCGTTCACGAGAAGTGATCATAAGATGTTAATGCAGCAGCCTGCTGCAGGTGGCGGCCGGGAGGGTACTCATGTTGTTTGGTGCAATCCCGGGGTTGTGGCCAAACTCATGGGACTCGATGCGATTCCGGTTCCGGTCAACACCAGGAATATTATTCGGAGAGAAAAACTGATCAGCGCCATGATGAAGAGGCAGAAACTTAAAAGAATGGCAGCTCATGATCATCATCATCAAAGCAGCAGCAGGAAACATGATTGCTTAGAGATCGAAAAGGAGATTCGCGACGGCTTCAGGTGCAGATAATGTTCGTGGGTTTTCGGCTACAAGAGCAGGGGATCACATCGAGTCCCTGCCTAGCTAGCAGGGACGTCGAAGAAAATAGATCTGATGAAACCGTCAAACATAAATTTTTAAGAAATGACATGATTTATAAGTTAAAACAGACCGTACGTACTTGCAATGAGAAGACTTGCAAGTGTTTGATCCTTTAATTTCCATGTGATTACAGTTTATATCCATAATAGTTTGAACTAGTTAATGTAGATTCAGACGATTATAATTATTTATGTTTTTAGAAACATTGGCAGGGCACATGAGATTTTTACCATTTGTTTGTGTGTAGCAACTTCAATTTGTGTATTTTTGGAATAGTTGTACACCTCTAGCCAAATTATCAATTTTCGGTGCGACACGATCATTTTTCTGGCACCATGTGAAAAATGGAAAAAAGTAAAATAAAATAAAACAACAACTAATTTAGTTTAGTATATTAAAACTACAGGTTGAAAACCTACAGGATTTAAAAACAAAAAATGGCAAAATTATTGAGAACAAATTTTTTTTTAATCGTTTAGTTCATATTGATGCACTTGATCGATTCCCCAAATAATTAATAGTTAATAGTATGCTGCTTGTTTGAGAAATAGAATCGATGCATACTAGATATTCAATTTTAGAATGTCTTTTTGGTAAAAGATGAGACAACTCTCATACATACTTGAGACTTATATATCTTTCAGTATTTTAGTTGGTCATTAACAAATAATTGTTTTCCACCCTTGTTAAATGTGTTTGCAGTTTGTACAAATCATTTCAAAATTTTCACTATTGTCGTCTCTAATCATGTATTAATGTTTTTTTCCCCGTAAAGTAGGATTAGCCTTTTTTTTAAAAAAAATATTAAATAGAAATCGCATTCAGAAATGTTTATTTATTCAAATATAACCATTTTATTAGGGACTTGCTACACTAGTCAAACGGGGTGGTTTTTCGGTATACCGTAACAAATCGGTATGAAAAAAATTCATACCGGTACCGATACTGTTAGTTCAATGGAATTTAGATATCTCCACAATGGTATGATATTGTCCACTTTGGACACAAACCCTCATGGTTTTGATTTTGGGAACCCACCCAAAAGGCCTCATACCAATGGAGATATCATTCCATATATTAATCCATGATCTTTTTAATTAAACTTCCAATGTGGGACTTTGGTTGACTATTCTTAACAATCCTCCCCTCAAACGAAGTTCCACCAGACCTTCCCTCAATCTGTCCCTCCAATCGAGCCTACTCACCTTCAATACGTTGCAGCACACGCCTTACATGAATTTCCGAGAGCCATTTGTTAGTTCAATGGAATTCAGATATCTCCACAATGGTATGATATTGTCCACTTTGGGCACAAGCCCTCATGGTTTTGATTTTGGGAACCCACCCAAAAGGCCTCATACCAATGGAGATATCATTCCATATTTTAATCCATGATCTTTTTACTTAAACTTCCAATGTGAGACTTTTTTGATCATCCAATGTGGGCCTTTGGTTGACCATTCCTAATAATCTTCCAATGTGGGACTTTGGTTGACTATTCTTAACAGATACCGATACCGAAATTTCGAAAGTTTGGTATGGAAAAAATCTATATTGATACCGTATAGATACTGAAAAAAAATTCGATATACTGAAAAAATGTCTATATATCGAAAAAATTTCAGTACGATATCGGTATAATTCGGTATTTTTGTACGGTATGCCAACCCTACCGCGTCACTCAAACCCTAACCACAAAAAATCTATGTAGGCTACATAGCATGATCACCTTTCTCATCCATCGTTTGTTTTGTATAAAATTCAGTATAAATTACTTTTATTTTTTTAAAAAACAATTTGCTAGCCGGAGCAGAATTTTTTTTAAAAACAATTTACTTTTAATTTGATGGCGGGGGCACGTTGCTCTGGCTAAACGTAAATACTATAAGAAACTTTTTCTTTCAATTTCTCATAATTGTTTTCATTCATATCGCATAACTATTTTCTGGTCCATACCATACCTCGATTGAGATTTATTTATTCTGTAGGACTACCGGATCTTGTGATTTTTCAGGTACAAATGTTAATTCCATATCTCGCGATCTTTCTATTTCTCATCATTTTCATTCCTTAATTCCATTCTCATTTCGATTAAAATTTTCCAGATCATTCATTATACTTGATTGGATTTATTTATTCCATATAACTATCATTGTTACTAGATTAAATTTGATGATTTTCAGGTATAAAAATTTATTCCACGTACATACATTTGGTGATGCTTGACCATGTTATCATGTTTTTGTGTTCACATATAATTAAAATATCTAAATGGTATTTTATTTCTGATAATTTTTAAATTAATATTATTCCAATATTTTTTTAATTTTCTTAGGCTCTTACCCTTATTTTATTAAGAAATTTTTATTTTTTTAAAATAATTTTAATATCAAGGAAAATAGGTTTTTTTGGTCCATTATTCATTAACTTGTCAATTTTTCGGTGTTGGCCTATTTTGGTTCAACAAATGAAGTGTCACCGGAAAATGTTGACGTGGTATCGAAAAATACTAACGTGACACCGAAACATGCTGATGACAAGCTGCTATAAGAGTTTGAAAGTGAATAATTCTTATTAATCACAAGAGAGATATATATATATACAATTGAAGATTAGCCTAATATTCTAGATAAGCACAATATAAGATCCTAGTATAGATTGAAATATACAAGGATAAAATCTAAACAAATAACAAAAAATATTCACACAATATTCACACAATCTTCTGCTAATATGCCCACTCAAGATGGATGTGCCGAAGAAACACCAATCTTGAAAATCAAACTCTTTAGACGAGAAGTAGACAGTGGTTTTGTCAAGGCATCTGCAAGCTGATCAGCAGAAGAAACATGGAAAACTCGTAATTTCTTGGATTGAACTAGTTCACGTACAAAATGGTAGTCCAAAGCAATATGCTTCATCCTTGAATGAAAGACTGGATTAGCACAAAGATAAGTCGTGCCAATATTGTCACTGTACAAAGTAGGAATAGAGGAAGAAGTAAGACCAAGTTCGGCTAGCAGAGGGGAAAGCCACAAAATTTCTGCTGCGCCGGAAGCAACAGCCCTATATTCCGCTTCAGTGGATGAACGAGCTAAAGACTTTTGTTTCTTAGAGCTCCAGGAAATCGAATTGGACCCATAGAAAATAACATAAGCCTCAGTAGAGCATCGGTCATCAGGATTACCACCCCAATCCGCATCAGTGAAACCATGAAGAGAGGGATCAACGGTGGGACGCAGGTGTAAACCATAATCAAGGGTGCCGTGAAGATAGCGTAGTAGACGTTTTACAGCTCCCCAATGAAGTTCAGAAGGAGAATGCATAAACTGAGATAATCGGTTGATGGCAAAAGCGACATCAGGACGAGTGACGAAAAGATACTGAAGACTGCCAACAGCTTGTCGATAGCGAGTGGGATCAGAGGCAGGAGCACCATCATGCAAAGGCAGTGAGCCAGTAGTGGCAATAGGTGTGGTTATCGGTTTGGAAGATTGCATATTGAACCGCTCCAAAATGTCAAGAACATAACTTCGTTGAGAGAGCATAAGACCACGTGATGAAGGTAGGACTTCAACACCCAAAAAATAAGAGAGAGATCCCATGTCTTTGACAGAGAAATGAGCAGCCAGTTGCGCAATAATAGATTCAACAAGAGGCAAGTGACTGCCAGTGATAATCAAGTCATCCACGTATACCAGGAAATAGACAGTGCATCCCGCATGATGGTAAATAAAAAGGGAGGAATCAGCTCGTGATGCAAGAAAGCCAAGGCGCAGAAGAAAGGAGCTCAGTGCCTGGAACCAGGCCCGAGGAGCCTGTTTAAGGCCATAGATAGCCTTTTTCAACTTGCAAACATGAGTTGGAAAGTTCCTGTCAATAAATCCCGGTGGTTGAGCCATAAATACATCTTCAAAGAGAGAGCCCTGTAGAAAAGCATTGTTCACATCGAGTTGACATAAAGAACAACCATGCTGAACTGTGATAGATAATAGAAGACGAATAGTAACCGGCTTTACCACAGGACTAAAGGTCTCAAAGAAATCAATGTCAGGGCACTGGTGAAAGCCCTTGGCAACCAACCGAGCTTTATGGCGATTGATAGATCCATCAGGCTTTTGTTTGATGCGAAAAATCCACTTACAACCAACCATGTTCTGAGATGTATGAGCAGGAACAAGATCCCAAGTTCCATTTTGCATAAGAGCATCAAATTCAGCAGACGTGGCAGAGCGCCACTGGGGATCCTTAAGTGCCGTAGAAACACATGTAGGTTCCAATGGAGCAGCCTGTTTAGTGAGAGTAAGAGAAAACTTGGGATTGGGTTTGGAGATATTATTTTTGGAGCGGGTGGTCATCGAGTGCGAATTTTGAGAAGAGGGAGGGGGTGCAGTAGAGGCCGGTGATTCTACTGACGAGAGTGAGGGAGCGCAAACAGGGGCCATAGCAGGACACGAAGCTGGATCAGAAGGAGGAGTAGGGGACGACGGTGGTTCGATCATGTCCAGAGGATGGACGAGGGGTTCAGGTGCAGGATCGACAGGGACAGAGTCTGGTGGAGTATTATAGGGGAAGACTGATTCAACAAAGCGAACATGACGGGAAATGAAGATTTTGGAAGAGGAGATGTCGAAACATATATATGCACTTTGAGTGAGAGAGTAGCCAAGAAAGATGCAGGCAGAGGAGCGAGGATCAAGCTTGTGGCTTGAGTATGGACGTAACCATGGGTAACAGAGACACCCAAAGACTCGAAATTTGGCGAGATTGGGTGGTTTGAGAAAGAGTTTCTCAAAGGAGGATAGGTAGGAGAGGTTGACTTTAGGTAGGCAATTGATGAGATAGGTGGCAGTGGCAAGAGCATAAGGCCAAAAGGTGGGGGGGGGGGGGGGGGGGAGATGCCTGGTGGAGAAGCGTAAGATCAGTTTCAACAAGATGGCGATGACGACGTTCAGCATAACCATTGTGTTGGGGGGTGTGTGGAGGTGTAGTGAGATGAGAGATGCCGGATTGCGCGAGGAATGATTTTAGAGCAAGAAATTCGCCACCATTATCAGTATAGAGATAAATAATGTTGCGATGAAAATAATTTTCGACCAATGCTTTGTAAGTGGGAAAGATGGTTAGGACGTCAGATTTACGTTTTAAGGGGTAAAACCATATGTATTTGGAGAAGTGATCAACAAAAATGACATAGTATTTATAACCATTAATGGAGTAAACGGGGGAGGACCATACATCCGAGAAAATTAATTTAAGGGGCGATGACAATGTAAGAGTAGAAGTGAAAAATGGAAGTTGATGACTTTTATTAATAAGACAGGAATTACAAGGTAAATTTGAAACAGAACTAGATGAAATTGGTAAAACATGAGAAGACGCTAGACGACGGACTATATCTAAGGAGGGGTGACCGAGACGGGAGTGCCATAGAGCCAGAGAGGAAGCGGTAGCAAGGAAGGCCGAGGGTAATGAAGATGGAATTGGTGTATGTGGCCAGGTATAAAGTCCATCCTTACAAGACCCCGTGTGGAGAATGGACCCCGTTAGCAGATCCTTCACCTGAAAAGACAAAGAGAAAAAAGTAACAGAAACATGGTTAGTACGACATAATTGAGAGACAGAGATTAAATTCTTGCACATAGATGGAACACATAAAGTATTTGGTAGTTTTAAGGACTAAGGTAATGAGGGCAAGATGAGAGTGCCAGTGTGTGTAATGGGCAAACCAGTGCCATTGCCTACAACAATGGAGTCCGAACCATCATAGGGAGTGTGATGAGACAGATTGGTGAGATCTGTAGAGACATGATGAGAGGCACCAGTATCCAAGAGCCAATCAGAGGGGGACGGTGTAGACGTAGGGGCAACAGCCGTGTGAGCTTGAGGTGGAGGGTATGTCTGCCGAGAAGGAGAGGACGGCGCCGGAGCGTAGTGAAAGGAAGAACAACGTTTGGCAGGGTGGCCAGTGACACCACAAAGTTGACATCGACCAAGGTAAGGCCGCGGTGTGAAGGAGGCAGCGGGCTGTCGAGGAGGAGCCGAGGGAGAGGCACGGGCGTCCCGACCCCGCTGCCCATGGCCATGACGAGAGGAGCCCGATGAGGTGGTGGTGTAAGTGGGGCGGTTGGAGCGAGATGTAGGGAAGGCAGTGACTGGCATGGAGGAGGGAAGAGGCGCTGCAGCAGCAAGATGAGCTTCAAAGGTAAGGAGCTTCCGGCTAGGAGAGGCATAAGTCTTGGAGAGAGTGGACCAAGCATCAAGGGAAGTCCGTGAAGCAGCAATAAATGGGATTATGGTGGGAGAGAGAGCACCAATAATCGCATTGAGGAGCAACTGATCCTGGCGAACCCAGAGTAGATATTCCGGGTTTGGAGAAGTGACAGCGTTGGTGGTAATGGTGGGTGGCGGGCAAGGCTTTGAGCCATCGACATAGCCCAGCAGATCATATCCAATAAGAAGAGACTGGAACTGAAGCTTCCAGGCAGGATAGTTGATAGCAGTGAGTTTTAGGGGGGCTTGAGCAGTCACATTGATGGCGGTGAGAGAGGGTGGGGCGGAGGTAGTAACTGCCGAGGAAGACATAGTGGAGGTGGGCGGCGGCGTGTAGTAGGGAGAAGTAGGGTTTAGGGGCGTAAGCCAAGAAGCTTTGATACCATATAAGAGTTTGAAAGTGAATAATTCTTATTAATCACAAGAGAGAAATACATATACAATTGAAGATTAGCCTAATATTCTAGATAAGCACAATATAAGATCCTAGTATAGATTGAAATATACAAGGATAAAATCTAAACAAATAACAGAAAATATTCACACAATTTTCACACAATCTTCTGCTAATAGCTGCCACGTCAGCAATTAGATCAAAATAACCGAAAATTAAAAGTTAGTGTATCAAAACCAAAATTTAAAAAATTAATGAACCAAAACCTAAAAATGAACTAATTAATAAACCAAAAAAATTATTTTCCCTTAATATCGCGTCCCCCTTTTAATTTAACCAAAACCTCTCACAGTCCTACTAATTTTTTAAATACGAGATTTTTAAATTTTAATTTAAATTTTTTTGTAAACACTATAAGTTCACTCGATCCCAGCGCAATTGTTAAATAAAAATTGTTTTACTATTTATATTTATTTTAATAGTAATTTAAAAAATAAAAACAATAAAATTCCGCCCCTCCCACCTCAAAAAAATTTCCTGGCCCCGTCCGTTTCGATCCAATATTAGTTTAATTGGAATCGAGGAAATTAAACCAAAATTGTGCTATACAAATTAAATGAGTTCTGTGTGCAATAATTGTGCAAAAAAGTGGATATTTATTAATCCAAATATTTTTGCATTGTAATATTTAATAGTAACGAATTAATCGAAGAAAGATATTCAATTTTTAATAATTGGTAAAAAAAAAACGCAATTTTAAAATTTTATTTGGTAAAATTTGAGACAACTCTGATTGATACTTGATATAAGAGTACTTATTTTTCATTGATTGTTATTAGAAAACATATTTTATTTCCACCTTTTTTAAGTTATACGTTTTTGCATGTATTTGTACATAATATTTCGACATTTTTACTATTAAGGTACCGTAAACCGTTTGAAGTTAAAGATGATGTAATAATATAGAGATAAATAATCTAATATCATAAAAAAATAAATACAAAATGATAGTATTTGGTTTGATTGATAAATAATAGTTTGTTTGTTTTGACGGATTAAATTTTAAATAAGATAGTAGAGTACCATTTTGTCCTTTTAAAAATTAAAAAAATTTGAATAATATTATTTATTAAAGGTAATATAGTAATTTAAAGGTATTTAAATTCAATGATTTGATTATGTGAGATGCATAATTAATAACTTGATTGATGTAAAAAATATTTAATAAATAGATAAATAAGACAAACTATAAATATGAGATTAAATAAGATAAATTATCATTCGATTATAATATGTCACGAATGGTGCCTTATTATATTGTCGTATCTCATAACCATAAATTAATTTTTCTCCAAAAGTAGGATTTTCCTTCTTAAAAAAATTTAAAATGGAAGTCGTGTTTAATGAAAAGTTTATTTATGCTAATGTAACGATTTTATTAGGGAATTGTAACCCTAATCAAACTCTAAACCACTCTGGGTATACATATATCGCGGTTTTCTCATTACTTGTTTGTTTTGTCTAAAATTCATTCTGACTAAATATGTAAGTACTACCAGCAACTAGAAAAGATTTCGATAGCTCTTTTTCTAGTTTATATCTTGATTGATATTTATTTATTCTGCTAATTAGATCTTGTGCTTTTTCAGGTATACATGTTAATTCCTGTTGTATCTCGTGATCTTTCTATTTCTCATTGTTTTCTTTATTCTTGTGCCTCTAATTTGGATAAGTTTTTCCAAATCATCCGTTTGGACAAGTATTTATAAAACGTTTTTATAAAAGTGTTTTTTAAAAATTATTTATAAAATATTTTAAATGTTGTTTTAAGAATAAATATGTGTTTGAACAATTATTCTTTAAATTTTTTTTAAAATTTTAAAAGTAATGTTTTGATTTTTTTCATTGTCTTCCATTCTAAAAACATCTAAAAATTTCATTTGTTATTTGAAAACTATACTTGGAAAACACTTTCTAAGAAAATATTTTGCAAAAATCTTTTTCAAACATATACTTTATTTTTTTTACTTTTATAAAACACTAAAAATGTTTTTAAAATACATATTTAAATGAAATTGAATGTGATGATTTTCAGGTACAAATAAGAATTTTACTATACTTGACATGTTATGATGTTGTTGTGTCCGCATATAATCTGTCGGCCACTCAAGAACTTCTAATTAAAAACAAATCTATATTTAATTGAATTTAATTTAATATCTTGAAGTATGTATATATATGGTTAAAAAACAAAACCAAGATACATAATCCAATATTACATGAAAATAGGAAACTACGCCGAAATGTTTTGTGCCTGAAATCAATGAACTTTCGCCAGCATGCCTTCATTTTCTAGATGATAGAGTATTCACATGTACACTTAATTTCCTCTTGTCTAAATAGTTGACATTTTTTTTTAATAATTTAGTATTAGATTACTGTTCTTTGGAACATACACCAATATTATTCAACCGAAACAAATTTTAACCTCATATCAAATTCATACAAGAAATTTTAACATGACAATTAAAAATTAATACATGCACGAGTGCCACACACACGATAATGACAAATTAAACTAGCACAAGCATCGCACAAGGACGGAATTAATATATAAAATAATATTTTTCCAAAACATATATAAACTCTCTAATTCCCTCTCATGAGATAATTTTCAATAATAATTTCCTGCCTTTTCTGACAGGCTAGCTGATTTCTCTCAAAGAAGTTTCCAGATATATATTCAAGAGTTGGTCTACTTATATCCTAGTGAATTTTCAATGGTTGAGCCATGTTAACAACAACAAACCTAGCATAGGAGTGATGTGATTTCCACGTCGATCGAAGCCTATATTAATACTTGAAATTTTATGCGTAATTTTTCTAAAACTACCAACTAATCCAAGCTTTCAATAAATCCGTATGTAATGATTTGCTTATTTCTGACTAAATTAGAAGTGTTTTAATTTTAATTTTAATTTATTTATTTTTTTGCTAAAAATTCATTGATATTTAAACTTTTCATCGTTGTGCACTACTCGTGCAAATATTAATTTAGTTATTCACGTACGTGCATGTTTCTTCCTTAAATTCACCTTGGGATTTATAATTGGAGTCTCACAGTTTCCTTAATTAGAAAATATCGCATCCTAACACTAGTAGAATTTTGACTTTTTACTTCGGTTATTATCTGAAGTAATAGGTAGATAATTAGCGAAGTAAATGCACGTGAAGTAAAAGGGTATTTTTTACTTCGTATTAAAATCGAAGTAATAGATTGATATTTACCGAAGTAAAAACACATGTATTACTTCATCAGTTTCGAAAAATAATGAAGTAATTGATCATCTATTACTTTACACATTATACAATTATCGAAGTAAAATTGATATATAACTACACAATTTTTGAATTATGGTGAAGTAAAAGGTGTCATTTTACTGCGGCGAATTTTCAATTTACCGAAGTAATTGCCACGAACGACTTCACTAATTTTGAAATATGGCGAAGTAAATATTTTCTTCTACTTCGCCAAAAAGTACTTTTTCCGAAGTGTTTTTGTTATATTACTTCATCATTTTATCTATAGTAGTATACAAGTAATAGACAACACCAATAACACAATGTCTAAAACTAAAAATAATTAATTAGATGCATAAAATCATTCATACAAAAACGACGAATATCCAAAAATCCATAAGTAGAACCCAAAAATGTATCCGCAAAACCAAAAATGTATCTGCAAATATATCCTAAAAAGAAGTCATCCTATATTTCACATCATAATCCCATGCAGGACTCATTTTCCTTTCAGTAGTATCATACTATTAGTAGCATGCTTCAACTCTGGATATTAGGTAGTGGCCTTGGACAGTTCCCTTCATTGTCACTGCTTCCTTGAAACAACATTCATGATCTTGTGCAGTTTTCCATGAATTCCACTGCTTCCTTGAAACAAAATTCAAACTGGTAAACATGGCAAAAATACATAAAGAAAATCTTGTAAGAGTTCATTTAAGTACAAAACTTTTATTGGACAACCAAGCAAATGTTTACTTCTAAGCACAAGTAAATTTTATCTCTGCAGGAATCTCACACTCCATATACAAAAGCTAATAATGCTTCAAGTTGAAACAAAAAATGAAAACTGGTGTCAGGAAAACCAAAAGAATTTTTAAT
The DNA here is from genome assembly GCF_033568475.1 of Henckelia pumila. Taxonomy (NCBI): domain Eukaryota; kingdom Viridiplantae; phylum Streptophyta; class Magnoliopsida; order Lamiales; family Gesneriaceae; genus Henckelia; species Henckelia pumila. The sequence goes on from NC_133122.1 coordinate 27,622,707, forward strand.
GACCGTAATTAAATAATGTATCCAAAGAACATTAGTTCTATAACAATTGGTAAAAAGAGTTAAAGAGAAGGAAACAAAGAAATTCTATAACAAAATACCTTTACTGTCCAATTTAAAGATCCTGCATACCATTTATTTGTTCTGACCTGCATAATCTGGGAACAACTAACTTAAAGTAGAGAGTCTCATAATGGGAATTTTGCAATGAGCTGCCAAAAATGTTTCAAATGTTGTTAATTATATAGTTGCAAGTGGGTGCATTATTCTACTTCAATTCATGGAATCTAGTGTTCCTGGCAATTATATCATACTTGGCAAAATGAGAAGCATCAGATCCAATGTCTGTAACAGATACCTGGAATCCACTGAGTAAGATTTCCATATGTGACAGAATGGTGTCACAATCATGAATTTGAACGTGCAGTAAGATTAAATTGTCACTTTCTTTAATGTAATCCTGGTCGGATGAAAAAGAACCATATGCAAGCGAATATTAGTTTTCACTCAAGAATACATATTAAAATACAATAAAGAATGGATTAAAAAAAAAAGCAATAAAGAAGGTCATATTAAAGGTGGATTGAACAAATAGCTTCAGCACATAATCGAAATATGATACTCCTCTTTTGCAAAAATTATTGTACTTCAAACTTTCGAGAATCAATTGAAGTTCCAAAAACTCAGGATGGATAAACTAAATTCAAAACAAACATGTGATGATGTGAAGCATCAATATCACGAGGTGTAACTATATATTTGAGGAACTAGTGTACTGAATCAAAAACCTCGATAGACTCCAATTCAGTTTGGCGTAGATTATTCTCAACATCCCTGGTATTCTATCAGCTGGTTGTACTAGAGAAAATTGAACTTTTTAATTTAATTTATTATATACAAAGAGATAGAGCTTTAGGGTGATTATATAAAGAGAGAGAAAAACAACAACGATGACACCATTAACAGATTAGGTCGTATTTGGGTCCATCAAGAATTCTAAGATTATGCTGAAACACAGTTGAAAATGTTCGTTCTTATAAAAATAATTAAAAAAGAGATTATTGAATTTACCCTTATTTCAAGATCTAGTGCGGAAGCCTACGGCAGTGAACGGTGTACTTTGCAGCGGCCATGGTTGAAATATGTTGGAAAAGCTGAGGAAGTGGCATAAATCTCTCTAAAACTCAAATCCAAGCAACCTCCAACAATAAAACACCAAAATCGATCGGGAAACGACTGCAAAAACGCAACTAATTCCGACAACCGAAATGAAAATTTGTGAATTTCCTTATGGAATGGGTACCGAGAGAAAGCTTGCGACGAGATCTTACCAAACATGTAGTCAACAGAAGAATTTCGTCAAAGAGGTGGAGGAGGAAGGCTTGAGATTCAAATCGGCGGCGCACAAAAAATTATGGACTTACAAAGCATTCCTTCATCATTGCTGCTCTCATCATTTTCACCGTCATACTGGAAAACAAAAAATATTTAAGTTAGATGGCATCCCTTCTAAAAGGATTTGAAATTTTGATCTCTAAAAAGGATTTGGTTACCGCATTGTCTTCATCAGAAGCCAGATTTGCTGCAATTGTAAAAAGATATGGTCAAACAGAACAAAGTTGCCCTTGTCAAATTAACATTCAAGAATCAGTTCAACTGGCCTCATTGATCATATGAAAATTGACAATGGTAGCTACTGGCTTAGCCACATTTCTGTATGAACACCTAAATGACTTAAAGAGCAAGAGTGAACTATCACAACAAAGAAACTATAATAAAAACTGTGAACTTGCTATATGAATTTTGTTCCATAAAACAAGTATATATAACAACCAGAGGCAATACAACTTTCTCCAACTGTAAAATCTCTTTCAACATGAAGAATGGGTAAATACGGGTAGGAATTCTAAGTGATAGCATGAACTTACACTCTGAATCCTCATCATCCTCATCACACCATCTATTCCAGTCAACTTTGATGTAAGGAGGTGGCTTTTTTTCGGATTTTAACAGTCTTTTCCACCACCCTTTTTGCTCTTTCTGAACAGAGCATAGAATATTCCTCAAACCAATTTTTGTCTTACATCCCTGCAGCAAAGTTTCATTATAGCAATGCATAGAAGAAAAAAAGTTGGAATCCAATATTTATATTCCCCGAAATTAGAATTTAGAAGATATGCACTATCTTTCAAAAAAAGGTCTAAGACAAAAGTTGATGGAATGTTTGCAGGGATGAAAATAAAATGAAGTGGCAAAACTGAGGAGTAAACAATTGATAGATCTAAGCAACAGAATTCACAATATTGTGGTTATATCATGCACGAGTAACAGAAGCCTTGTACACCTCAGAGCTACAGAGAACAACAGCGAAATACAACACGTTTGGTAATTATACTTAATCTTTTCACTGGCACAAGCTTCAAAACCTGTTCCCTAACCCAACAACAAATCATACAAAAAATACAAAAGAAAATGAGAAGAAGACTCTTCTAACTCATTCTTAAATCCTGAAACTAGAATCAAATTTCACCAACTACTTCACACAAGGAACAGAAATCCATATTTCATTGTGAGTATATGCTGAGCGATAAAAGAAGACACTGTCCTGATTTAACGATAGCTCAATGATGCAGAAATTTCCAGAAACTAACATCATATAATTCAGCCACATTATCCAAGAATATTTCACTTGAAAAAAGAAAATAAAAAATAACGAAACCTGAGGGTTAATATTATCATAAAGTCGGAGAGTGACGAGGAAGGGCTCGCCATTGACGCCAACCGCAGAGAAACAAAAGACGCCTTCAGGTTCACATTTGACAGAAACATCCTTAACGTCGGGTAGTGACACGGTCAGGTATACTTTGTCCGATCGATGTGCCCACAAAACCTCCGGCTGCCTGCTGCACAGCACGAAGCAAGCAAGATCAAACTAAAATTCTTCCGCCATTAATTACCAACACTACAAATTTCAAGTTATTGGGGATACCTACTTCATTTCCTATTCCTAGAGCTAGGGCTGAAAACTGAAAAAGAAAGGGGATCAAATTTTTTTTCTTTTCATGGATTAATGTTAGAAAGAAATGTGAAAGGAAAAAACAAATATAAGGTACCCGTGCATTCTTTTTTACTTCGGCAATTAGAATTATAAATTTTAGTTTTTAACTTTTTACTTCATCAAAATTAATTTGATGAAGTAAAATGTTACAAAAAATTATTAGTGAAGCCCGTGTTTTTTAAGTTCTGAAGTAAAAAATAAGTTTTTACTTCGGCAATGATATTACCGAAGTTTATTGTTCCATATTACTTCGTCAATAATAATTACCGAAGTAATAGATGACGAAGTAAAAAGTCAAAATTCTACTAGTGTAATATGTTTTCATAAACTTTTTCATTGGCATAAATCAATGGAGTTCAATTTGATGTTTCGTGCTTTTATCTATTCAACATACTTTTTGTCTTTAGTTTTTAAGTGTCGCATAACTTTGATAAATTAAGATTATGAAATATCCAAAAAATTGAAATTTTATGTATAATTTTAGAAAAACACCCAAGTACTCCCAATCTTTCTCTCCAATCGCCTTGCCCCATACATTTTTTCTCTGGTTATCAAAACATAATTTCTTCTATATACCCTTGCTAAATGTTTTAGTACAAATCATTTCAAATTTTTTACTATTGTCATTGTTGGGTCCGAAAATACAAGTAATCTTGATTTTGATGATAAAAAAAACTTGTTATTATATTTCTCACATATTTATTTAATTAAGTGTGCAGTTGTTAGATCACATTTTGAAAGTTTTGATATGGTGACTTGAATTCAAATAAACTGAATTTCGGGTGAGCTGAAGTTTTCAATGATATCTCATAGTTCGGTGATTCAAATGACTAGCCATCAAAACCGTTTCTCAACCAACTCAAAAATCTACAAGTCATAACTAGGGCTGGGGAAATTTTTGAAATTTTCGGTATCGGTAACGGTATAAGATTTTCAAATTTTTGGTATTTCGATATATCAAAAAAAATTCTGTATACACGGTACGATATGATACCGCCTATACCAACATTTTTTTTAAAAAAACAGTTTAAAAAATCGGTATACACGATATCATACCGATACCATACCGAATACCAAAATTCGGTATGGTATCGGTATGGATTTATGCCATACCGAAATTTTGGTATACCGACATGAAATTTTTGGTACGATATCAGTATCAAAAATTTTGGTATCGAAATTTTCGGTACAATATGAATACTGCGGTATAGTGTACCGAACCACCCTAGTCATAACTCAGACCAGGTGGACCAATTCGGATGTTTGCTAGGCCAAACCATCATCTCAAGATAGAGCTGAACGAAATTGTAGCAGCAAATTAAATGGGTTGACAGACCAGCTCTGGTTTAATGGCCACATATCTCGGCTTTGGAATCCAAATGAAATGATTCAGTATGCGTTTCAAAGCTAAAAACATTATATACAAATCATATTCACTAGTAAAAGTTTGAATCTGAGCCTAATAAGATGATAAATCACGTTGAGTTTGCAGGTTCTGCACATGTTGCTGACAAAGCTCAAGATTGTATACAGTGTGGTATTTCGAGCATATTGCTCTCATAACCTGCAAACTCAACGTGATTTATCATAAAAATCGAAATTGAGTGATTTTTGATTTCATGGAAAGATAAGACAAATTAATGGATATAACTTTCATGTTGCTCACTTTGCCCAAAAATCGACAAAAAAAAGAGATATAATCACTCGACTAGATCACATTCACTCGTCCGTTTTGTTCTCGATTGTTTTTGAACAGGCCTGGTATTGCAAGCATAACTGGTAGCGCTTATCGTGTACGCCCAAATTATCCGACTCACTCAGGTAAATAAAAACATGCAGTAGTGTGAGTAGGGATCATTCCCACGAGGAAAGGTAAAATTCCGTGTTCTTTAAAAATAATAAAATAACAAAAAGGGGTTTTTTTTTTGCTCAAAATTTATCTACTAAAATTTAAAAATAATTATGAATGCAATTCTATCAATTACCAAGCACAATCAAATCACAACGGAAAATTCAATAAGAAACAAGCCTTGGTTTTGGTCAACTACACCCTTGATCTCATTCGTTCGATCATCGATTATCTAAAAATATTTAATCATGTTGAATATTCATCATTGGAAATTAAATCCCTGTTTCACCTTAATCTTAGTTAACTAGACACAAGCGTTCTAAGATAACCCTTACCAATGAATCAACCTAATACAAGTGATTAGATTTAAACCCATGATAGCATGCAAACTAGTAAAACTGATGAATCTAGACAACCTATACACAAGCGGATGAATTTAACCTAGTCAATTATTATCCCTACAATTTCTAATCTCACAAGCGGACGATTATTAATTGTAGTTGCTTCGCAAATCAGATAATTCAAACAATTACGGATTCAAACATCCAATTTAGCAGTAGATTTTATATAAAAATTATCAGATGATCAAGCCAATAATCAAATATATAATCATGAAATAAACCAGAATAATTATTGATACTCAACAATAACAAGCTTTGTAAAACAGAAATCTCACGAATAAATTAATCAAGGGCTTCGTCTTCCTCAACCAAGTATTAAAAATTAGCCAACACAACTCATGAAGAACAAAATAAAAATAATAAGAAAAGGTGGAATTCTAGAATTCTCCGAAAAAACCTAGTCTTTGCAAGAGATAAATCTTCAATCTCCAATTGAAATTTTTTTTTCGTTTTTTTTCCTCCTAAACTTGATAATAATAAACTTATCTTGGCAACAAATCGTCCAAAGATAAGTCTAAGAATAAAACAAGAGTTTCCAAAACATAAAATTCTTCCAAAAATAAGTCTGCGCGGCCGACGGCGCGGGCGCTCAATACAGTCGCGCGCGCGCGCAGTGTCTTCGCATCATGCATTCTTCAGAGTGGCGCGCCCTGTTGAGCGGGCGCCCCTTCGCTTCGTCATAGGATCGCACGAGCGCGCGGTTTACTTGCGCGGGTGCGCCCTCACTACGCATTTTTTTCCTCTTTTCTTCTCAGTAATGGCGCGGGCGCGCCTTGGTATAGGCGGGGCGCGCCTATGCTACGAATTTCATCCTTTTCCAATTCTTCAAGTCTTCAATTCTTGATCTTTTCTTCCCTCTTTTGCACTTATATCCATCAACTCAATTCCAATGACTTGTTTCCTTCATATAACAAAAACAACACAAAAAAAAAAAAACGCATAACAACGACAAATAAAACACAAGAGTCAAGCAAAATACTAACCAATATAAGCGCATAAAATGCACTTATCAAATTCCCTCAAACTTGAACTCTTGTTCGTCCCGAACAAAACCAAATATTTAACAGAAAACAAACAAACACAACACCCCAGAATCATCAAAAAAACATAGTGGATTAACAGCCTCAGCAATGAAATCAAATTTTTTTAAATCCAATCACATCACATCCTCCTATCATTGGAAAATTGTTTTAACAAGAAACATAACTCAACCTCATAGACTTTTAAGCTCCGCAACTCACGTTCATAACATTCTCCCCCAAACTCAATTCAAACATCTATAGATCATGAGGACTTTCAAGGTAACTCGGGATCAACATGAAGGATATTTCATCAAAAACGCTCACAATCAAATTAGCTCAAGAAAAAATATAATGTGTGCGTGTTTTGATCAAAATTCACATTCATAAAAAATGTCAATCGACAATCCATAGGCTAAACTCTCACACCCCTCTCCACTAGAATATTAGGCGACTGTGACTCGGTCCATAGGTCTTATTCGGCTTATAACATAAGGCTGGGCTTATGGCTACAAACGAAGGAAAGAATTCAAAGAGGGAGTAAAATCTGATTTTATCTCTTAAATCCACTCCTTTTCATTCACACGGCAAGCTTTTTTCATTCTTTCAACTCCATTTTTTTTCATTTTCAACTCGCCTTTTATTCACAGTTTTCTCTCATTTTTTTTTTCATTTTCTACCTTCCACCCAATCTATTTCTTTCTTTTATTTCTCATCCCCTCCACTACCACACTTCTTTCAATTTTTTTTCCATTGCAATTCTCAACACACTATCCATTTAGTAGCATTCAAATCAAGAGTATAAAAATCAAACATGCAATTACTCCCTCAAGATAGGAAATAGTGTTTAAGCTATAGGTAGTAGTTGTAGGATTTTAAAATAATGTCGAATGGGGGTTTATCACACGTTTTCACGCATGCCATTCGTTTTCAATTAGGCTCAAAAGAGGTACTAGGGACACAATGTATTAAGGGTGGCTTGAAAGGCTCAATCTAATTCAGAAAAATTGCCTATCTCATTCCTAAGTCACAGTATACCCGTATTGCGCCTCAAGGGATGTTCAAGCTAGTTCTAGATTAATCTCTCTCCACAATTAACTCATATGAATTCAACCAGTTCAGAAAAGAAGAATCACCAATAGTAAACGGTGATTTTGCATAACAAAAACTTAGCAAACGCACCTCATGTGCTCATGTAAATGTGAAAGCTCAAAGGGCAACTAAGGATAAAGCATGAATTAATCAGAAAAGGCCCAAATGATCCAAACAACGCCTCAATCCTATCTATATCTGTCTATTTCAAACTCAGGATCAAACACAGTTCACAGAGTATATAAGAGTTTCAAGTCCACTTGGTCAAAGTTTCAAAAATTTGTTTGTCAGGGAGGCAGATATTCAAGAATTCAATTTCCCAAATAAAAAAAACTAAAACCATCATTGGCTATCTTTCCACTTACTTCTTTTCATTTTTTTTTTCAAAACTTATGCAACTCATACAACTCACACAAAAAAAAACTAACAACCAACAAATAACAACTAGACACGGAAACACACACAACTGGCTCTCAAATAAACAACTCAAAAGAAAGCAACGCCTAGCATCTCACTGAACTCCCCCCAAACTTAGGTACATGCATTGCCCTCAATGATATGACAGCATAAAAGAACAGAACCAGGGCATGTACCTCGGGTGATGACCGTCAGTGGTCACCACCATCATCATCAGGATGTGGATCATCAGAGGGGTCAGTCGGGCCAAACATCGGAGGCCACTGTGGTCGCGGAGGTAGGAAGCTGGCACCATCTGGAAAGTAGTGCGGGAGAACAGCTGCATATAGGTCCATCATATAGTTCATAAAGACGCCAGGCGTCTGCTGCAGATCTCGCATCTCCTCTCTCTGCTGCTGCTGCTCCTGTCGTGATAGGCGCACCTCCTCCTCAAGTCTAGTCAATCGATCAGTCATAGAAGGAGCTGACTGATGCTGGGGTGCCGGTGCTCTACGTGCTGCAGCCCTCTCTTCTCTCGCCCGATGCTCCGCTGGAGTTACCAAGCGGGTGTTGACGTCAAATGCAATGGCGGCAATGGGCTTCAAAATCTTCTCCATGGGGTTCCATTCCACCCCGGCCTCCTCACAAAGGTCCGAAATAATGACAGGCAAGGCAAGACCACCACTCGTCTTTCCGTGCACCACGTGCAGAATAGTCTCCTGACAAACTAGTCCCAAATCAATGGACTTTCCCTCCCCAATGCAATAGAGCAAGAGAGCTCTATCCCGTGTAACCTCGTGCTCATGGTCGGTCGGCTTCAGGCGAGCACAAATAAAGTTATACCACAAATTGACCTCATGTTGCAGCTTAGTCTTCTTCAACTTTGATGGCATACCATCATGCCCATAGCGCCACTCAGCCCCCGGTCGACAGATACGACGAATAACAGCTTCGTAATCAATGTCACTGTTTTTGAATTCCAGATATTCATCGTGATACACAGGTGGAATCTTAAACAGAGTATTGATGGAGTGAGAGTCGAATGGGACCATCTTCCCACGCACGAGTCCTTTCAACTGAACATGTTTCACTTTCAAGTTGGCGTAAAATTCTCTAACCAAAGGAACAACTACGTCCTGAGGTTGCTTTGCAAACTCCTACCATTGTCGAGCAACAATTTCCCAACCAATACTTGTGGTAAAAGCACTTGGCTCAAAACCAATAGATGCATCGAATCCTCGCTCGGATAGGATGTTCTTCCCAAGCCATTCTTGATAATATGCCGCAGCCTGAGCATTCCAAAAACTCCTAGAATCATTGGTAAGAGCGGGAGCAGAAGAAGAAGAAGCACCAAACTTAGTTTTTTTCTTGAGTGCCATGTATCGAACACTTAGGGTGCACTCCTGTAAACGGTATCACAAAAGCCAAAATACCACCCCTTTCTACCCGCTAACTTCAACAACACACACTGCACTACTCCACCACAATCACCAACCAAACAATTCACAAATAATATGCCCTCGCAAACTTCAACAAAACCCACACTTCACAACTTCACAATATGAATTTCGGCTTGAAGAAAAGCTTCAAACCCGAAGATGAAAGCCAACACTTACCCAATATAAGATAGAACTCGATGTTTGACTTGAAAAGCTCCAAAAAATTCCCACGAACGATATAAGCAATTCGACCCAAATTCACACTTCTTCGATGGGTTGAGAGAAATTGGGGAAAGAATTTGGTGATAGAGATGTGAGATTTTATTAGACAAATCGCTCCAAAGAAGAGAATTGGTGAAGGAAAAACGAAATCGTGCGATTAGGGGTTTAGGGATTTAGGGATTTTGAAAGAGTTGGGGAGAAAGTGAGGCATCAATCGCGAATAGGAGTCTTTAAAATCCTTCGTGCGGGCGCTCAGGTTAATGGGGCGCGCGCTCTATTGCTTCACATGTATAAGACTTTGGTGCCCAGGACTCGCACGGGCGCTCAGTAGAGTGGGGCGCGCGCTCTTACTTGACGTCTTTTTATTTTTTTCGGAAATGAGAACTCGTGCGGGCGCGCGGTATTGTGGGGCGCGCGCTCCTGTGCTTCGCATAAATGAAAATTTAGATTAAGAAATATCCAAAAATTTGAAATTTTGTGTGTAATTTTTTAAAATACCCAAGTCCTAATCTTTCTCTTCAATCTCCTTGCCCTATACATTTTTTTTTATGTTCATAACCCTATAAAAAAAATTTCTTGGGTCTTGAATTTTGCATACTTCTTATTTGTAACTCAAGTTAATTTTGTGTTTTTTATTTTCAAAATATTAATTAGTATAAAAATTACTAATCTTCGTGCTATATATGTGCAAGTATTGAATTTATTTTTCATTTTTCTCATTAATAATTTGAAATTTTGTGTGATTTTTATTTTAAAAAAAAAACTAAACCATGTGTAAGAACCTGAAATTTTAGTTAACTCAACTTGAGGTAGACTGAAATTGGTAGAGTGAACTGTTCAGTTTCGGACAAGGCCAATCCAGCTCCACAAGATTGAGGAGTAGCTAGACTCAAATTTCAGAAAATAGTTACTCCAGAGTTGCAACGAACACATTAACGCGAAATTATGTCAATTAAGAGCAATAAATAGGAAGCTTAGCAGTTAGAATTCTGCTTATAAATATATAGCAACCAGATTTCTGATACAAAGTTACACAAAATCCTGAGCAAAAATACTGTATAACTTGAATTAGAGCATTTAGTTGAGAAAGTCCAGTTGAGCGTTTAGTTAGGTAAGTGAAGAAAAAAACTGCAAAGAAACCGAAATATTTTAGCAATATAACTGTAAATGGGTGTTTTAAAGTACCGAATGTCTGTTTATATGTTTAAAACTGATTCCAGCGTGTTATTATATTCAAACTGATAGGATTGGTTTGGGTGTGTAGAGGGGGGGGGGGGGTGAATACATACTTCAAAAATATTTTGAGCTACAATAGTTCGGTTCTTGAAATATTAAGCACCAATATATTAAATCGAGTTTGGTTTTCAAACCAAGCGGAAGACACTCAAAATAATCATTCGTAGAAACCGATTTAATATTTTGTAAGCCATTTGAAGACAATGCAAGTTGAAATGATGAAAACAGTTTGGTTGAAACATTTTATCAAACACTTTATATGCAACATTTAGGTATATGAATAAAACATAAAATGCTTCAACAATGCATCTTAAAAACAATGGTAAAATTAAAGTAATTGCGATAAATAAATAGACACGAGTTTGTTTATGGATGTTTGGAGCTCAATCTTCTACTTCATCTCTTATTCTTCCTCGAAATGATAGCATTAGAAGACTTTGATTTTTACAATCCATTTGTACAAACCCACTCCAAGACTAGAACTTACCCACTGCCTATCTTAAAACTCCTAGCCACTCGATTGTAGGCCGCAACCTCACAATTCGGATAATGTTTAACGTCTTTTATGCTAAGATTACAAATACAATCTTTAACGTCTTTGTGTTAAGACTCTCACTCAACTAATCTTTCAAATTACATCTCTCGTATGTGTGTGAGTGAGCTATTTTCAACTGATATACAAATATTTTGGACAAGGGAGAGTATTCTAAAAACTTGGTTTGGTGTGAAGAAGTTGGACGTGAACGCTCATCTTTCTTCATGTTCTTCACACTCATTGTTAGGATCGAAATACGTGTGTAGAGGGGGGGGGGGTGAATACACACTTAAAAATATTTTAGAGCTACAATAGCTCGTTCTTGAAATGTTCAAAAATAAACCAAGCATCGATGAATTATATCGAGTTTGTTTTCAAACCAAGCGAAATACACTCGAAATAATCCTTCGTAGAAACCGAATAAACATTTTGAGAATCATTTGTAAGAATGCAAGTTGAAATAATAAAAACAGTTTGGTTGAACCATTTTATCAAATACTTTGTATGCAATATTTTGGTGTATGAAGAACACATAAAATGCTTCAAGAATGCATCTTAAAACAGTGGCAATAATAAAGTAAATGCAATAAACAAATTGACATGAATTTGTTTATGGATGTTCGGAGCTCAATCTCCTACGTCACCCATTTTTCCACCTCGGAAGGATCCACTAGAAGACTTTGATTTATACAAACCCAATCCAATTTAGGACTTATCCAAAACCTAAACAAGAACTTCTAGCCACTCTCGATTGTACCCCTCAACCTCACAATCCGCATTATGTTTTACGTCTTTATGCCAAGACTACAAATACAATCTTTAATGTCTTTGTGCTAAGACTTTCACTCAACTAATCAATGAATACATCTCTCGAATATGTGAGTGAGTTGGATGTGAAGAACTAAGGTTGTTTACGCTCAAGAATTCTGATGATGTTCTTCACACCAAGGGCAATGCTCTCAACTAGCCAATTTCTTCATGTAGGCTGCCCACACTTTGAATCTCCATTCTCATATCTTGTTTTGTCTTCAAAGTATTGTATTTATATCTCCAAGAATGATTTGAACGTTAGATTCAAGAATATGACCGTTTGGGATGTTTTTGGACACTTTCTGGAGTTGCAAGTTGCAACGGTCATATTTGAGTTGCTGGCAATTTTTTGAGTTCGAGCTGAATTTACTGTTCATCGGACAGGTTTGATGATTCGATCTAGTCAAACTCATCTGGCTTGGTCAAGCATTGATCTGGTCTGGTCCAGCTTTGATCTGGTCTGGTCCGAATTTGATCTGGTTGAACTTTGATCTTGTCTTGTTCACTTGATCTGGTTTGGTCATGTTTCATCTGATCTGTTCATTTGATTATAGCGCTTGATTCACTGATTTCTGGGCAAGGTGATGAACCTAAAAGTTGTATCCCTCTGCTTGTCTTTCCACAAAATCAAGAATCGCTCGATTTCGAGTTTGTATGTGAAAGATATATTCGAAATAATAAGCTGTGTCAGAAATTCTGTTCTGCATAATTTCTGTGCAGAACTCAAAACTTCATCTCACTTTATCAGCTTCTTACACTCTGATTCAGATTGAGTTGTTGAAGATTATTTGTAAATCATTCTCTTAGCTTTGTAACGCATACTAAATCGTCCCTTTTGGATAAGCGATCTGTAAGTTATGGCCAAAATACCAGGACTGGTATGTTTGATCTGGTTGCTGTAACTTCGATCTGATTTGCATCCAGCTCGATGTTGCAACCAACGTTTTGCCTTGATAACGTCCGAATTAAATGATCTAGCCTGAGATATGACTTTTAGATATTTGAATAATATTTCCAACCGTTTTGGCCTCAAGTAATTTGAATCATCTAGCTATGAGATATGCTTGATTTACTAAACTGCGCCAGCTTGATGAACTTGATTTCCAGCTCAAACTTTCCAACTTTGATCTATCAACTACAACACTTGATGAAATATGTTATAAACACAATAACAAGTTTTTTTATCATCAAAATCAAGATTCTCCCTTTTTGATGATCACAAAACTTGAATAAAAACATGAACATTATTTTTATCTAACATATTTCTCCCCCTTTTTGTGTGAATCAAAAAGGCAAAAATTAAGCACAAAATTTTCTCCCCCTTAAAATAAAAATTAGCTTTCCCCCTATATTTTTGAAACTTTAAAAACGATAAAAGTAGAGGGATAACTAAACGACATATTTTGAAAATATGCAATGCACAACAAATAAATAAGTTGACAATTATCAAGCTTCTCAAGATTGAACCAAATTATCTCAAACTATCAAGCAACACAAAATCAAGATTGACATGTCAACTCAAATATTCATGAAACATTTAAGCATCCCTTTAGTCACTAAACACAATCATAATTGTAAGATAAATGACTAGACATTCTTAATCCAAGACATGCTAGCACAAGTAGAATATCAAGATGACATTTGAACTCAAAAGCTCTTTAAAAGCTAATATTAAAACGATTGTACCAAGTTTTCTTGACGATGTGTGGCTTTGATTCAAGGTAATAAGTCCCTTGTATTGATGAGTGCAACATCCTTGAGCTTCTTGACAAAAACACCAACTTTTTGTCATGTCCAGTTTCTTCCGCATCGTACATGGTCTGACTTCAACGAATAAAATGAATTTTTTCACGCATGACCAGGCTGCAAATTTTATACCTCTACGAGTCTAGTTTGAACGCAAAAAGCGGTTTGTCGTTTGGACACTCGAGCAAAGAGAGATGCCATTTTTCCCAAAGTCGCTACAAGCTGTCAAAAATTATTAACTATGCATATATGTGTTAGGAAATATTAAAAACAAAATTTTGAAGATCAAAATCAGTTTCATATGCTCTTTCAAGAACAACCTCTCTGATACCAATTGTTAGGATCGAAATACGTGTGTAGAGGGGGAGTGAATACACACTTAAAAATATTTTAGAGCTACAATAGCTCGTTCTTGAAATGTTCAAAAATAAACCAAGCATCGATGAATTATATCAAGTTTGATTTTCAAACCAAGCGGAATACACTTGAAATAATCCTTCGTAGAAATCGAATAAGCATTTTGAGAATCATTTGTAAGAATGCAAGTTGAAATAATAAAAACAGTTTAGTTGAACCATTTTATCAAACACTTTGTATGCAATATTTTGGTGTATGAAGAACACATAAAATGATTCAAAAATTCAACTTAAAACAGTGGCAATAATAAAGTAAATGCAATAAACAAATTGACACGAATTTGTTTATGGATGTTGGGAGCTCAATCTCCTACGTCACCTCTTCTTCTACCTCGAAAGGATCCACTAGAAGACTTTGATTTATACAAACCCAATCCAACTTAGGACTTATCCAATGCCTAAACAAGAACTCCTAGCGACTCTCGATTGTAGGCCTCAACCTCACAATCCGCATTATGTTTTACGTCTTTATGCCAAAACTACAAACACAATCTTTAATGTCTTTGTGCTAAGACTTTCACTCAACTAATTTATGAATACATGTCTCGAATATGTGAGTATAGTAGCCTGGTTCCATTTTACAAAATTAAGTAATTTTAAACATGTTATAAAATGACATATAATTTTAAAAGTGTCAAAACATGTTCAAGGAGTCCTTATTTGGTGAAAATAAGTGGAAAATCAGATCTGGAACGCCCGAAAATGGTAGGATAGGTCCCGGGGGGTCCAAAATGAGTTCGGAAGGACCAAAACAGTTCGGATTGTGCGGACTAGTTCGGGCCATCCGAACCCAGTTTAGACCGTCCGAACTCAGCAGAGTCCAGGTGTCTAATGGGATCGGACAAGTGGTAGTTCGGACCATCCGAACCCAATTCGCACCGTCCAAACTCCACCTATAAATAGGCCATCCGAGGGCCTCATTTCTCACACAATTTCACACACACTCTCTCGGTACCAGATTGGTTTTAGGGGTTTAGGGGTGATTCCAGCCTTCCTAGGCTTGGTCCGGAGGTTGGCCAGGCGCTCCGAGGTTGTTGCGGATCGGTGCCCAAGTTCTGGGGAAGTCGTCATCAGCGGGTTGACGACGGACGCAGGTATAGCTCTTGCTCCTTATAGTAAATAGGGAGTATGTTATAGAGTAGTTAAGGCTTTTAGAATAAGATTATAATGCATGAGTACTTTGCATTGTAGAGCGGATTATAGGCTTGTATCATAATTATTTTATTTGGGGATTTATTTATGCTTTTCTGCTGTTAAATTCTGATGATTTGTTATTTAAGTTAAATGCATGCTTAAGCTTATGATTAGTAGGTGATCACGGTGCGGGTCACTACAGTGATTGAGTTGGATGTAAAGAACTAAGGCTGTTCACGCTCAAGAATTCTGATGATGTTCTTCACACCAAGGGCAATGCTCTCAACTAGCCAATTTCTTCATGTAGGCTGCCCACACATTGAATCTCCATTCTCATCTCTTGTTTTGTCTTCAAAGTGTTTTATTTATATCTCCAAGAATGATTTGAACGTTAGATTCAAGAATAAGACCGTTTGGGATGTTTTTGGACACTTTCTGGAGTTGCAACGTTCATATTTGAGTTGCTGGCAATTTTCTGAGTTCGAGCTGAATTTACTGTTCATCGGACTGGTTTGACCGATTCGATCTGGTCAAATTCATCTGGTCTGGTCAAGCTTTGATCTGGTCTGGTCCAGATTTGATCTGGTCAAACTTTGATCTGGTCTGGTCCGACTTTGATCTGGTCTAGTCCGACTTTGATCTAGTTAAACTTTGATCTTGTCTTGTTCACTTGATCTGGTTTGGTCATGTTTCATCTGATCTGTTCATTTGATTATAGCTCTTGATTCACTAATTTCTGGGCAAGGTGATGAACATAAAAGTTGTATCCCTTTGTCTGAATCAAGAATCGCTCGATTTTGAGTTTTTATGTGAAAGATATATTCGAAATACTAAGTTGTGTCAGAAATTCTGTTCTGCAGAATTTCTGTGCAGAACTCGAAACTTCATATCGCTTTATCAGCTTATTACACTCCGATTCAGATTGAGCTTGTTGAATATGATTTGTATATCATTCTCTTATATTTGTAACTCATACTGAATCGTCCCGTTTGGATAAGCGAGCTGTAAGTTATGGCCAAAATATCAGGACTGGTATGCTTGATCTGGTTGCTGTAACTTCGATCTGATTTGCATCAAGCTCGATGTTGCAACAAACTTTTTGCCTTGACAACGTTCGAATTAACTGATCTGGCCTGAGATATGACTTTTAGATATTTGAGTAATCTTTCCAACCGTTTTGGCCTCAAGTATTTTGGATCACTGAGCTATGAGAAATGCTTGATTTACTGAACTGCGCCAGCTTGATGAAATTGATTTCCAGCTCAAACTTTCCAAATTTGGTCTATATCAACTACAACACTTGATGAAATATGTTATAAACACAATAACAAGTTTTGTTATCATCAAAATCAATATTACTTGTGTTTCACAACCCAACACTCATTCTAGCTAATTTTATTCAAGTAGGCTACCCATGCTTTGAATCCCCTTCAAAAGCTTTTATTTGATCTTTAAGATGTTTTATTTATAGGCTCCAAGAATGATATAGCCGTTAGACACATAAATAGAGTCGTTAGAAGATTTCTGTACTGTTTCTGGAGCTAAACTGAACTTGGAGTACTTTAGCAGTTTGTGCAAAAGTTGAGCAATCTTCATTTTGGGTAGGTAAACTAATCTTGGCCAACATCGTTTTTTAGCAAGACTGAACTTGGAGTTCAACTAAACTTTGGTGCGAAACTGATCTTGAAACTCAAATGAACGAAAGTGATCTTGGAGCTCAACTGAAGTACTGTAGCAGTTGAGAAAACTCAGTTTAGTAATAGACTGATCTTGACATGATCCGTTGATATCTGGGCAATGTAATGGACAAAAAAATTGTAGATCTTTGTCTTATATTTCCAACACATCAAGAATCACTGAATTTAGATTTTATATGAAAGAGATATGCTTGAAATATCATAATGTACCAGAAATTCTTCTCTGCAGAATCTCAGTTCTGAACCAGAAACTTCAATGCAATTTAGAAGCTCTTTATGCTCCGATTCAAACTTTGACTTGTGAATATGATTTGTATATCATTGTCTTAGATTTATAACTCATGCTTAATCGTTCCATTTGGATAACCGAGCTGCAAGATATGGACAAAATACCATAACTGCTCGAGGTCAACTGCTTCTATTTTCCTTCTCGACTGATCCGATTTTATTCGGTCTTGAGACATCAGTTTGATCTAGATAACATCCGTTTTTGTTCAACTGACGTGAAATAAGATATGTTCCAAATTGAGTTTTCTATTCACTCGTACTGGCGAATAATCATTTTCATCATTGAGCTGTGAGATATCATTTAAAAACTAGAGCTTGCCAGAAAATCAGTTTAGCTAAATTTTAGTTTTTGCTTCCATATTGAGTTTAACTTCACACTAGAGTAAATATGTTAGAAACAATAAAATTTTTTGCTACCATCAAAATCAAGATTGCTTATATTTCACAACCCAACACAAACCCTGATTTTAGGAAAAATGAACTACTGATTTCTGATGTACTGAATTTTGTGAATTAGTGGTAGGAATAGATATTCTGAACACAACCGATTACTGACTACTGATTATTGGCCTCACTCTTAGAAGTTAGCATATAAAAGACTGATATCAGCTAGTCATGAATTTTTAATACAATATAGTGCATAAAATCGATTCCTTTCATTACTGATAAATACCGAATTTTTGTTCTGTTTTATTATGTTTGGATACATTTCTGTATATGAGACTACTGTTAAAATAATTTTAAAAAATAGGATTATTTCCTCATTAACTGATTGACGACCATATCACTCACTCACTCACTCAAAACCATCTCCGATAAGAACTAGAAATAATTAGATGAAGATGAGAAAATTCAGTTTTTGGGCTGGTGAAGAAGAAGAAGACTGATTAGATTCATTTTCTGCCTGCAGCGTTAAAACTCTGTTATTGATCACTTCTGGATCGAATTATGTTATTTGTTTATGCATTGTAAGGATATTATAAATTCAGTTTATGAATGACAAAACATTTCAGTTTTTATGAATGAATAGACTAGTATTTGAGTTTCAGAAAATCGATGCTTGTTGTTTAATGTGAAAACGTTAAATAACGTCGATGTCAACTAGGCCCAATTTCGGACGTGACGCCATGTCTCACCTCATTTCTTTGCTCCCCTCCTTCCCTCTACATAAATACGTTTGAAATTTTGAAGTGAAATTTTTCTTAAATAAATTATCTTTTATTTTTTATTTTTGGTAAAATACTAACTAAAACGCAAGTTAGTCTTTTTCGTGCAATAATCTTGTACGTATAGTTAGCTTATCATATTTCCATGATTACATATATTTATTTACAGATTTGATATTTGAGTTGAATTAATGTCTATATTTATAATAGAATTTTTGTTTATATCTTGAATGTTTCCTATTTTCTTTTTCTTAGATCTTTTTGTTTTTATTTTAAAACAACTATGTTTGACTACAATACTTTTCTCCCTTTCTCATCTTATTATTATTATTATTATACAAGAAATCAAAAACCTCTAAAACTGGGGACATATCTTTTTAGCCACATAGGCTTTTCTATGATGAACATCTGCACAACTTTCTGACCCCCAAAAATCCAAGCAGCCATTTCAGCGGTTCGACACAAGATTCTTTCAAACTCTATCTTCTTCTCTGTGTACGTACACGAACTCGATACAATCTCCTTGCCCCATACATTTTTTTTTATGTTCATCACCTATAAAAAAATTTCTTGGATCTTTACTTTTGCATACTGCTTATTTGTAACTTAATTTAATTTTGTGTGTTTTTTTTAAAATATTAATTATTATAAAAATTACTCATCATCGTGCTATACATGTGCAAGCATTGAATTTATTTTTCGTCGCTCTCATTAATAATTTGAAATCTTATGCGTTATTTTTCAAAAAAAAAAAAAAAAAGTAGAACCAAACCAAGTCTCACCTTATTTCTTGGCTCCCCTCCCTCTACATAAATACGTCTGAAATTTTGAAGTGAAATTTTTCTTAAATAAATTTACCTTTTAGTTTATGTTTTTGGTAAAATATTAAATAATACGCAAGTTAATCTTCTTCGTGCAATAATCGTACAAGTATAATGCATATTTGATATTTGAGTTGAATAATGCCTATAATTATAATTTAATTTATGTTTATATCTTGAATTTTTCCTTTTCTTTTTCTTAGATCTTTTTTGTACGTTTTTATTTTAAAACAACTATGTTTCACACAATGCTTTTCTCCCTTCCTCATCTTATTATTATTATTATTATTATTATTATTATTCATCTACAAGAAATCAAAAGCCTCTAAGCTTGAGGATACAACTTTTTAGCCACATAGGCTCGCCTGATGAACATCTTCACAACTCTCTGACCCCCTAAAATCCAAGCGGCCACTTCAGCGGTTCGAAACAAGATTCTTCCAAACTCTATCTTTTTATCTGTGTACGTATATGAATTCGATACAATCTCCTTGCCCCATACCTTTTTTTTTTTTTTTTTTATCTATATCCCTATAAAAAAAATTTCTTGGATCTTGACTTTTGCATACTGCTTATTTGTAACTCAATTTAATTTTATGTGTTTTTTTTAAATATTAATTAGTATAAAAATTACTCATCCTCGTGCTATACATGTGCAAGCATTGAATTTATTTTTCGTTGATCTCATTAATAATTTGAAATCTTTTGTGTGATTTTTCTATATATAAAAAAAAAACCAAACCATTTCTCACCTCATTTCTTGTCTCCCCTCCCTCTACATAAATACGTCTGAAATTTTGAAGTGCAATTTTTCTTAAATAAATTTACCTTGTAGTTTATATTTTTGGTAAAATATTAACTAATATGAAAGTTAGTGTTCTTCGTGCAATAATCGTGCAAGTATAATTAGCTTTCAATCATATTTCCATGATTACATACATTTCTTTGCAGATTTGATATTTGAGTTGAATAATGCCTATAATTATAGTTTAATTTATGTTTATATCTTGAATTTTTTCCTTTTCTTTTTCTTAGATATTTTTGTTTTTATTTTAAAATAACTATGCTTAACACAATGCTTTTCACCCTTCCTCATCTTATTATTATTATTATTATTATTATTATTATTATTATTATTATTATAGTTATTAGTTATCTACAAAAAATCAAAATTCTCCGAGCTTGAGGATATAACTTTTTAGTCACATAAGCTTGCCTTTGATGAAAATCTTAAGAACTCTCTGACCCTCTAAAATCCAAGCGGCCATTTCAGCGATTCAAAACAAGATTCATCCAAACTCTATCTTATTCTCTGTGTACGTACACGAACTCGATACAATCTCCTTGCCTCATACATTTTTTTTCCTATGTTCATCACCCTATAAAAAAAGTATCTTAGATCTTAACTTTTGCATACTTCTTATTTGTAACTGATCAATTTAATTTTGTGTTTTTTTTCAAAATATTAACTAGTATAAAAATTACTCATCCCCGTGCTATACATGTGCAAGCATTGACTTTATTTTTTGTTTCTCATTAATAATTTGAAATCTTATGTGTGATTTTTCTATTAAAAACAAACAAACAAACCATGTCTCACCTCATTTCTTGGCTCCACTCCATCTACATAAATGCATCTGAAATTTTGAAGTGCAGTTTTTCTTAAATAAATTTACCTTTTAGTATTATTTTTTTGAAACAATATTAACTAATACGCAAGTTAGTCTTCTTCGTGCAATAATCGTGTAAGTATAATTAACTTTCAATCATATTTCCATGATTACACACATTTATTTACAGATTTGATATTTGAGTTGAATAATGTCTATCATTATAATTGAATTTATGTTTATATCTTGAATTTTTTCCTTAACTTTTTCTTAGATATTTTTGTTTTTATTTTAAAACAACTATGTTTCACTACAATTCTTTTCTCCCTTCCTCATATTATTATTATTATTATTATTATTATTATTATTACTCATCTACAAGAAATCAAAAGCCTCTAAGCTTGAGGACATAACTTTTTAGCCACATAGACTTTCCTCTAATAAACATCTTCACAACTATGTGACCCCCTAAAATCCAAGAGACCATTTCAGCGGTTCGAAACAAAATTCTTCCAAACTTTATCTTCTTCTCCGTGTACGTACACGAACTCGATACAAACCCTATAAAAAATATTTCTTGGATCTTGACTTTTGCATACTGCTTATTTGTAACTCAATTTAATTTTGTGTTTTTTTATCAAATATATAACCAACCCATGTCCCTCATTTCATTGCTCCCCTCCCTCTACATTAAATACGTCTGAAATTTTGAAGTGAAATTTTTCTTAAATAAATTTACCTTTTAGTTTATGTGTTTTGTAAAATATTAACTAAGACGCATGTTAGTATTCTTCGTGCAATAATCGTGCAAATATAATTAGCTTTCAATAATATTTCCATGATTACATATATTTTCTTACAAATTTTATATTTGAGTTGAATTAATGCCTATAATTATAGTTCAGTTTCTGTTTATATCTTGAATGTTTCTTTTTCTTTTTCTTTGACCTTTTTTAATTTGTTTTTATTTTAAAACTACTATGTTGGGTTTTGGAAAACATGAAATCTTGATTTTGATGAAAACAAAACCTGTTATTGTGTTTCTAACATATTTACTCTAGTGTGAAGTTTTCAACTCAAGATGGAAGCCAAAACTCGAAATTAGCTAAACTGAATTTTTGGCGAGCTCCAGTGTTTCGATGATATCTCACATCTCAGTAATGCAAATGATTAACCGTTAAAACTAATGCATAGAAGACTCAATTTGAAACATATTGTATTTCACGTCAGTTGAGCAAAAACGGATGTTATCTAGATCAAACTGACATCGCAACACCAAACTGAATTGCGTCAGTCGAGCAAGAACACATCATCGGTTTACCTCAAACAGTTCTGGTATTTTAGCCATATCTTGGAGCTCGGTAATCCAAATGGAACAATTTTTCATGACGTTAGAAAGCTAAGACAATGATCTACAAATCATATTTACAAGTCAAAGTCTAAATCGAAGTATAAGAAGTTGCTAAACTTCATTGAAGTTGCTGGTTCGGAACCGAAATGGAGTGATTCTTAATTCCGTGGAAGTATAATAGAAAGGGCTACAACTTTCATGTTTATCACTTTACTAAAAAAATTAACGAATCAAGAGATATAATACTAAACTGACTATATGTACTCAACTGATTTTCTGTTCAACTGCATTTTGAGCAGCTCTGGTATTTCGAGCATACCTTTTGCATATGAACTCTAAAGTGATTTATTCTAGTAGCGTTGGAAATCTAAGATCAATATCTACAACCTTTGTATTCATCAAGTTGCTTAAAAATCAATGAATCAAGAGATATAATACTAAACTGACTATATGTACTTAACTGATTTTCTGTTCAACTTCACTTTTAGCAGCTCTGATATTTTGAGCATAACTTTTGCATATGAACTTCAAATTGATTGATTCTGGTGACGTTGGAAAGCTAAGATCAAGAGCTACAACTTTTATATATTTATCACGTTGACCAAATATCAACGGATCATGCTATCAGTCTACCTACGAAACTATGTCTGCTCAACTACTACAATACTTCAATTGAGCTCCAAGTTAAGTTGCGATCAGTTGAGCTCGAAGATCAGTTTAGCTCCAGAATGAGTTTCGATCAGTTGAGCTCGAAGATTAGTTGAGCTCGAGAAACAGTACAAGAACATTCTAACGACTCTATTTTTGTGTCTAACAGTTATATCATTCTTGGAGCCTATAAATACAACATCTTGAAGATCAAATACAGGTTTTTAGAAGAGAGATTGAAGGCAGAGGGCAGCTAAATATATTATCAGTTAGATTGAGAGCAAAGCCCAAGGTGTGAAAAACAAGGAAAAAGATGAGCGTTCACTACCAACTTCTTCACACCAAATCCATTTTATAGAACACTCTTTCTTGTCCAATATATTTGTATATCAGTTGAAGAAAGCTCACTCACACATACGAGAGATGAAATTTGATGATTAGTTGAGTGAGAGTCTTAACACAAAGACGTTAAAGATTTTGTTTGTAGTCTTGGCATAAAGAACTTAAACATTATGCGAATTGTGAGGTTGCAGCCTGCAATTGAGTGTGACTAGGAGTTCTAAGATAGGCAGTGGGTAAGTCCTAGTCTTGGAGTGAGTTTGTATAAATGAGTTGTATAAATCAAAATCCACTAGTGATATTCTTTCGAAGAAGAAGAAGATGTGACGTAGGAGTTGTTGAAATATCCGAACATACATAAACAAATATGTGTCTCTTTATTTCTTGCATTTATTTATTGCTAATGTTTTGGATTGCATTGTTGAATAATTTTATGTGTTTGATATGCATTCAAAGTGTTTGATAAAATGCTTCAACTAAACTGTTTTCATCTATCAATTTACATCCTTTTAAAATGATTTACAAAATGATAAATCAATTTCTACGAAGGATTATTTCGAATATTTTCCGCTTGGTTTTGAAACCAAACTTGCTTTAATTCATTGGTGCTCAAAATTTAAAGAACCGACCAATTATAGCTCAAAATATTTTAAAAATATGTATTCACCCCTCTCACCCCCCGCTACACAATCAAACCGATCCTATCAAACTATGTTTCACTACAATGTTTTTCTTCCTTCCTCATCTTATTAATATTATTATTCATCCACAAGAAATCCAAAGCCTCTAAGCATGGAGACATATCTTTTTAGCCACATAGGCTTGCCTCTGATTGAACATTTTCACAACTCTCTGACCCCCTAAAATCCAAGTGGCCATTTCAGCGGTTCGAAACAAGATTCTTCCAAACTTTATCTTCTTCTCTATGTACGTACATGAACTCGATACAATTTCCTTGACCCATACATTATACTTTTTTTTTCTGTGTTCATCACCCAATAAAAAAATTTTCTTGGATCTTGACTTTTGCATACTGCTTACTTGTAACTAAATTTAATTTTTTGTTTTTTTTCAAAATATTAATTAGTATAAAAATTACTCATCCTCGTGCTATACACATGCAAACATTTAATTTATTTTTGTTGCTCTCATAGATAATTTGAAGTTTTGTGTGATTTATATATATATATATATATATATATATATATATATATATATATATATATATATATAAAAACCAAACCATGTCTCACCTCATTTCTTTGCTCCCCTCCCTCTACATTAAATACGTCTGAAATTTTGAAGTGCATTTTTTCTTAAATAAATTTACCTTTTATTGTATGTTTTTTGTAAAATATTAACTAGTACGCATGTTAGTCTTCTTGGTGCAATAATCGTGCAAGTATAATTAGCTTTCAATCATATTTCCATTATTACATATGTTTCTTTACAAATTTGATACGTGAGTTGAATTAATGCCTATAATTATAGTTGAATTTCTTTTTATACTTGAATATTTCCAAATCTTTTTCTTAGATCTTTTTAAAAAAATTTAAAACAACTATGTTTCCCTACAATATTGCTTTTCTCCCTTCCTCATCTTATTATTATTATTATTATTATTATTATTATTATTATTATTATTATTATCTCTAAGCTTGAGAACATATCTTTTTAGCCACATAGGCTTGTCTCTGATGAACATTTTCACAAATCTCTGACCCCCTAAAATCAAAGTGGCCATTTCAGTGGTTCGAAACAGGATTCATCCAAACTCGATCTTCTTCTCTGTGTACGTACACAAACTCGATACAATTTCCTTGCCCCATATATTTTTTTCTATGTTCATCACTCTATAAAAAAATATATTGGATCTTGACTTTTACATACTGCTTATTTGTAACTAAATTTAAATTTTTTTATTTTATTAAAACAATATTAATTAGTATAAAAATTACTCATCCTCGTGCTATACACGTGCAAGCATTGAATTTATTTTCCGTTACTCTTATTATTATTTTTTTGAAAGAAGGTTACTCTTATTAATAATTTGAAGTCTTGTGTGATTTATATATATATATATATATATATATATATATATATATATATATATATATATATATAACCAAACCATGTCTCACCTCATTTCTTTGCTCCCCTCCCTCTACATTAAATACGTCTGAAATTTTGAAGTGCAATTTTTCTTAAATAAATTTATCTTTTAGTATATGTTTTTGGTAAAATATTAACTAATATGCATGTTAGTCTTCTTCGTGCAATAATCGTGCAAGTATAATTAGCTTTCAATCATATTTCCAAGATTACATACATTTATTTACAGATTTTATATTTGAGTTGAACTAATGCCTATAATTATATTTGAATTTATGTTTATATCTTGAATGCAAACAACTATAATCATTTTTTTAATATTTTTTATTTTAAAACAACTATGTTTCACTACAATGCATGTTTTACTTCCTAATCTTAATATTGTTATTATTCATCTACAAGAAATCAAAAGTTTCTAAGCTTGGGCACATATGTTTTTAACCACATAGGCTTGCCTTTGATGAATATCTTCACACTCTCATGTGGCCATTTTAGTGTTTCGAAACAAGATTCTTCCAAACTCTATCTTCTTCTCTGTGTACATACACGAACTCGATACAATTTTTCAGTACCATACATTTTTTTCTATGTATATCACCCTATAAAAAAATTTCTTGGATCTTGACTTTTGCATACTGCTTATTTGTAACTAAATTTAATTTTTTATTTTTTTAAAAAAATATTTATTAGTATAAAAATTCCTAATCCTTGTGCTATACATGTGAAAGCATTGAATTTATTTTTCGTTGCTCTCATTAATAATTTGAAGTCTTGTGTGATTTTTATTTAAATAATAATAAAAAAAAACCATGTCATACCTCATTTGTTTGCTTCCCTCCCTGTACATTAAATACGTCTGAAATTTTGAAGTGCCAATTTTTCTTAAATAAATTTATTTTTATTTTATGATTTTGGTAAAATATTAACTAATACACATATTAGTCTTCTTAGTGCAATAATCATGCAACTATAATTAGCAATCATATTTTTATGATTACATAGATTTCTTTACAGATTTGATATTTGAGTTGAATTAATGCCCATAGTTATAGTTGAATTTTGTTTTATATTTTGAATGTTTCTTTTTCTTTTTCTTATATCTTTTTTAATTTTTTTATTTTAAAACAATTATGTTTCAATACAATCCTTTTCTCCTTTCCTCATCTTATTTTTATTATTATTATTCGTCTACTAGAAATCAAAAGCCTCTAATCTTGGGAACATATCTTTTTAGCCACATAGACTTGCCTCTGATGAACATCTTCACAACTCTCTGATCCCCTAAAATCTAATTGGCCATTTCCGCCGATCGAAACAAGATTCTTCTACACTCTATCTTCTTCTCTGTGTACGTACACGAATCGATACAATTTCCTTGCCCCATACATTTTTTCTATGTTCATCACCCTATATAAAAAATTTCTTGGATATTGACTTTTGCATACTGCTTATTTGTAACTCAATTTAATTTTGTTTTTTTTCAAAATATTAATTTGTATAAAAATTACTCATCCTCGTGCTATATATGTTCAAAAATTCAATTTATTTTTCGTTTCTCTCATTAATAATTTGAAATCTTATGTGATTTTTGTATTTTATAAAAAAGAAAAAACCAAACCATGTCTCACCTCATTTCATTCCTCCCCTCCCTCTACATTAAATACGTCTGAAATTTTGAAGTGTAATTTTTCTTAAATAAATTTACCTTTTAGTTTATGTTGTTGGTAAAATATTAACTAATATGCATGTTAGTTTTTTTCGTGCAATAATCGTGCATCTATAATTAGCTTTCAATCACATTTCCATGATTAATACATACATTTCTTTACAGATTTGATATTTGAGTTGAATGAATGCCTATAATTATTTATGTTTATATCTTGAATGTTTCCTTTCTTTTTCTTAGATCTTTTTTATTTTTATTTTAAAACAACTATGTTTCACCCCAATCCTTTTCTCCCTTTCTCGTAATATTATTATTATTATTATTATTATTATTATTATTATTATTATTATTCATCTACAAGAAATCAAAAACCTCTAAGCTTGGGGACATATCTTTTTAGCCACATAGGCTTGCCTCTTATGAACATCTTTACAACTCTCTGTCCCCCTAAAATTCAAGTGGCCATTTCAGCAGTTCGAAACAAAATTCTTTAAACTATCTTCTTCTCTGTGTACATACACAAACTCGATATAGTCTCGATATGCCCTTAAAATTCATCAAATAATTAAAATAGATCAAAAAACGAAACACATGGAATTAAATAATAATAATAAAGAAGTCAATGAAATTCTTTTAGTGAACTCAACTGCGTGAAGTGTTCATGGTTTTCTATGGGATTGAGGGGTAAACCATTAGAAAAAGTGAAGTGTTCATGGTTTTCTATGGGATTGAGGGGCAAACCATTAGAAAAAGTGATGAACAAAGATCTCTGGATCCAGCTCGGATAAATCTCATTTTTGTTGCTCTTCTTAGTTACTTGTGTGTGTGTTTGTGTGTTTGTTTGTGTGTGTTTTGTGCGTGCAGTGTGTGTTTTGTGCATGCAATGTGTGTTTTTGTGTGTGCAATATTTGTTTGTGTGTGCAGTGTGTGTTTTGTGCATGCAATGTATGTTTTTGGTGTGTTTATGTGTGTTTGTAAGTGTAGTGTGTGTTTTGTGTGCAGTGTGTGTGTGTGTGTTTTCTGTATATGCGCAGTGTGTGTATTATGTGGGTGTGTTGTGTGTGTAAATATTAGTAATTTAGTATTGTGTTGGGTGGTGTAAATGAGTTAAGATGAGGAAAAAAAAAATTTGTTGGCTTGTGGTAAATTTACGACTAAAATAGACGACGTGTGGATGTAAGCTTTCAGTTCATGATGCCTTGTCACTGAGGTTGACGACGCGTAGATGTAGGCCTTCGGATCATGATTTCCCGTCATTAAATGTGACGACATGTGGATGTAGGCCTTCGGGTCATGATGCCCCATCAAACTTATATTCCTTGTATTAACTTGATCAAACGGCTAATAAAAAGTTTAGGTAGAAGTTTCTGAACCACGTGCCTAAAAGTTGTACTATTAATTGAGTTGAATATGAAAGGTATGTGATAAGATGTGAATGTGTAAAGTTTGAATGGTTTAAGAGGTTGTGTGCATGTGTATGTGCTTATGCTTGCATTACTAAAAGTTGAGGATTAAAATGTGAATTGTGTTGAAAGTTTAAAGTTGATGTATATGTATCTTTATTTTTCGGATTACTTGCTTCGTATAGTATTCCCTACGTACTGGAAACATTGGGGTTGTAATCGGTAAAGATTTCAGTGACACGGTTACTTGTCTCGACCATATAAGAAATATCGGATGCATCATTGGCAAAGGTGGGGCTATTATCAAAGGGATCAAAGGTTCCATCAAATATAGCATTCGTAGATTATCCGAGAAAAAGTATTATCAAAGAGATTAAAGGTCGCAGGAGTATTACAAGTGGATAAGTAATTTACATATAACTTAATTAGGAGTGGGTTTTCGGTATAACGTATAAAAAATATTGATATGAAAAAATATTTCATCGGTACCGATATCGAAATTTTGAAATTTTGGTATGGAAAAAAACCATACTGATATCGTTCAAATATCGAAAAAAAAATTTATATACCAAAAAAAACTCATAAATAAGCATGATGTAAGGTAGTCTTTGCACACAAAAAAAACAAAACAAAACAAAACAAAAATAAAAAAAATTACGCATAAATTTTAAGATTTCTTCAAGGTGGGACTTGGGAGACGGGAGAAAAGCCTTTTGGAAAGGTGGGGAAATATATTTCTAGAAAAATTACACATAAAATTTTCAATTCATAAGCTTTAAATGAATGTCATTATTAACTAAATGGTATGTGTCGGTTAATGAGATCCTAGCACATGAGTAATACCCAAGTCATGTTTCCAATGACTCGTATTTTTACACATAGGCGTAATTAATTATATATTGTTGACGTGGCAAATCCTGGGACATTATATCTATCATTGTGGTAATACACATGTGCTAAGTTGAACTCAACCGGTATGTGTCATGAACATGTTTGGATTTTAAAAAATTATCCATTTAGCATTGTGTATTTGAAGGCAGGCTTATTTTGTAATTGAAAAACAGTGATTTGCGTTTTCCCAATGGGTATTAGCTTACGAGTCACTATTCTATTTGAAACAATTTCCAAATACAAATTTAATTTTTCCAGCTGATAATTTTTAATGGTAATTTTAAAATATATTTAAAAATATAGCTATGTCATTATGTATAGGGAAAAATTGGAGTAGGATTCTCATCCATACTTCAATAAGAGACTTACGTAGCATTAATTATATATATTTATATTGCATATCGGTATATTGTTCTTCAAAAAATTAACTAATCTTGGAATATTGAAATTTACAAATTATCAGGAAATGAAATAACATTCAATTGAAGATAGATTTTTTAACTAAAAATTCTTCATTGATTGACAAATTATATGTGAACAATAAAACATCATAATTAACATGTCAAGCTTCACCAAATGTACGTGGAATCAATTTTTGTACCTGAAAATCCTCAAATCTGGTAATAGTTGTATAAAATAAATTAATCCAATCAAGTATGATCTGGGAAAATTTAATCGAAATGACAGACATGAGAGGAATGAAAATGATGAGAAATAGAAATATCGCGATCGAGATACCAGCTATATATACACATGGAATTAACATTTGTACCTGAAAAATATCAAAATTAATCTGATAGTCTTGCAAAAGAAATAAATCTCGATCAAGTTATGGACCGGAAAATAGTTATTGAAACAAGGGATAGGATAAGAATGAAAACAATAAGGAATAAAAAGATCAGGAGATAACAGCTATACAAGGACGGGGCCAGGAAATTCAATTAACAGGGAAGAAAATAAGTTTTTATCGGACGAGGAGGATGGCATGTTTAAATCATTTAGAAAAAGAACTGTTATTGCAAAATTAAAGGTTATAGCAATTAGCATACTATATATTAGAGAAATTTGAGGGGTGCCAGGTGCAACTACGGGTCTCCCACTGGCTCTGTTTCAGGTTATTCATATGGGATTAACATTTGTTCATGAAAAATCACAAGATTTGGTATTCTGCAGACAGTGGCAGGGCCATGTTGATGGGCACCCGGGCTTTAGCCTGGGAGGCCCGAATTTTTTTTAAAAAAAATTGTATAAAAGTTTTGAATAACTTTGGATTAATTTGAAATTGTATAAAAGTTTTGAATAACTTTGGATTAATTTGATATTAGTCGTCCAAGTAGCTTAATTTAAAATATTAAAAGATTCGAGAGCTTAAAATAAAAAGAAAAAGTTTCTGATATTATTTACATTTAGCCAGAGATCAACGGGCCACCTCCGCCATCAAAAGTAATTGCAGAATGATTTTTATACAAACGAATGAGAAATGTAACGATATATATATATATATAGAAATTTTCAGCTGTCCAACCATGTTTTTCCACTTGGTCCGCGACCACTAAAACCCACTACCGAGTTTTAGTGGTCGCGGACCAAGTGGGGAAACATGGTTGGGCAGCTGAAAATTTATATATATATATATATATATATATGGGTTTTAGTGATGCGAAAAAAAAAACAAAAACCACTAAAACCCACTACCGAGTTTTAGTGATCGTAGACCAAGTGGAAAAACATGGTTGGACAGCTGAAAATTTCTATATATATATACAATAGATGAGTTGACTTGTACATGGTGGGAATGAAGTGGGTATCTAGTGTTGGGCACCATAAAAGAACTCATATATATATATATATATAGAGTTCTTTTATGGCCCAACACTATATGCACACTTCATGCTCACCATGTACAAGTCAACTCATCTATTGTACCGGTCAACTCATCTATTGTACATTGTGGGCATGAAGTGGGCATATAGTGTTGAGCACCATAAAAAAAACTATATATATATATATATATATATATATATATATATATATATATGTTATGGTTTGATTAGTGTAGCTCAAATAAGTAGTAAAAGTAAGTGCATGATAAAATGGTTTTATCTGAATAAATAAACATTTCATAGAACGCGATTTCTATTTAAAATTTATTTTTTTAAAAGGCAAATCATAATTTTCAAAAAAAAAAAAAGAATAATCCATGATTATGAGAGACGACGATAGTAAAAATTTGTATGTCGGAATTGTGTCAAATATAATATAATTGAGTTGTAATCTATACCGTACCGATTGGGAAAATGCATATCATGAAACGCTGTTTTTCAATTGCAGAATAATCTTACCTTCAAGTACACAATGCGGTATACAAATTGTGCAATAATTATGCAAAAAAGTGGATTTTTTTTTAATCCGAACATCTTCACACGTACCATTTAGTTAATAGTGGATTCATTTAAAGCTTATGAATTGAAATTTTATGTGTAATTTTTCTAAAAATATATATGTCTCCCACTCTTCCAAAAGGCAGCTTGTTTCCAACTTTCCCGTCTCTCACCTTGAAGAAATCTGAAAATCTATGCGTAATTTTTTTTTTTTTTTTTGCATCACATCATCCTTATTTATAACTCAAATAATTTTGTATCTTTTTTATTGAATAATTTATGTTTTTGGCTTGTCATTAAGTACAATGTAAATTACTCATCCTCATGCAGTACTCGTGCAACCTATGACCTCTTTGATAATATATATGTTTTTCGGATAATATATAAATTAATGCTAGCTTTTGTGGAACCTCTGATCTCTTTGTTAATATTTTTGTCGGATAATATATATTTTTGTGTTTTTTTTTTGACAAATATATTTTTGTTACAACCCCTATACGACCCGAGAATTCATTCGAGAGAGAAGACCAGTCAACGCTCTATATAACGTAGACATGTATTCTATTTTATTAAAAATTAAAGTGATTATTATGCCAGTATTTGGTGTCTTGGTATGACTAAAGTAAATTAATAATTTAAATTTTATATAATTTGAATATTTGATAAATCTAGAGAGAAAATAAATTTCAATTAACTTCTAACTGATCTAACTTTTCTCAAAAAATTAAATTACACATAAAATTTCAAAAATAGAATGTGCAGAAGTTCGCTTTAATTGTAACTGATTGCATGGCTATATATTTACTTTCTAATACACAATGCAATACAAATTAAATGAGTCTGTGTGCAATAATTGTGCAAAAAAAGTGGATATTAATTTATCCAAACATTTTTCAGCATTGTAAGATTTAATGGTATCCAATATTCCTGAAAATAATTTTAGTCTCACATCAAATTTATACAAGAATTAACATTATAATTAAAAGGAAAAATAATTTTTTTGGTCCAGTAACTTTATCTCCTTTGGGTTTTGGTCCATTAACTTTTTCGATGTGAGTTTTGGTACACTAACTTTGCATTTTCAATGTTTTTTGGTCCAACTGCATATGTGTCAGCTTCTGATTGGTTCACGTCATCATTTTGGACCAATCAGAAGTTGACATGCATGTAGTTGGACAAAAAAACACTGAAAATGCAAAGTTATTGTACCAAAACCCACATCAAAAAGTTAATTGACCAAAACCAAAACATAGACAAGTTAATGGACCAAAAAAATTATTTTTCCTAATTAAAAATTAATATTTGAATGAGTATCGCGCAATAAGGACGACAAACTTGCACAAGCATCGCACGAGGATGGGAAACTTATATATCAAATAATATTTTGTCAAAACATATATAAACTCTAAATTTTTCTCTCACGGGCAGTGGCAGAGCCACATACAGCTTCACCCGGGCTTTAGCCTGGTTGGCCCGAAAAAATTTTAAAATTTTATATATATTGATCTTGGGAAAATTTTAGATTAATTGATAGTAGCCCGAGTGATTCGATTCAAAATTTTAAATAATTCTAAAGTTTAAAATTTTAGCCCGGGTAGTTTAGGAATTCTGGCTCCGCCATTGCTCACGGGAGAATTGTCAGTAATTTCATGTCTTTCCCGACTGGCTAGTTGAATTCACTCAAAGAAGATCCCTAATATTCAAGAGTTGTTCCACTATATCCTAATTATATATAGTTCCCAATTGTTGGGATGTTAACTACAACACACCTAGTATAAGATTCAGGTGATTTCCACCTCAAACCTAAATTTTGAAATTTTATGTGTAATTTTTCTAAACGATTATCAAGCATCAACTACAAGCTTTCATTCATGCCCTATATAATGATTTGCTTATTTCGGACTAAATTAGATGTTTTTTTATAAAAAAAAATTATTGTTTGCCAGAACATTAATTAATAAATAAGCTTTCTATCTCCGTGCAATAATCATGCAAGTATTAATTTTAATTATTCAAGTGCATGCATGTTTCTTCTGTGAATTCGATTTTGTATTTTCATGATGTTAATATTATTTCAATCGCAGTTTTATTGATCAGAAAATTTCTGCGGAAGCTTCATTTTAATTTATAATAATCTCATGAAAATATTAATGTGTCCATAAAATTTTTCACTAGGGTTCGATTTGATTTCTCATGCTTATACCCGTTCAACAAACATACCTTAAATGAAAAATAAAAGATGATTTTGTACAGGTATAAACACGACAAATCAAATATTAGAGCTCACAATTGAGTCATGCTAAAGAAAAAATTTATGGGCACATGTTGCACGACATTTAAAAGCTTATAATATATATTAATGAATCTTCTGGCAAACAATTGTTTTTAAAAAAAAAAAAAGAACTTCTAATTTAGTCGTGAATGGGCAAGACAGTATATAGATCTTAAATGAAAGCTTGGAGTTAATAGTAGTTTTAGAAAAATTACACATAAGATTTCAAAATTTAGGCTCGGGGTAGAAATCACCAAACTCTTATATTAGGTGTAGTTAACAGCAGTGTTTTCATAACCGAACCGGTGATCGAATCAGTTTACTTAAAAAAAATGGTCCAACCGGTCGGACCGTTTTAACCGGACGATCGAACCGGAAAACCGTTTATATAATTTAATATAATAAATAATATATTTTGGAATTTTAAAAACTCAAAAATTTTAACATAGTTTGAAAGCTAAATAAATATATAAATATATTTAAAATTTCAATTATAGTTATAATTATTTAAATAATAAATTATTTATTTTTAAAAAAACCAATAATTATTAAAATATTTTTTTAAATGAAGTAGAAATTTCAAATAATAATGTATTTATATATAAAGATATTAAATCTAAGGTTTAAAATAAAAAAATTTAAATTTTCAAAAAAAAAATAAAAAAATTCGAAAAACCGGTTTAACTGGTTTTTCGATTCTTGGCCGGTCCAACCGGTTTTTGACCGGTTCTGACCGGTTGGACCGGTTTTTCGGTTTTTGGGGTCGGACCGGACCGGTTCCCGGTTGAATCGGTCGAACTGACCGGTCCGGTCCGGTTCCGAAAGCACTGGTTAACAGTCCCAACCATAGGGGACTAATTAGGATATAATTAGTTCCCAATTGTGGGCCATCTCTTGAATATATATATCTGCAGGGATCTTCTTTGAGTGAATTCAACTAGCCAGTCGGAAAAGACATGTAATTACTGACAATTCTCTTGCGCGAGTAAAATATAGAGTTTATATATGTTTTAGCAAAATATTATTTGATATATGAGTTTCACATCCTCGTATCGTGCAATTATTAACTTTTAATAATTAATTATCATGTTTCTTGTATAAATTTGATATGTGACTTAACATTAGTTTAAGTTGAATATTGGTATATTAGTTCGTAAGAACATTAATCTAATTCTGAATTATTAATTTACAAATCATCAATTATTTATACAAGAGTTTATTGAAATGAAGGCATGCATGCGAAGTTTATTGATTTCAAGCACCGATCCATTCGGCGTAGTTTCCTATTTTTATGTATTTAATTGTGTATCTTGTTTATTTTCTAACCATAAATAGACTTCATGAAATTAAATTAAATTCAATTAAACATATATTTTTTTTAATAAAATAGCTTGAGTGATTTTTTTTTTAAAAAAGACCATAACCATATATATCTAACCTTGGCG
The DNA here is from genome assembly GCF_033568475.1 of Henckelia pumila. NCBI lineage: Eukaryota > Viridiplantae > Streptophyta > Magnoliopsida > Lamiales > Gesneriaceae > Henckelia > Henckelia pumila. The sequence continues at coordinate 27,658,147 of NC_133122.1, forward strand.
GGTTTTAACCCATCACCGAAGACTTAATTGGGCTATATTTATACACATAAGCTGTAGAACCGTCAATTTGGTTTAAGACCACCGGATCGGCCCGGTCCGCCACACAATTTAAGTGGGTTGGATTGATATTTTTTCAACCCAACAAAAGGTGGGCCTAGATGGGCCAACCCGCCTAGGCCCGCAAACCGCGCGGGTTGGCCCGCGGGCCTGGAGAATTAATAATTTATTTTTATTTTTATTGTGATATATGTATTTTTTAATAAAAGTTGTGATTTTTTTTTTGTATTAGGTACTTTATATAAAATTTACACACATGAAATCAATAATTAAAATTTTTATTAATATGTTTCTATTAATATTTATTTATGAAATGATATTTATAATTAATTATAATATTTTTTATTTATTTTTATTTGTCGTGAGCCAACCCGCGGGCCGGCCCGCCTAACCCGCAACCCACCTTGAGTTGGGTTGGGTTGAGGATTTTCAGCCCGCCGTCAACCCGCCAAAAGGTGGGTTTTTGATGGGTCGGCCCGCTCCGCCATGGATTGGCCCGTTTGACGGCTCTAATAAGCTGGATTATACAAATTTATTTCAATATTCTGGAAAGTCATAATTAATAAGATCACATCACTAGAAATTGAATATCTTTCTTCAATTCATACCCTTTAAGTTGCAATACTATTAAATCTTACAATGCGAAAATGTTCGGATAAATAATATCCACTTTTTTGCACAATTATTGCACATAGGCGCATTTAAATTGTATAGCATTGTGTATTTGAAAGTAAATGTATAGCTACGCAATTAAAGGGAACTTCTGCCCAATTCTCTTTTTGAAATTTTATGTGTAATTTACCCCTTTTTTTAAGAAAAGTTAGATCAATTAGAAGTTAATTGAAACCTATTTTTTCTCTCTACATTTTATCAAATATTGTAATTGTATACTTAGAGTGGTGGTTGGTCTTCTCACTTCTGTCTCGAAGGAATTCTCACTTCGTATAGTATATATGCCCGATTGAAAACATAGGGGTTGTAATTGGTAAATATTCCGGTAACACCAGAGGTTGCATGATGCACGAGCATTACACGAGGATTAGTAATTTATATATTACTTAATGAAAAGCCAAGCATGAACTATTCAATAAAAAGATACAAAATTTAAGTTATAAATAAGCATGACAAAAAAAAAATACGCCTAAAAGGCTAAATTTAAGATTTCTTCAAGGTGGGAGACGGAAGAAAAGCCTTCTAGAAAGAAGGAGATAAGATATTTTTAAAAAAAATTACACATAAATTTTCAATGCATAAGATTTAAATGAATGCCACTATTAACTAAATGGTACTAATTGTGAACATGTTATATATATATATATATATATATATATATATATATATATATATATAAATGATACCCTGCACACCTGTGGGCGCCTGCCAACGTGGCGCGCCCACAACCACACAAATTTTTTTTTTTTTTTTACAATAAACGGCTGACCAATCATGGACCGCCACGTAGGTGGTGCCCATGTTACTAGGGTGCAGGGTATCAAAATTATATATATATATATATATATATAGAAGTTTTAAGTTGCCCAATAATTCTTGCTCACCTCGTCCTCGACCACTAAAACCCGATATCGGTTTTTATTTGTTTTTTTTTTTGCATCACTAAAACACGGTACCGGGTTTTAGTGGTCGGGGATAAATTGGGCATCATTGGTTAGACAGCTGAAAATTTCTATATATATATCGATCCGCATTTTTATACAACTAGAATGAGCAGTATCAGCTGATCTAAGCATGTCAACCGTTATCTGTCAACCGAGCTAAGCACGTCAACCGCCGAACGCTCAACTGATCTGGGTTATCAAAGGCTAGAATATCTATTGAACTCATAAGTTGATGAGATATCTGTCGTATTCAAGAAGTCACGAATTCCCAGACTTCGGAAAGTTGACAAGACAACTTAAATGCAAAGGACAAAGCATTTAAGGAGCCGTCTGGTAAAGTATGGAAAGCCATAAATAGCATTTAATATGAAGACACATTGAATAGACAATTTAAGGCGCTCCAAGTACAGATATTCAGAAGATATTATCACATTTCACAAATCAAGTACTGATATCTTACACTCAAGACGTTTCCGACCGTTGACAAAAGGAAAAAAACATTGGACAAAGCTGATATAAATATCATAGCTTATCAAGAAGAAAACAAATAGTTACGTTAAAAAAGATTTGCATACTTGAGCACTTGAAACCATTCTCGAATACTCGACTGCTCACTCAACTCTTCGCTCAAAAGCATATCCGATCTACAAAGAGATATTTCCAAAAGTTACTCAAATCCAGCTGTTGTTTGAAGAACACTATCTGCTACAAAGATTTGAGATTCTAAGTCTTCAAGAAGCTTAGACGTTTATCATGCATCATCAACTGAAGAAATTAATTTTGATAAGAACTTGGAATATTATCAGTGTGAATCTAGGAGTTCCATTTTGGGCATTTGATAAGTCCTAACTTGGATCGGGTGTATTGCAAGACGTTGTAATAACCAAAGTCTTTTAGTGTATCCTTCCCGCGAGGAAGAAGGGGTGACGTAGGAGATTGAGCTCCGAACATCCATAAACACATCTGTGTTTATTTACGCTATTGCATTACACTATTTTCATCTAGTTTAGTGAGAGTTGTTGCCGCACTACTCTAAATAGCTCTTATATATCTAGAAAGCTAAAAAAAATCGGTTGAGTAAACTAACATTTGCTCAATCACATTGCATTAAAGTTAAATTTTTAAGAGTGTGTATTCAACCCCCCTCTACACACACATTCGATCCTCAACATCAATCTTATAGTTTTGCTAAAAACAATTGAAGATATTCATCTTCAACTCTTGTAAAAATATTTCTTCGTTAATTGTAACACCATCTTATAAAATAATTGTTATAGTTTTTAGATTTTTTGAGGAGAAATTCGTCTTATTTTCTATCTTATGTATGTATGATTTATTCTTTATTTTTTAATAAGTGAGATATATTAATAAAATTATATTAAATATGATTTTATAATTTTATATGTTTTATGTTGATCATTATTGATTTATGAAAAAAATATTTGGTATAGACAATGTATTATAAACCTTAATTTAAATTATTGAATCATATATTTTTATTTTATATTTGGAATTTTTCTCTATTTAACGATTTTTCATATCATGTGTTTTTTATTCTCCATGAAAGAATCATTATTATCATCATCTTTAATAATAATTCTTGTGATACTATCTTCATCAATCATTTGCATTTTTTTATCGTCTCTTTTTTTTTCTAAAAATATTTACTTTATATTTATGAACTCATGATATAATTATTTAGTTCAATAGGTCCTTACGCAACTTAAAATACATTAGATTTTTAATTTGTTGAAAAAATATGTCATTTCATCTACCAACAAATAAAAACTAAAGTATTTTGGTGTTTCAATCTTTTAAGAAACTGGATAAGTATTTAATTTAATTAAATTTTTTGAGGAAAAAATATGTTCACTTTAGCTACAAGAAAATAAAAACTAAAGTATTTTGGTATTTCAATCTTTTTAGAACCGGAACCTTATCTAATATGCATACATTGTCAATTTTAACCTTATCATAATAATTGATTTTGCAAAAGTATCCTCATAGAATTTATCAAGTGTGTACTAACCAAGGACAAAGTTAAAAATACGCAATGAAAAACTTTGACTTTGGTTCACACTTTTATAATTAGTATAGATTATTGCACAATTTGTATAGTATTGTGTATTTGAAGTCAATTAGCTTACTCTGTGATTGAAAAACAGCGTTTCATTTGGATTTTTCCAATCGGTGTAGCTTATGAGTCACTATTCTATTTTTGACACAATTACCGAAAACAAATTAATTTTCCAGTAGATATATAATTTTGAAAAATTTAATGGGAACTAATAAGAATACAATAAAATATAGTTTAAAATATGTAGTTATGTCATAATATGGAAAAATTGTTGTAGGATTCTCATCCACACTTCAATTACCAGGGAACTTGACTGAGTAAGTTCAAGTACTAGCCACTCCGAAAAGGCAGGGAAACAAATCCCTCGCATGTTTTGCCAAAAATATTATTTAATACTAGTAATCTACGCACGCGAAAATTCGCATACATAAATAATTTATATTATGTCTAAAAATAATGAACTTTTTTTTTTTCATTTTTAAATTGAAAAATAAAAATGAAAGATGATAGTTATAATAGTGAGTGACGTCATTTTTATCTATCCATTAATTTGACCAAGGCGGTTATTCTAAGGAGTTTATGCATTCTTATATTGTTTGATAAAATGCTTCAACTAAACTGTTTTCACCTATCAATTTGCATCCTTTTAAAATGATTTACAAAATGATAAATCAGTTTATACGAAGGATTATTTCGAGTATTTTGCGCTTGGTTTTGAAACAAAACTCGATTTAATTCATCGGTACTCAATTGTAGATCAAAATATTTTAAAAATGTGTATTAACACACCCCCCTCAAACCAATCCTATCAAACTATGTTTCACTACAATGTTTTTCTTCCTCCCTCATCTTATTAATATTATTATCCATCTATAAGAAATCAAAAGCCTCTAAGCTTGGAGAAATATCTTTTTAGCCACAAAGGCTTGCCTCTGATGAACATCTTCACAACTCTCTGACCCCCTAAAATCCAAGTGGCCATTTCAGCGGTTCGAAACAAGATTCTTCCAAACTCTATTTTTTTTCTCTATGTACGTACATGAACTAGATACAATTTCCTTGCCCCATACATTTTTTTTTCTATGTTCATCACCCAATAAAAAAAATTTTTTGGATCTTGACTTTTGCATACTGCTTATTATTGGTAACTAAATTTAATTTTCTTTGTTTTTTTTCAAAATATTAATTAGTATAGAAATTACTCATCCTCGTGCTATACACGTGCAAACATTGAATTTATTTTCGTTGCTCTCATAGATAATTTGAAGTCTTGTGTGATTTTTATTATAAATAAAAAAAACAAACCACGTCTCATCTCATTTCTTTGCTCCCCTCCCTCTACATTAAATACGTCTGAAATTTTGAAGTGCAGTTTTTCTTAAATAAATTTACCTTTCAGTTTATGTTTTTTGTAAAATATTAACTAGTACGCATGTTAGTCTTCTTGGTGCAATAATTGTGCAAGTATAATTAGCTTTCAATCATATTTTCATGATAACATATGTTTCTTTACAAATTTGATATGTGAGTTGAATTAATGCTATAATTATAGTTGAATTTATTTTTATATCTTGAATGTTTCCAAATCTTTTTCTTAGATATTTTAAATTTTTTTTTAAAACAACTATGTTTCTCTACAATGCTTTTCTCCCTTCCTCATCTTATTATTATTATTATTATTATTATTATTATTATTAATTCATCTACAAGAAATCAAAAGCCTATTATAAGCTTGAGGACATATCGTTTTAGCCACATAGGCTTGTCTTTGATGAACATCTTCACAAATCTCTAACCCCTTAAAATCCAAGTGGCCATTTCAGTGGTTCGAAACAAGATTCTTCCAAACTCGATCTTCTTCTCTGTGTACATACACGAACTCGATACAATTTCCTTGCCCATACATTTTTTTCTATGTTCACTCTATAAAAAAAAATTTCTTGGATCTTGACTTTTGCATACTGCTTATTTGTAACTAAATTTAATTTTTTATTTTTTTTTAAAAATATTAATTAGTATAAAAATTACTCATCCTCGTGCTATACACGTGCAAGCATTGAATTTATTTTTCGTTACTCTTTTTTTTTTTTTTTTTTTGAAAGAAGGTTACTCTTATTAATAATTTGAAGTCTTGTGTGATTTTTATATTAAAAAATAACCAAACCATGACTCACCTCATTTCTTTGATCCTCTCCCTATACATTAAATACGTCTGAAATTTTGAAGTGCAATTTTTCTTAAATAAATTTACTTTTTAGTTTATGTTTTTGGTAAAATATTAACTAATACGCATGTTAGTCTTCTTCGTGCAATAATCGTGCAAGTATAATTAGCTTTCAATCATATTTCCAAGATTACATACATTTATTTACAGATTTTATATTTGAGTTTAATTAATTCCTATAATTATAGTTGAATTTATGTTTATATCTTGAATGTTTCCTTTTTTTTTCTTAGAACTTTTTTAATTTTTTTTATTTTAAAACAACTATGTTTCACTACAATGCTTTTTTCCCTTCCTTATCTTATTATTTTTATTATTCATCTAAAAAATTCAAACGTCTCTAAGCTTGGGGACATATCTTTTTAGCCACATAGGCTTGCCTCTGATGAATATCTTCACAACTCTCATGTGGCCATATCAGCGATTCGAAACAAGATTCTTCCAAACTCTATCTTCTTCTTTGTGTACGTATACGAACACGATACAATTTCCTTGCACCATCCATTTTTTTTCTATGTATATCACCTTATGAAAAAAATTCTTGGATGTTGACTTTTGCATACTGCTTATTTGTAACTAAATTTAATTTTTTATTTTTTAAAAAAATATTTATTAGTATAAAAATTCCTCATCCTCGTGTTATACATGTGAAAGCATTGAATTTATTTTTCGTTGCTCTCATTAATAATTTGAAGTCTTGTGTGATTTTTATTTTTAAAAAAAAAATAATGTCTTACCTCATTTGTTTACTCCCATCCCAGTAAATTAAATACGTACGTCTGAAATTTTGAAGTGAAATTTTTCTTAAATAAATTTATTTTTATTTTATGATTTTTTTCAAATATTAACTAATACACATATCAGTATTCTTCGTGCAATAATCGTGCAAGTATAATTAGCAATCATATTTCCATGATTACATACATTTCTTTACAGATTTGATCATGGTGGGACTTTCTTCTAGAAAGAATGTGTGGTAAGTAAAAGAAGCAGTTACTCTTTAGCTTTTTTAAGCTATTTCATCTGAACTGTTTAGTCGTGGAGTGCGGTCATTCTATTCATAACCATGAGTTGAATTAATGCCTATAATTATAGTTGAATTTTTGTTTATATTTTTAATGTTTCTTTTTCTTATTCTTATATCCTTTTTAATTTTTTTTTATTTTAAAACAATTATGTTTCAATTAGGGGTGGAATAGGGTCGGGACCCGTCCCGTAAACCCCCTACCCAACTCCCGTCCCGAAAAGAATCGGTAAACTTTTTTTTCCCCCGATCCCGTACCCGAAACATTTTGGGACCCGACTATTCGGGATCTCAAATGTTCGGGATCCCGTCGGGTAGGGAGAGAAAATCCATAATTTTTTTTCAAGTCCAAGATTTCGTTCAAAAAATAAAAAAAATGTGATAATTTTATTAAATATACAATTTAGAAGCTTATATTTATAAATAAAAATAAATATTCAACTTAAAACATATAATATTAAAATATTTCGGATAATGTTTCAAAGTTTTGTTAAGAGAAAAAATGTATCGAATAATTATTAATAAAATGTTCGGATACAATTACTAAATAAATTTTGTTAAATAGATTGTCAAATTAATCTCTTGAGTCTTGTTCTACATATTTGTTCTAATTATATAATTATAAATATTAATTAATTAAATTATTAATTAATTTTTTTAAAAAAAATACACAAAAATAAAATGGAATTTCGTGATTTTACAATTTGATCGTCCCAACAATAAAAATTATGCGAATTAAGTCAACAATTAAGTTTATATGAGTTGAAACCTAATAATATTTAGCTTATTATATTAATAAAGTTATTAATAAAATATATAATTATATTATTTCGGGACGGGTCGTGAATCCCGTCGGGATAAGGTTTTATTCCCGATCCCGTTCCCGCTCCCGATATTAATCGGGATGAAAAAAATCCCAAAAGTTCGGATCGGGAAAATTTCGGGTTGGGATTTTTTCGGGACGGAAATGGGATGGGATTCGGGAAGGGTCGGGATTTCGAAAATTTTTGCCACCCCTAGTTTCAATACAATGTTTTTCTCCCTTCCTCATCTTATTTTTATTATTATTATTCGTCTACTAGAAATCAAATGCCTCTAAGCTTGGAGACATATCTTTTTAGCCACATAGGCTTGCCTCTGATGAACATCTTCACAACACACTGATCCCCTAAAATCCAAGTGGCCATTTCAGCGGTTCGAAACAAGATTCTTCTAAACTCTATCTTCTTCTCTGTCAACGTACACGAACTCGATACAATTTTCTTGCCCAATACATTTTTTTTCTATGTTCATCACCCTATAAAAAAAATTTCTTGGATCTTGACTTTTGCATACTGCTTATTTGTAACTCAATTTAATTTTGTTTTTTTTCAAAATATTAATTAGTATAAAAATTACTCATCCTCGTGCTATATATGTTCAAACTTTCAATTTATTTTTCGTTGCTTTCATTAATAATTTGAAATCTTATGTGATTTTGTATTAAAAAAAAATCAAACCATGTCTCACCTCATTTCTTTGCTCCCCTCCCTCTACATTAAATACGTCTGAAATTTTGAAGTGTAATTTTTTTTAAATAAATGTACCTTTTAGTTTATGTTTTTGGTAAAATATTAACTTATACGCATGTTAGTTTTTTTCGTGCAATAATCGTGCATCTATAATTAGCTTTCAATCACATTTTCATGATTACATACATTTCTTTACAGATTTGATATTTGAGTTGAATGAATGCCTATAATTATTTTTGAATTTATGTTTATATTTTGAATGTTTCCTATTCTTTTTCTTAGATCTTTTTTATTTTTATTTTAAAACAACTATGTTTCACCCCAATGCTTTTCTCCCTTTCTCGTCACATTATTATTATTATTTTCTACAAGAAATCAAAAACCTCTAATCTTGGGAACATATCTTTTTACCACATACGCTTGACTCTGATGAACATCTTCACAACTCTCTTACCCCTTAAAATTCAAGCGGCCATTTCACCAGTTCGAAACAAGATTCTTTCAAACTATCTTCTTTTCTGTGTACGTACACGAACTCGATACAGTCTCCATATTCCCTTCAAATTCATCAAATAATTAAATTAGATCCTAAAACGAAACAAATGGAATTAAATAATAATAAAAAATAAGTAAATGAAATTCTTTTAATGAACTCAACTGCGTGAAATGTTCATGGATTTCTATGGGATTGAGGGGTAAACCATTAGAAAATGTGATGAACAAAGATCTTTGGATCCAGCTCGGATAAATCTCATTTTTGTCCCTCTTCTTAGTTACTTGTGTGTGTGTTTCTGTGAGTGTAGTGTGTGTTTGTGTGTGTTTTGTGCGTGCAATGTGTGTTTTTTGTGTGTGCAATATTTGTTTGTGTGTGCAGTGTGTGTTTTGGGCGTGCAATGTATGTTTTTGGTGTGTTTATGTGTGTTTGTAAGTGTAGTGTGTGTTTTGGACGTGCAATGTATGTTTTTGGTTTGTTTATATGTGTTTGTTAGTGTTTTGTGTGTAGTGTGTGTGTGTTTTCTGTATATGCACAGTGTGTGTATTATGTGGGTGTGTTGTGTGTGTAAATATTAGTATTGTGTTGGGTGGTGTAAATGAGTTAAGGTGAGGAAAAAAAAAATTTGTTGGTTTGTGGTAAATTTACGACTAAAATAGACGGTGTGTGGATATAGGCCTTCGGTTCATGATGCCTTGTTACTGAGGTTGACGACATGTAGATGTAGGCCTTCGGATCATGATTTTCCGTCGTTAAATTTGACGACGTGTGGATGTAGGTCTTCGGGTCATGATGCCCCATCAGACTTAGATTTCTTATATTAGCTTGATCAAGCGGCTAATAAAAAGTAGAAGTTTCTGAACCACATGTCTAAAAGTTTGAGGAGTGTGTGTGTATTATTAATTGAGTTGAATATGAAAGATATGTGATGAGATGTGAATGTGTAAAGTTTGAATGGTTTAAGAAGTTGTGTTCATGTGTACGTGCTTATGTTTGCATTACTTAAAGTTAAGGATTAAAATGTGAATTCTGTTTAAAGTTTTAAAGTTGATGTATATGTATCTTGTTATTTTCCAGATTACTTGCTTTGTATAGTATGACCTACTGGAAACATTGAGGTTGTAATCGGTAAAGATTTCAGTGACACGCTTACTTGCCTCGACCATATAAGAAATATCGGATGAATCATTGGCAAAGGTGAGGCTATTATCAAAGGGATAAAAGGTTCCACCAAATATAGCATTCAACGCGGTTCAACTAGCGGAGACTCTTGGAACAGCTGGAGTAAGAGGTCCCCAAGTGAGCGTAGATTATCCGACAAAAAGTATTATCAAAGAGATTAAAGTTTGCAGGAGTATTACAAGTGGATGAGTAATTTACATATAACTTAATTAGGGGTGAGTTTTCGGTATATCTTATAAAAAATATTGATATGAAAAAAATTCATATCGGTACCGATATCAAAATTTTAAAATTTTGGTATGGAAAAAATCCATACTGATACCGTTTAGATACCCAAAAAAATTCGATATATCAAAAAAATTGTCTATATATCGAAAAAATTTCGGTACGATATCCCAAAAATTCGGTATTTTGGTTCGGTATCCAGCCCTAAACTTAATGACAAACCAAAAACATAAACTATTCAATAAAAAAAATAACAAATTTGAGTTATAAATAAGCATGATGTAAGGTAGTCTTTGCAATAAACAAAACAAAACAAAACAAAAAATAAAAAAAAATACGCATAAATTTTTATATTTCTTCAAGGTGGGACTTGGGAGACGGGAGATAAGCCTTTTGGAAAGGTGGGGACATATAATTTTAGAAAAATTACACATAAAATTTTCAATTCATAAGCTTTAAATGAATGTCATTATTAACTAAATGGTATGTGTGAACATGTTTGGATAAAAAAAAATTATCCATTTTTTTCACAAGTATTGCACAATTTGTGTAGCATTGTGTATTTGAAGGCATGTAATTGAAAAACAGTGTTTTGCATTGGAAAAATTGCATATATCAACCCTGTGAAATCTCGTGTTCGCTGATAACCCCTTGTGAAATTTTTTTAAACTAAAAACCCTCTGTGTTTTTTGATCGATAGCATGTGCACCCCACTCACTATGTTTTGTGGCTCACGCGCTGTTAGATACGAAAATACAAGTGTTTTTTTTATAAATTAGGTCTGAAATACCCTTAAACAATATCCAATGAGTTCGGCGCCATTGAACACGTCACCTTCATCTTCTCTGATCACGACTCCGGTCAGCCGTATTTCCGACGTTCCTTGCTTGCTTTAGACTCCTTTTCACCTCCCCTACAAGCCTAGACATTTTCCCCTTCATTTTCTTCCCTCAATCTGTCGAGCTCCGGCTCTAATCTTACGCAGGTACTCACCACGAAGCCGACTAGTTTTCCTTTATTTCTGACCAACTCCGACCACAATCTTCCAAAGAAATCCCGATCTGTGACCCTCTTGTCCAGACGAACAAAACGCACACATCAATTTCACCAATCCGTACTTCCTTGGGGGAACATAAGATAGGGGCAGTTTCGTCATTTTTATTTTTTATTATATTAAAATTTTGAATGGTAAGGGTGTGCTGTTAATGTGAAATCATAGAGAGTTATTAACTCAAAAAATTTTTACAAGGGGTTATCATAGAACACGGGATTTCACAGGAGTGATATATACAATTTCTCCTTTTGCATTTTCCCAATGGGTATTAGCTTACGAGTCACTATTCTATTTGACACAATTTCCAAATACAAATTTAATTTTTCCAGTTGATAATTTGGGAAAACTACAATTTTGGTCCTATATATTTGTCACTTTACGATTTCAAGTCCTTTATATTTTCAGATTTCAGTTTTAGTCCGCTATCTTTATTTTTTTGGCAATTTTAGTTTTTTTTTCCGACGTTGCGCTGACGTGACACCAATTCAGTGCTGATGTGGAGCTGATGTGTACATTGCCACGTAAGCATTTTCGAATAAAAAGGACCAAAATTGCCAAAAATCGGAACACGTAGGACTAAAACTGAAATATGAAAAAATAAAAGACCAAAATCGCAAAGTGAAAAACATACAAAACCAAATTTACAGCTTTCCCTGATAATTTTTAATGGTAATTTTAAAATATATTTAAAAATATAGCTATGCCAATACGTATAGGGAAAAATTGGAGTAGGATTCTCATCCACACTTCAATAAGAGACTTACGTAGCATTAATTATATATATATATTTATATTGAATATCGGTATATTGTTCGTCAGAAAATTAACTAATCTTGGAATATTAAAATTTACGAATTATCAGGAAATGAAATAACATTCTATTGAACATAGATTTTTTAACTAAAAATTCTTCATTGATTGACAAATTATATGTGAACAATAAAACATCATAATTAACATGTCAAGCTTCACCAAATGTACGTGGAATCAATTTTTGTACCTGAAAATCCTCAAATCTGGTAATAGTTGTATAAAATAAATTAATCCAATCAAGTATGATCTGGGAAAATTTAATCGAAATGACAGACATGAGAGGAATGAAAATGATGAGAAATAGAAATATCGCGATCGAGATACCAGCTATATATACACATGGAATTAACATTTGTACCTGAAAAATATCAAAATCTGATAGTCTTGCAAAAGAAATAAATCTCGATCAAGTTATGGACCGGAAAATAGTTATTGAAACAAGGGATACGATGAGAATGAAAACAATAAGGAATAAAAAGATCGGGAGATAACAGCTATACAAGGACGGGGCCAGAAAATTCAATTAACAAGGAAGAAAATAAGTTTTTATCGGACGAGGAGGATGGCATGTTTAAATCATTTAGAAAAAGAACTGTTATTGCAAAATTAAAGGTTATAGCAATTAGCATACTATATATTAGAGAAATTTGAGGGGTGCCAGGTGCAACTACCGGTCTCCCACTGGCTCTGTTTCTGGTTATTCATATGGGATTAACATTTGTTCATGAAAAATCACAAGATCTGTTTACTGGTAGTCTGCATACAGTGGCGGGGCAATGTTAATGGGCACCCGGGCTTTAGCCAGGGAGGCCCGAATTTTTTTAAAAAAAATTTGTATAAAAGTTTTGAATTTGCAGAATAATCTTACCTTCAAGTACACAATGCGCTATACAAGTTGTGCAATAATTATGCAAAAAAGTGGATTTCGTTTTTAATCCGAACATCTTCACACGTACCATTTAGTTAATAGTGGCATTCATTTAAAGCTTATGAATTGAAATTTATGTGTAATTTTTCTAAAAATATATGTCTCCCACTCTTCCAAAAGGCTTGTTTCCCGTCTCTCACCTTGATGAAGATCCCTAATATTCAAGAGTTGTTCCCCTATAGTTCCCAATTGTTGGGATGTTAACTACAACACACCTAGTATAAGATTCAGGTGATTTCCACCTCAAACCTAAATTTTGAAATTTTATGTGTAATTTTTCTAAACGATTATCAAGCATCAACTACGAGCTTTCATTCATGCCCTATATAATGATTTGCTTATTTCAGACTAAATTAGATGTTTTTTTTAAAAAAAAAAAATTATTGTTTGCCAGAACATTAATTAATATATAAGATTTCTATCTCCGTGCAATACTCGTGCAAGTATTAATTTTAATTATTCAAGTGCATGCATGTTTCTTCTGTGAATTCGATTTTGCATTTTCATGATGTTAATATTATTTCAATCGCAGTTTTATTGATCAGAAAATTTCTGCGGAAGCTTCATTTTAATTTATAATAATATCATGAAAATATTAATGTGTCCATAAACTAATTTTTCACTAGCATGAGACTGAATAGGGTTCGATTTGATTTATCATGCTTATACAGTTATACCTGTTCAACAAAGTTACCTTAAATGAAAAATTAAAGATAATTTTGTACAGGTATAAGCACGACAAATCAAATAGAGGTCACAATTGAGTCATGCTAAAGAAAAAATTTATGGACGTACACATGTTTATATTTTCATGAGATTATTATAAATTAAAATGAATCTTCCTCAGAAATTTTCCGATCAATAAACCTGCGATCAAATAATATTAACATCATGAAAATCCAAAAATTGAATTCATGGAAGGAACGTGCGCATGAATAATTAAAATTAATAGTTGCACGAGTATTGCACGACATTTAAAAGCTTATATATATTAATGAATCTTTTCGCAAACAAATGTTTTTTTTTAAAAAAAAAAAAGATCTTCTAATTTAGTCGTGAATGGGGGCAAGACAGTATATAGATGATAGAGATCTTAAATGAAAGCTTGGAGTTAATAGTAGTTTTAGAGAAGTTACACATAAAATTTCAAAATTTAGGCGATCGGGGTAGAAATCACCAGACTCTTATATTAGGTGTAGTTAACAGTTCCAACCATTGGGGACTAATTAGGATATAATTAGTTCCCAATTGTAGGCCATCTCTTGAATATATATCAGGGATATTTTTTGAGTTGTGAATTCAACTAGCCAGTCGGAAAAGACATGTAATTACTGACAATTTCTCTTGCGAGAGTAAAATATAGAGTTTATATATGTTTTAGCCAAATGTTATTTGATACATGAGTTTCACATCCTCGTGTCGTGCAATACTCGTGCAATTATTAACTTTTAATTATCATGTTTCTTGTATAATAAATTTGATATGTGACTAACATTAGTTTAAGTTGAATATTGGTATATTTGTTCGTAACAACATTAATCTAATTCTGAATTATTAATTTACAAATCATCAATTATTTATACAAGAGGAAATGAAGGCATGCATGCAAAGTGAAACGTCGTAGAACTTCTACTGAAATTTTTTTTTTTAAAACTCTCTAACTATAAAATAATGAATATAAAAATATATATGCAATACATATATATATACATCATACTTAAAAATAACTTTTCTTAATTTAATATACATCTACACGATAAACATAAATAATAATAAAAGTACATGCATGCAACTAAATACCTAACATTAATTACTAAATAATCATTTATAAAAATTTTCATAATAAAATTCCTAAATAATATTTTTTTCACAAAAATTCATGAAAACTTAGAAAATAAATACTTAAACGTAAAATCCATGCATATACTAAAAATCTATAATAATAAAACATATGCGAAAATAAATGTTCTAGTCTCAACATAAAATTCATCTTAGAGCAATGGTCACGGGTTCTAGTCGCCTAAAAACTCATACGCCCTCGCCGCCAGTCGGGAACACATTATCCTTATTGACATTTTGCCCACCTGCACCATTTAAATCTAGTGAGCCTAGAGGCTCAGCACGTTCTATCCTTACATAACAAAATGAAACCACACACAAGCACACATCATATAAAATACGTGCATAATAATTATACGTGCATGATCTTAAAATAATATGCGTATAAACATGAAATAAATAATTATATTGCATCCTCATCATGCTAGACATAAACATCATATTTAATGAATCTCATAAAATGACTTATCATGATTTCTTAATTCTCAACAGGTCGTATCCATGTCGGTGGAATCATACTAAGCGATTGATCAATCTATAAACCAACGTACGCGGCGGTGGGATTTCCACCTCTGTGCTGCCACTTCACCAGCCCTCTCAGCTGGATCCATAAGCTCATCATACTTATACATCATTAGGAAGGTCACCGGGCCCAGGTATCCCGGCCTCCAACCACATCACTTTCCACCTTCACTTCAACTTCCATAAAAAAATATATTTTTCTTAACATGTATTTAAACTTATCATAAAAATTCTTACATGATGCATGAATTTAAAAATTCTCACTTATTTCTTTATTTCATGAAAATTTGCCCGTAAATATATATTTAATTTATTTTCTTAAAAATCATACTTATATATCTAATAAAAATGCATGCATGAATTAAATATATATTTATGGACGTTTATTTTTTCCAAGGACTTGTTAGAGCTGCTGACCCCTTGACTTAAACCCAAAATTCCTAGATTGACTCAAAAACCCAAAAGCCCAACCTGACCTGGCCCATTAAATTTCATGGGCCCCCAAGCCCATGAAAAACTAATGGGCTCACTTAAAACATACTTTAAGCCCATTAAATTAGTCCGATTAATTAATTTAATCAACCCATAAATTACTAACTTAAACACTTAATTAATTAAAATAAAATATCCAAGCCTAATTATTAAAAAAAATCTAGACCCGGACTAAAAATAATTTGACCCATATATTTAAACCCGAACCGGACCCGGATCCAAGGACCCAAGCCCGGCCCAAGAACACCCCAAACCCACGGCCCACTCACCCAAGACCCAACGTGACTTGTGCAGATCACGGCTGTGTAGCAGTAGGCTTTGAATCCTGCTGCCGGCCAGCTTCGACCGTCGAATGGCCAGAGCTCCACCGCCCAGACGTAGCCCATGTCTGGGCGGTTCCAACGACCAAGCCTCGCCTTGAACCGATCCCTACACCGCCCTAGCGACACACGATTCGGGAATCCCGAAACTGTCGCGATTTGCTACTATCAACCCTTAACCACCTGCTGCTTGACTCACGCCCAGCCCCTTTTCCTGCCTTCTCAAAGACCGAGCCACCCTCTAGACCAGCCCCTAAGGACCCTAACTCGAACCCTTAGCCCTCGGTCCATCCCTAGTCCGATCAAGGACCAGCATGTAGAACCCGATTCCAAGTTCTCCCAACCTGCTGCTGCGTGGCCTGCACATCCGAGGAGCCATGCCCAGCCATGGTTCTAGCCCCCTACAAGGTTGAACCCCCTCATCAAACCGACCCTAAGGACTCTAGTTAGGACCACAAATCATTGGGTAGCAGTCTCGAACAGCCATGCAAGAAAACAAGCCAAAACCGTGCCATCTAGGTTCAAGAAACGTGAATCATGCATGACTATAAAAAAAATCTCATTCACATCTGAATAACACATATATTAACAGATCACACATGCTTAAAAAATCGTGTATATGATTTAAACGGTGTTCAAGAATGGATTCGAGACGTGCCTTGTTGAAGAATTGGACAAAACAATGAAAACGACGTGTATCGGGCTCGTCGGGACGAACGGATCTCCAAAATAATACAAAAACTTTAGAAAATCATCTATGGAGGCTGTGATTATGCTGTGAACGATGAAGAGGTGAGGGAGGCGGCTAGGGGGTTTCACGTGGGATTAGGGATAGTGTTTAGGTTAAATCATTAATATAAAAAGATTAAGATATTAACTAATTATTTAATAAAATAAAATAAACTTAAAACTCTTAAATACAAAATAATTAAATCTGATATTTAACTTAAATCCCGAAATATAAAAATAGGGGATTTTTAAAAGTTACAAATATAAATACTAATAAATGTTACAATTTTCATGAAATAATACCTTAAAATAATATTTTAGGGCTCCTAAATATCTCATAAAATATTTTGGGTGAAAAACTAACATCTCGTCCGTCCACGGTCTCGCCTACGCGGTCATCAAATGATTTTCTTAAATAAATTCATAAATCACATCATACAGATTTAAATGCCGAAAAAATATTTAAAACATGCAAATAAATCACATAATTCACATACTAACTCATAAAAACAATTTAACACATTTTCACATTATTTTAAAATTATTAAATCTCCTAGTTATGCATGCAGATTTACGTGACGAATTTCCGGGCGTTACACGAAGTTTATTTATTTCAAGCACCGATCCATTCGGCGTAGTTTCCTATTTTTTATGTATTTAATTGTGTGTCTTGTTTATTTTCTAACCATAAATATACTTCATGAAATTGAATTAAATTAAATTCAATGAAACATATATTTTTTTAATCAAAATAGCTTGAGTGATTTTTTTTTAAAAAAAAGAGAGAACCATATATATAATATATCTAACCTTGGCGGTTTTTAATCCATCATCGAAGACTTAATTGGGATGGATTTTTCTACGCATAAGCTGGATTATATAAATTTATTTTAATTTTCTGGAAAGTCATAATTAAAAAGATAACTTCACTAGAAATTGAATATCTTTCTTCAATTACCCTTTAAGTTGCAATACTATTAAATCTTACCATGCGAAAATGTTCGGATAAATAATATCCACTTTTTTACACAATTATTGCACATAGGCGCATTTAAATTGTATATAGCATTGTGTATTTGAAAGTAAATGTATAGCTACGCAATTAAAGGGAACTTCAGCCCAATTCTCTTTTTGAAATTTTATGTGTAATTTACCTTCTTTTTTTTTTAGAAAATTTAGATCAATTAGAAGTTAATTGAAACTTATTTTTTCTCTCTACATTTTATCAAATATTGTAATTGTATACTTAGAGTGGTGGTTGGTGTCTCGAAGGAATTCTCACTTCGTATAGTATATATGCCCGATTGAAAACATAGGGGTTGTAATTGGTAAATATTCTGGTAACACCAGAGGTTGCACGAGGCACGAGCATTACACGAGGATTAGTAATTTATATATTACTTAATGAAAAGCCAAAAGCATGAACTATTCAAATAAAAAGATACAAAATTTGAGTTATAAATAAGCATAATGTAAGGTAGTCTTTGCCAAAAAAAAAAAAAAAAAACACCTAAATTTTAAGATTTCTTCAAGTGGGAGACGGAAGAAAAGCCTTCTAGAAAAAGGAGACAAGATATTTTTAGAAAAATTACACATAAATTTTCAATTCATAAGCTTTAAATGAATTCCACTATTAATAACTAAATGGTACTTGTGAACATGTTATATAATATATATATATATATATATATATAGAAGTTTTAAGCTGCCCAACAATTCCTGCTCATTTCATCCTTGACGTACCGGGTTTTAGTTGTTTTTTTTTATTTTTTGCATCACTAAAACACGGTACCAGGTTTTAGTGGTCGGGGACGAGTTGGGCATCATTGGTTGGGCAGCTGAAAATATATATATATATATATATATATATATATATATATATATATATATATATATATATAGTTCTTTTATGGTGCCCAACGCTATATGCCCACTTCATGCCCACCATATACAAGTCAACTCATCTATTGTACCGGTCAACTCATCTATTGTACATGGTGGGCATGAAGTGGGCATATAGTGTTGGTCATTTTATATATATATATATATATATATATATATATCGATAGGGGTGGGTTTTCGGTATATTGTATCTAAAATATTGGTATGAAAAAATTCATACCGATACCGATATCAAAATTTTGAAATTTTGTTTGAAAAAAATTCATATTAATACCGTATAGATACCGAAAAAAAATTCGATATACCAAAAAATGTCAATATATCGAAAAAATTTTGGTACAATATCCCGAAAAATCGGTATTTTGGTTCGATATCTCAACCCTATGTATCAATCCGCTTTTTTATACAATTATTGCACAATTTGTATAGCATTGTGTATATGAAGTCAATTAGCTTATTAAAAACAGCGTTTCATTTGGATTTTTCCCATCGGTGTAGCTTATCAGTCACTATTATATTTGACACAATTACCGAATACAAATTTAATTTTCCAGTAGATATATAATTTTGAAAAATTATTGGGAAATAATAAGAATTCAATAAAATATAGTTTAGAATATAGTTATGCCATAATATGGAAAAATTTGTGTAGGATTCTCATCCACACTTCAATTACTAGGGCACTTGACTGACGTAAGTTCAAGCACTAGCCACTCCGAAAAGGCAGGGAAACAAATCTCTCGCATGTTTTGCCAAAAGATATTATTTAATACTAGTAATATTTTATGCACGCAAAAATTCTCGTGCATAAATAATTTATAAATAATTTATATTATGTCTAATAATAATGAACTTTTGTTTCATTTTTAAATTGAAAAATAAAATTAAAAGATGATAGTTATAAGTAGTGAGAGACATTTTTGTCCATCCATTAATTTGATAAGGCGGTTATTCTAAGGAGTTTATGCATTATTATATTGTATAGATACAAGTTATACCCATCATCGTACAACGCTCATGTAAGTTTGTCATTCTCGTGCAATACTCGTGCAAGTATTAATTTTTAATCATCTATGGATATTAATATTTTTTTGTATAAATTCAATATGAGAATTAAGTAACATTAATTATATTTATATTGAATATCGGTATATTGTTCGTCAGAAAAATTAAATAATCTTGGAATATTGAAATCTACACATTATCAGGAAATAAATTACCATTCAATTGGACATAGATTTTTTGACTAAAAATTCTTGACTGATTGACAAATTATATGTGAACAATAAAACATGATACCATGTCAAGCATCACCAACTTAATCCAATTAATGAAGCTATGATCTGGGAAACATTAATCGGAATGAGAGACATTAGAGGAATGAAAATGATGAGAAATAGAAATATGCCGAGATACAAGCCCATACACATGGAGTTAACATTTGTACCTGAAAAATCACAAGATCTGGCCGGTATTCTTGTTGAAGAAATAAATCTGGATCAAGTTATGGACCGAAAAATATTTATTGAACAAGGGATACGATGGGAATGAAAATGATAAAATAGAAAGATCGTGAGATTGTAGCTATTAACAGGGACGACGAAGCCAGGAAATTCAATTAAGAGGGATGAAAATATTTTTTTATCGAACGATAAGGGTTCTGTATGTAAATCATTTAAAAAAAAAACTGTTATCGCAAAAATAAAGGTTAGCATACTTTATATGAAAGAAAGTTGAAGGGACGGGTGCAACCACGAGCCCCCACTGGCTCCGTTTCTGGCTATACATATGGGATTGTGTATCTCAAAGAAGTAACTAGAGGTAAGTGCATAATAAAATGATTGTATCTAAATAAACAAACATTTCACAGAACGAGATTTCTATTTTAAATTTATTTTTTAAAAAGGCAAATCCTATTTTTGCAAATAATATATATATATATAATAATCCATGATTATGAGAGACTGACAATAGTAAAAATTTTGAAATGATTTGTATAAACTGCGAAAACATATATGATATAACGAGGGTGGAGAAGATTTTTTTTTTTTTTTCATAACCAATGAAAATAATGAAAGATAAAGAGTCTTGAGTATGTATCAGAGTTGTCTCAAAGTTTACAATAAAAAACATTGTAAAATTAAGTTATTTTTTCCTATTATTTAAAATTTAATATCGAGTATGCATCGATTATATTTCTCAAACAAGCATCATACTATTAAATATTAATTATTTGGTGAATCGATCAAGTGCGTGCATCAATATGAAATAATAAAGTAAATAACTAAATTTATAATTTTGATCTTTATAATTTTGTCATTTTTATTTTTGATCTCGTAAGTTAATTTTAAACTGTAGTTTTAATACAATAAAATGGATGATGTGTTATTTTTTTCTTTTTATTTTTTCATCAATGTGTTGACATGAAGTCGAAAAATAACGATATATGTGAATAACCATATATGTGACACCGAAAATTGATAATATCACTTATAAGGTGTTGAACTCATTTAAAAATACACAAATGGTAAAAATCTTTTGGGCCCTACGGATGTTTAAGATACATAAATAATCTTTTATTTATCTAAATCTACATTAATTACTTTAAATTGTGCTTGGATGGAACGATTAATTCAAATCCTTGAATTTCAAAAATATTCAAATGCATTTTGGTTGTTTAAATAAGTAACATCATAAACTTTAAATACACTCATTTCATGTTTATATAGTATATAATGTTAAATAAGATGAATTTCAAGGTCATCCAATACTAGAGTTATTTGAAATATATTCTATTTTATATAACTAATGTGTACGTAAATAGGTAATGTATGGATTTATTATTCCATTGTTAACAATAGTGATGATACCAAAATTTTACCACGGGTTCGATCTGGTAGAGATGATCTTCAAATCTTCAACAAAGCAGGTCGGATCGGGGTATAACGTGGTTCTGCACAGATAGAAACTTCGTTAGGGGGCGCCGAAGGTGTTTTCGGCATGACCCCTCCGATGCCTAAGTTCGTGCTCAGAAGATGAAGAACGTAACGAAAGTAAAAAAAACAAGAGAATATATGTGAGTGATGCGTGAGCAAAAGTGAATGTGTAAAACCATAAGAGATATATGATATTTATAGAGACTGGAGTGATGAGTTATCTTGCTATGGAAGAATTACTGTTAGGGTAGGACTCTACTCAAGATAGGAGACTAATGTAGTAGAACTCAGTCATTATGGCGGCTAGGACTCTTGAGCCGACTTAATATCTGATCAAATCTCGGATTTGTTGTAGCTTATCTTTATCTGTTAAAAATCCTCATATATTTCCGATTATCCAAGCTTTCAGATGTTGAGCCCGGGTCGGGCCTCTATGTTACCTAGTCTTGGCTCGGCCCAATGGGCTCAGCAGTTAGGGCTTGAACCATAGATATTACTTTTTTGTGTTGGTTGGGCTTTTATCCAGCTTAGGCTTTCCATATGATAGAACTTAATGGATTTTGGGGCACTTTTCCTAAGAATGGGATGTCGGGTTCGGGTCGAACTTTCTCCCTACCCAGACAGGAGTCAAGTCGGTTACTTGGGCTCAGCAGCCTGGGCTCAACCATAAACTTATTTTTTTGGGATTTGCATATTATTTGGGGTTTTTAGTGAGTTTGGGCCTCAATACACTGAGGTATAATGAGTTTAGAATAACTTTTCCGGACACGGGTTAATGGCTTGGATCGGACCAAACCCTTATATTTTTAAGGGGCATCAAATAGAATTATTATCAAAATCCACAAATTTGAAATCCTTCCACTCAATCCATAGATCCGAGTTCATAATTTGAATATAAAATGTAATCAAATGGAAATGGATTAATTAAACACTGGCAATTCTTGGAATGTATAGCAAATCGCTCGTTTCCCCACTAGGTATTATTAATATCAAGGGTGTTTCTCGCGCTCCCATCTCGTGGGTTTCTGACCCAACTCCCATCATTGTAACCATTTAGGTTGTGCTTGGATTGAAGTATTTCAAATCTTTAGATTCAAATGTATTTTTGTTGTTTAGAGAAGTAATATCATAAATATCAAATCTACTACTTTTATGTTTACATAAAATAATTCATGATAATTATGATGTATTTTAAGTTCATCCAATAAAGTGGTCATTTGAAATCTATTTTAATTTATCTAACAAACATGTAAATAACTAAGTTATATTTAAGATTTCTCTATGTTTAATTGTTAACACTAAAATAGTAATCGAAATTCATAGATTTGAAATACTTTCATCCAAGCGCAACCTCAGATTTCTCCCTACAAATAACACTCGAATTTCTGAGTTAGTGTTACAAAAGTTCCTGCATCAAAACACACTAAAATTTGAGTGAAAGGCAGCCAAATTTCGAGCTATATGTGGGCATTTTCGAGCAGCAGTTTAGCAGCAATTAGTTAAGGACATTCCCTTCAAACATCAACCGATATTTTAATTTAGCAGATTATTGTTTGTGAGTTTCTGTTTTAACCCTTGCAATACGATTTAAAATCATTTCCAGTATGTATCATTTATTGAAAACATGATGATTTTTGAAATCTATATGTTTGAAGCACTGAAGATTATTAATGGATAGTAGGTGTATATACACCGAATATGTCTTATTCTTGTTATTCCTCATTCCTGCATCACTCTTCAGAGGATTAAAATATAAGTTATTGATATCAGTTTAATTGGCCATGAAACCCATAACATATTCAGTGCATAAAATGATGGTGTTGTTTACTACTGAAAAATATATGCGATGTGTGTATAAAATTATTAATGAGTGTTGATATTAAATGAATGTGAGTGTGTATTAATAATGAGAATTTGTTAATGTAATGAGTATGTGTCATGTGGACCCCACGTTTTTTGAGGAGATGAAAAATAGAATAATGGGCCAGATTAAACTTTTGAGCCAGATTAATAATTCATGCACCCACGTTGGTGCATGAACATTAATTGGTGTTATTAATCATCAAATAATGCATCAATGTAGATGCTCTTGGACATCACATTCAACATATAATGATGTAATGATGAGATCTACTAATAGAATAATGCATTCTTTAGCCCGTAAAACTTTGGAGTTTTCATCAATTGTAGAATGGTTCAATGGTAACATTCCGATTTGGCTTAGCACAATTGTATCCCAAGATTTAATATTATTGTTAACTTCAAAAAAATATTGACTTTTCACGGTCATCTATGTGCTTGTATATTGTAATTAATTTGATATGGAATTTAATAACATTAGTTTTTTGGTTGAATCTCGGTATATTGGTTATAAGAAATAAAACTAATTTTGGTTTATGATTTTTTTAATTAAAAATAATCAACTATTCTGTCATCTGGAAAATTATAATAATCTAAAATCGATTTATTTGACTTAAAAGTTTAAAAGTATACCAATATATGTCTATCCATAAACTTCAAAATAACATAAATTAATGGGGTTTAATTTAATTTCTGATTCCGAAATTTCAGCATAATTCCCTCTTAAGTAGATAAATCTATCATCTAAAAATGATGAGTTCTTGCTATTATGAGGGTAATAAGGTAGATTATATATAGTGGTTATTGATGGTATTCACTAAAATGATATTTACGATATTGGTGCAACCGTGTAAATGTTTCTTGAATGATTTTACAATAATATTATATATTCTAAAGATATCTTACTACATTTTATAAATAAAAAATAATGATATTAACATTACATGTTAAGTTATCAACAACTTTATATTAAATCAGCTCTCATAATCTTACAAAATTTGTGGAAACGCGAGTTAAAATCGGGAATCGAGTCGAATGTAACTTTTGTGATCAATTAACATTTATCAATAGACAATAATATATGTTAGCATGTATCCGTAAGTGCAATAATTGTGCAAAATAATGGACGTATATATTCAATGTTTTTAGCAAATATAACTTCAACTTCGATAATCCAATGATTCTTGTTTTATCATATTGCATGGATTCTCGCCCTATATAACATAGACAATAACGTATCCATAAATAGCGGCGACATTGGAAGATGGAGTACCGAGGCAAGACCTCAACACTATTTCAAAAATTTGAAATTTTATGTGTACTTTTTCTGTTCTCGTTTCGCCAAATTATATGAGATTTCGTTCTAAATTTATGTATAATTTTTCTAAAAATATTAGGCTGAACTTTCTATCACCTTCCTTCTCCCCCATAGGTTTTATGGGTCCATCCTGTTAGGTGGCATATTAAAGAGGATAGGTGACAGGTGACAGGTGACCGGCGGTGGTAGAAGGTTGTGAGCTGAAAAATTAAATGTCACGCATAAAAGAAGTCCTATAAATAGAGGCCTTCATTTCTCGGTTGAAGCATCTCATTCTTCTCTTCTTTTGTATTAACAAAGAGAGAAGAAATTAAAGAGATAGAAAAAAAAAGGAGTGTTTTTTTTTGGAGATCTCTTGTAAGTTAGAGAATTATTTCTCGATAATACTCGGGGTTTGGGTTGGTGAGAGATATAGTGTTTTGTATACACTTGTAATATTTCTCCGGTTATAAATATTGCAGCAGCTCCGTGGACGTAGCCTATATTGGGTGAACCACGTAAATCTTGGTGTTCTTGTTGATTGTTTTATTCCGCAATTATTATCGTCAAAATCGCTTCGGTATAATCTATAACAACTGGTATTAGAGCTGTTACGGTGTCCGGGAGCCTTGGTGAAAAATTTCTTAAAATTTTGAGTATGCTCTGTGGTTGCAGCTTTGTCTGATCTTCCACATCAGAAAAGATTTTTTGAAATTTTATTAAAGCAGGTGAAGCGATGGCCGGAAATGACGGATCGGGACCTGGAATCAATAAGTTCAACGGTACAGATTTCACGTTCTGGCGCTTACAGATTAAAGATTATCTGTATAGCAAGAAGCTACATCAACCTCTATCCGGGGTGAAGCCAGAAAAGATGGAGGATGATGAGTGGGAGCTTCTTGACCGACAAGTGTTAGGGGTAATACGATTGACCCTAACAAAGAACGTGGCACACAACGTGGCGGAGGCAAAAACCACGAAGGAGATGATGTCCATTTTGTCGGACATGTACGAGAAGCCATCAGCAAATAATAAAGTGTTCCTCATGAAAAAGTTATTCAACTTAAAGATGGAGGAAGGTGCTTCGGTGGCAGCACACATCAATGAATTCAACACGATTGTTTCCCAACTAACATCGGTTGAAATTAAATTTGATGATGAAATTCGAGCACTTATTCTATTGGCGTCTTTGCCAAATGATTGGGAGACGATGCGGGCAGCGGTTAGCAATTCTGCTGGAAAGGGAAAGTTACAATTCAATGATGTCAGAGATCGAATCCTTGGTGAAAAAGTCGCAGGAGGGATTCGGGAGAAGCAACATTATCGAGATCTGCCCTAAATCTTGAAAACAAAAGTAGGGACAGGAGTAGCGAAAAAGGTTCTAACCGATGGCGTGGCAGATCCAAATCAAGAACTGGAAAAGAAAAAAATACCTTTGAAAAGAAATTGAAGTGCTGAAGCTGTGGTGAAACTGGTCACATGAAAAAGGACTGCAGATCACCCAAGAATAATGCAAATGTTGTTACTGAAGATGTACATGATGCCTTAGTACTATCCATGGAAAGCCCGGTTGATTCTTATGGATTCGGAAGCTTCATTTCATACCACCGGTGATCATGAGGTATTCAATAATTACATTGCTGGTAATTAGGAAAAAGTTTTCCTGGCTGATGGAAAACCGTTGGAAATAGCTGGTATGAGTGATATCAGTTTAAAAATGTCAAACGGATCCATCTGGAAGCACAACAAAGTGAGGCATGTACCAAAGTTGACCCAAAATCTGATCTCAGTGGGACAGCTCAATGACGAAGGCCATAAAATGACCTTTGGTGATGGCTCTTGGAAAGTGTGCAAAGTAGCCATGATTGTTGCTCGAGGAACGAAAACTGAAACCCTCTACATGACTTCCAGTTGCAGAGACAAGTTAGCAGCTGTGGATACTGGAGCTAACTCAAGTCTATGGCATTGTAGACTTGGACATATGAGTGAAAAGGGAATGAAGATACTGATATCAAAAGGGAAGCTACCGGAGTTAAAAACTGTCGAACACAAACTGTGTGAAAGTTGTGTTCTTGGAAAGCAGAAAAGGGTGAGCTTTTCAAAAGGCGGTAGAGAACCAAAAGCAGCAAAGTTGGAGCTGGTTCATACTGACGTGTGGGGGCCATCTCCTGTGACATCTCTCGGAGGCTCACGATACTATGTCATATTCATCGACGATTCGAGCAGGAAAGTTTGGGTTTATTTTTTGAAAAATAAATCTGATGTTTACGAAACCTTCAAGAGATGGAAAGTCATGGTGGAAAATGAGACCAACTTGAAAGTGAAGTGTTTACGGTCTGATAATGGTGGAGAATATGAAGATTTTGAGTTCAAGAAGTATTGTGCACAGAACGGGATCAAGATAGAGAAAACCATTCCTGGTACACCTCAACAGAATGGTGTAGCTGAAAGAATGAACAGGACCCTGAATGAGCGAGCCAGGAGCATGAGATTGCACGCTGAACTGCCGAAATCATTCTGGGCTGATGCAGTTAACACTGCAGCGTATCCGATCAATAGAGGACCTTCGGTACCACTTGATTGTAGAATACCAGAGGAGGTCTGGAGCGGCAAAGGAGTAAACCTTTCGTTCTTGAAAGTGTTTGGTTGTCTCTCATATGTTCACATCAATTCAGCCAACAAAACGAAACTTGATCCGAAATAAAAGAAATGTTTCTTTATTGGTTATGGAGATAATGAGTTTGGTTATCGGTTCTGGGATGACCAAAATCGAAAGATTATTCGGAGCAGAGATGTCATTTTCAATGAGCAAGTTTTGTACAAGGACAAGTCAGACATTGCAGCAGGAGATAAATGTTCCGAAGTCCTGAAGTCAAATGAGGTGCCATTGATAGATATTCCTATGAATGAGTCGGAGGATAGTAACCAGGAAGAAGAAACTGCACAAGAAGTTGATCCACAAACTCCGGTGATTGAACTCAGGAGATCGTCGAGAACCATCAGACCACCTCAGAAATTGTGGGGACCTCGGGTTGCTAATCTCATCTTAGGGCAATTAACGATTAATAGACAATTAATCAAACAATAAAAGAATATTCAAACCAAGAGCTAAACAAATTTTTTTTTTAAATCTTAGCACCTCGCTCGATCGGGTAAACTCACCCGATCGAGCGAGCAAGAAAATCCTGCTCTCGGGTCTAAATTCATATTGGCCTCGCTCGATCGGTGGAAATCATCCGATCGAGCGAGCCCAAAAACTCACTTCTCTGCTTTGGAAAATCACAGGCCGCGCTCGATCGATGGAGTTCACTCGATCGAGCGGGCACCCTGTCCAAAAAAATAAAATGAATCTTTGTTGTACAATGTGATTCCAAAACTCATACACATTTCATATAAACTTCTAAACATGCTTCTAGATAATTTACATGCATTCAAACTAATATCAAGTGATCTAGAATACATGAACTCTCAAGTATAAATCAATACTTGACAAAAACAACCTATACAAAGGTTCTTGCTTTTTAACATGTTATCAAATCATAATTACATGTCATCTGCTTAAAACCCAAATCACCACATGCTATCTCTCTTCTCAAGCTATCCAAGCCAACTCTAGCTTGATCATGCCCCAACCTGATGCAATGCACACATACAAACAAAGCAATAGCCGGATAACTCCGGTGAGAATAAATCTCAGTATGAAAGACATGCATATACATCATGAAAGCATATGGAATCTATATGTCATACTAATCTAAAATCATAAAACATGTAATAACATGTAGATCATAGAATCATCATCTATTCTTAAATTCTTAAAGCATAACGATTCATCTACAGCAATAGCACACATTCATATCTAGAATAGCGTATTACAACATGATAGCATTTATAACTGCATAATCTAAACCATAGAAAACTCTAGGTTAATGCATAAATGCAATGCATGTGCCAAAAAAAAGGCTATCAAATCTGATACCAATAAGCTTAGGTCTTGGGATCCTGGGGAATAAAATCTTTAACTAACCATCGACTCTCCCAATCGAGGTGGTGTTAAATACTTTATTTCCTCTGAATTTGGTGCAACTATAGTGAGTCTTCTGGCTCTGGAAGTAAGTCTACATTCCATGCCACTCAACTACAATCCGCCAAACATAATATGCACTCTAGGCTTTTAACCCTCTGTGCTTATTAGGCTGGAGTTCAAGATGAATGCAATATAATCTGTATGCATTACTCAAATAAATATTGATAAACATCTTGAACATATAAATCAATATTCATAGCAACAAAAGCAAGTAAATCACATAAGAGCACTTAAACAACTAAGTATGTGATTTCAGGATAACTCGAAAACCACCACGTTCTCAAGTTGTTCTACCTGGCAAGAATAATGTCAACTCATACCTTTCATCACGATTCAAATATCTTGAATCTGTTTCCAATGTTGATCATCTCAAAGCTAGCCAAATCGGTCATCACAATCTGCTCATTTCAATCAGTGCTACTTGAAGGTGTTTTTGATTCAACTTCAAACACTTCAAGTCATTCGAACTCGAACTCGTCGATTCGACTTCAATAATATTTAATTCAAATCTGAAATGGTTTATAACATAGCTAAACATCAATGTCCA
This sequence comes from Henckelia pumila, assembly GCF_033568475.1. Taxonomy (NCBI): domain Eukaryota; kingdom Viridiplantae; phylum Streptophyta; class Magnoliopsida; order Lamiales; family Gesneriaceae; genus Henckelia; species Henckelia pumila. The sequence goes on from NC_133122.1 coordinate 27,687,882, forward strand.
ATCTGAATCGATGTTTCTTTAAAGCTTATACAGTTCAAATCGTGCTAATACAATCAGAATTCAAACCGACGTCGCAACTTATTCGAGTTCGATAAATCTTTTGATTCAAATATCATTATATCTACATTCTAAACTCAATCTCATATTCAATTCATCTACAATTAACTTGAAGATGAGCTCTAGACCTTTAGAATGCATATCAATTCAAAATCTTGAACCGGCGGCGTAACGGTATGATTTCGGAAATCCCAAAGGCTTTAACATTAATATGATCATCAACTTAATAGTATAACATCATCATTTCTTCAGCTGAAATTTCGAAATATGCAGCCCCTAAAATCAGATTTCTGAAAATTCGTACAAAAATCGAAATCATGTTCAAACGACGATCTTTTCTCGATCCGTCTTAGATATGCTATCGTCGTATATACTAGAACACGTTTATACAATCAAATCGTAATTCTAACAACAACTTAAAATTCAAACATGGTAGAACTTCATAAAACTTACGTCAAAACGTAGCACTCGGAGCTGTGATCGCAAATATATGTTCAATCGGAAATTCTACCGGGCGAATCAAAATATATTGGAGCTTAAAGGGACAAAAATTGAACTTGGAACCCTTTTCCTCTCTTCTCGGTTCCTTGCTGACTATTCCGATTCCTTTCCCTTCTTTACACGTTTTTAAGGCAAGTTGCAAGGCAATTTGCACTTTGGTCCCTGAACTTTGGCCTAATTGCAATTCAGTCCCCGAACAAGCGATTTAATTCAATTTCAATCCTAACTAATTTAAGAATAATAGAATTTAATTCTAAACTCTAAATATTGTCAAATTAAATATTCTTGGATTAAAATTAAATTATTTCGGACCTTATCGCATTTTAGTCCTTGAACTACTTAATATTTGCAAATTGGTCCTTGCTCGGATTTCATCCTCAAATTAAATTCTCGATATTTATAATCTTGGAATTCACCTCTTAAATTCCATAAATATCAATTCAAATATTTTTTATCTTTTAATTTAAGAATTCCGGATATTAAAATCTTAAAATCCGAAAATCCTCAAATTAAATATTTCTGACCCGAAATTGAAATCTCTAATTTCCATAAATTCTTAAATTCATCTTTTCACTTTTATTCGGAATTTAAATCTTAAATCCCGTAATTAAGAACTTAATATTTTTGGGCCTTACAATTCCTCCCCTCTAAGGAATGATTTCGTCCTCGAAATCGCATTCGATCTGACTGCTGATTCTCGTAAGCTGTATAGCTGACTGAAGTAATACTGACTTCAATTCTCTGAGCTTTCGATATCTATTCTGATATCTTCTCTTCTATCATATATTAATCTTCTTTCTAATCACTTCTGCAAAACATATAATCACTGAGTCAACTTATATCTAAGTTGCTCTTTCTCATGATCTAACTCTGCATTAGTTAGTCTATCTTGCTTACAATCTTATAGACTTCTGTTGTATCTGAATTGAATGCACATACATATTCTAGCTGATATTCTTCAGCCAATGCATATGGATAACAATTCATCTATCTGACAATTTACGATTGAGTATTAATCAACTAGCTAGATCAAATACTCATACCTTCAAAAATATCTTTCTGAACCTAATGATGCTTGGAAAAAAATTTATTTTCTGATCATTCTGTTCAGGCTTCAAATATCTATCTGTTACTCATCTACTAGCTCTGTTAATGCTGCTCTATTCTTATTCTATTCAAATCAATCTTCAAATTCTCTATATTTTCTTGACTCATATCTGGTCTGATAGCTGATACTTCTGAAATATCGTTTCACTATAAAGGCAATTCTGTTTTTCTTATCATCTAAATGCAAAAGACTGTCTCTATATCTATCAGATAGCTGTCACAGGAATTATGGTTATCAAATGGCACATAATCAATCAACTAGTACCGAATCTAGTACTATAGTTCTGAGCATATCCTCGGAAATCTGGATAATCACATCTGATATTCCACTAATCGGAGGATGGTATAATGAAATCTCATACAACCAAACACTCAGAACATCTAACAATCAGTGCCACAATCTAGAAAACAAATAACAGTCTCTATCTTGACAATAGATTTCAATAATTCCTGTAATCTGACCATCTTGCTAAATACATGACAAGTATCTTTTTATGTTTGTATCATATCTAATACAATATATTCATGAATCTGTCGAAATCTACTACACTCTAAATCGCAAAATCATAACGATTTGAGTAGATTCGAACTAAAATCTTTCACAAAGTTGATTTGATTTCAACTCTTATGTAACTAATCTGTTACATAAACCACTTGAGTTCTTTTTTTCGGCTTCTTTTACTGGAATTTTAGTATTGATAATGGTAATTCTGTCGTATCTGCTTTCATTTCTTTCACCAATACTGATTTTCAAGTAATGACTAAATGTAAGTCATACATGTTTAGACAACTGAATGGATATTAAATCTGTTGTCATATGCCTCTTTCAGAATCTGATATTCCATATCTAGAATATCTGACATAATCAAACGATTATTCATCACCAAATTCATCTGTTCTGCTCTGCTGTCTTATCTCATATCTTAATCTAGCATTCTCAATCAATATTCTATTGCTTGATCTTAGATCAATGTTACTTTTATCGTTCCAAACCACTCGAGTTTAGCTTGGATCGTAACAATTCTGACCGTTTAAGTATCTGTCAAGCATAAATATTCAACAAGTACAGATCTGTACCCAATAAATCCATCAATTATCTAAAACCCATAAATCTTACTGATGACCTGAATATGAATTTCTATCAGTTACGAGCCAAATACATCAAGATATACTGAATAAACACATCAAATAATCAATAATTCTCAAATTTCATATCAAAGGAACTCGCTCAAGGAAATGTCAGTCAAAATCAAATATTCTGAATGACAGCGAGTGAATCAAAGTAGACTCTAGCAAAAAAATAAGAGTCAATCAATATCAATCGAGGTCAAATAACACAACCTCTGAATCGATATCAAGACATTCAAGAATCATGATTTCTATGATGTAATAGCTTCAGCAAAATTGAAAAAAAAGCTCCACTGTAACTGATTTTTCTTATTCTCTATTGATATGAGTTCATTTATTAATTCTTAATTCTCAGCTGACAATAGTCGAATATACTCTTTTCGACTTAACTTATTGTCATAGAATTAATCATCATTTCGGTACTACATAACTCTTTTCTACTCAATCTGCTAGCTGTTTCTGGAGTTCTTTAGTTCAAGTAATGATCTTCTATACAAGTTGTCATAATACCTTCGTACTAGACACCACTCTATATAGAACTGCATTCATATCGTAGAAAGGTCAAAATATGTCATTGAACTATTTCTGTACATTCTAACCACTGACATAGCTGTCACTTCTAGGTTAATGTTGTACTAGTTCAATATATCGACTAAACGTCTACTGCAATTCTTCCACGGTCATCGTAATCTAACCAGTACCGAATTAACAAAATCTAATATCTGAAACTCATATCATAAATTCTATTCATTTCTATTGTTTATCAGTGCACATATTCAATAATGCATTCTAGCTTAGTACCCCAAATCTTTTTCATTATCGAATCCAATCTTATTTCCTCAAATCTATATTATATCTGTTCTGTCTAATCTGCCAAATATTTCCCATCTACTCAAAAGCAAAGACTCAGCACATACGAAAGACTCAACAGATAAAGATTGTAGCATAACAAATCATTGATCTATGAATGTATGCTATGCAATCAATATATAAGAGGTTAACTAGAATTAACGCACTTACCTGTACTATTTTTATCTGATACAACGTGAGCCTTTCAACTAGGGGAGTTATGCTTATATGTCTTCATCTGCTGGCGTTTAAGCTGAATCAATCTTTGCTGAAATTGTCACTATCTCTTGCTTCATAGCTATACTGCTATGAAAGTTATAGTAAAGGTGATGATCATAGGTTTTCACAATTACAGAGGCGTGAATAAAAATTCAACTCTGCCTCATACTACCAGTTCATGATTTCGTTTTCTATTACTGGCTTGAAACCAACTTATGCTTCTATTCTGCAAAGTCTTCTGTTCTATCTTCTTTAGCATATACGGAAATAAACAATTCTTTTTACTTACCTGCCAAACAATTTCAGTACTTCATCTGGAAACTTCACCAACTTCTTGCTAAGTTCTGGAGTTGATATAAAATCAGGCTGGTTCTATGTTCATCTGAATATGCTTCTCTTGAACAACTGATCCAGCTCTTCAAATCAACTCCTTTCTAGACATAGCATATTTTGTATCTTTCTGAGTTGATGATTCATAGCTTTGGAGTTGTTCAACTAACATACTCCTCAGTACAATCGGTTCAAAACCTTACCTCAACACGGTTCTGTTCTATCTGAGGTTCTGTTCTGTCTGAGGTTCTCATGCTATCTGCATAAGCTGTCTTATTCGATAACAGAAGCAATATATATGACAGAGATTATAACATACAATGTCAGTATAACATACATATAATCTCATGCTTCTGAATAGAACACATGCTTGCAAATTCTCATGCTTTTTCACATATTACATGCTTGCAACGAATTCACTTATTCTAATGAATTCAAAAACTCAAGCATACATATCAGCATATAAGCATGTAATTCTATCAGTAAAGCAAGTAGTGGCAATCAATACTCATTGTCGCATACAATTCTGTAAAACAAGTAAAGCATACTCATGCAATACTATAAATGCATGCGACTCAATCTACCCCGCTCAACTTCTAGCTTAGTCCAAGACTTTACGCTCTGATACCACCTGTTGTGGGGACCTCGGGTTGCTAATCTCATCTTAGGGCTATTAACGATTAATAGACAATTAATCAAACAATAAAAGAATATTCAAACCAAGAGCTAAACAAATTTTTTTTTTTTAAATCTTAGCACCTCGCTCGATCGGGTAAACTCACCCGATCGAGCGAGCAAGAAAATCCTGCTCTCGGGTCTGAATTCATATTGGCCTCGCTCGATCGGTGGAAATCATCCGATCGAGCGAGCCCAAAAACTCACTTCTCTGCTTTGGAAAATCACAGGCCGCGCTCGATCGGTAGAGTTCACCCGATCGAGCAGGCACCCTGTCCAAAAAAATAAAATGAATCTTTGTTGTACAATGTGATTCCAAAACTCATACACATTTCATATAAACTTCTAAACATGCTTCTAGATAATTTACATGCATTCAAACTAATATCAAGTGATCTAGAATACATGAACTCTCAAGTATAAATCAATACTTGACAAAAATAACCTATACAAAGGTTCTTGCTTTCTAACATGTTACCAAATCATAATTACATGTCATCTGCTTAAAACCCGAATCACCACATGCTATCTCTCTTCTCAAGCTATCCAAGACAACTCTAGCTTGATCATGCCCCAACCTGATGCAATGCACATATACAAACAAAGCAACAGCCGGATAACTCCGGTGAGAATAAATCTCAGTATGAAAGACATGCATATACATCATGAAAGCATATGGAATCTATATGCCATACTAATCTAAAATCATAAAACATGTAATAACATGTAGATCATAGAATCATCATCTATTCTTAAATTCTTAAAGCATAACGATTCATCTACAGCAATAGCACACATTCATATCTAGAATAGCGTATTACAACATGCTAGCATTTATAACTGCATAATCTAAACCATAAAAAACTCTAGGTTAATGCATAAATGCAATGCATGTGCCAAGAAAAAGGCTATCAAATCTGATACCAATAAGCTTAGGTCTTGGGATCCCGGGGAATAAAATCTTTAACTAACCACCGACTCTCCCAATCGAGGTGGTGTTAAATACTTTATTTCCTTTGACTTTGGTGCAACTATAATGAGTCTTCTGGCTCTGGAAGTAAGTCTACATTCCGTGCCACTCAACTACAATCCGCCAAACATCATATGCACTCTAGGCTTTTAACCCTCTGTGCTTATTAGGCTGGAGTTCAAGATGAATGCAACATAATCTGTATGCATTACTCAAATAAATACTGATAAACATCTTGAACACATAAATCAATATTCATAGCAACAAAAGCAAGTAAATCACATAAGAGAACTTAAACAACTAAGTATGTGATTTCAGGATAACTCGAAAACCACCACGTTCTCAAGTTGTTCTACCTGGCAAGAATAATGTCAACTCATACCTTTCATCACGATTCAAATATCTTGAATCTGTTGCCAATGCTGATCATCTCAAAGCTAGCCAAATCGGTCATCACAATCTGCTCATTTCAATCAGTGCTACTTGAAGGTGTTTTTGATTCAACTTCAAATACTTCAAGTCATTCGAACTCGAACTCGTCGATTCGACTTCAATAATCTTCAATTCAAATCTGAAATGGTTTATAACATAGCTAAACATCAATGTCCAATCTGAATCGATGTTTTTTTAAAGCTTATACAGTTCAAATCGTGCTAATACAATCGGAATTCAAACCGACGTCGCAACTTATTCGAGTTCGATAAATCTTTTGATTCAAATATCATTATATCTACATTCTAAACTCAATCTCATATTCAATTCATCTACAATAAACTTGAAGATGAGCTCTAGACCTTTAGAATGCATATCAATTCAAAATCTTGAACCGGCGGCGTAACGGTATGATTTCGGAAATCCCAAAGGCTTTAACATCAATATGATCATCAACTTAATAATATAACATCATCAATTCTTCAGCTGAAATTTCGAAATATGCAGCCCCTAAAATCAGATTTCTGAAAATTCGTACAAAAATCGAAATCATGTTCAAACGACGATCTTTTCTCGATCTGTCTTAGATATGCTATCGTCGTATATACTAGAACACGTTTATACAATCAAATCGTAATTCTAACAACAACTTAAAATTCAAACATGGTAGAACTTCATAAAACTTACGTCAAAATGTTGCACTCGGAGCTGTGATCGCAAATATATGTTCAATCGGAAATTCTACCGGGCGGATCAAAATATATTGGACCTTAAAGGGACAAAAATTGAACTTGGAACCCTTTTCCTCTCTTCTCGGTTCCTTGCTGACTATTCCGATTCCTTTCCCTTCTTTACACGTTTTTAAGGTAAGTTGCAAGGCAATTTGCACTTTGGTCCCTGAACTTTGGCCTAATTGCAATTTAGTCCCCGAACAAGCGATTTAATTCAATTTCAATCCTAACTAAATTAAAAATAATAGAATTTAATTCTAAATTCTAAATATTCTCAAATTAAATATTCTCGGATTAAAATTAAATCATTTCGGACCTTATCGCATTTTAGTCCTTGAACTACTTAATATTTGCAAATGGGTCCTTGCTCGGATTTCATCCTCAAATTAAATTCTCGATATTTATAATCTTGGAATTCACCTCTTAAATTCCATAAATATCAATTCAAATATTTTTAATCTTTTAATTTAAGAATTCCGGATATTAAAATCTTAAAATCCGAAAATCCTCAAATTAAATATTTCTGACCCAAAATTGAAATCTCTAATTTCCATAAATTCTTAAATTCATCTTTTCACTTTTATTCGGAATTTAAATCTTAAATCCCGTAATTAAGAACTTAATATTTTCGGGCCTTACAAAAATACTCCTCTGCACTTCACTATATTTTACTGACTGATAAAGGTGAACCGGAGACCTTTGAAGAAGTGATGCAAAATGATGATTCGATCAAGTGGGAGTTAGCCATGAAAGAAGAGATGGATTCACTGTCATCCAATCAGACTTGGGAGCTGACAGAACTTTCCGGAAGGCAAGAAGGCATTACACAACAAGTGGGTGTACCGGATCAAAGAAGAAATTGATGGCCGCAAACGGTACAAGGCAAGACTTGTTGTAAAAGGATTTCAACAAAGAGAAGGCGTTGATTATACCGAGATTTTCTCTCCAGTGGTTAAGTTAACACTATCAGAACAGTACTTGGACTAGTGGCTAAAGAAGATTTACATCTGGAGCAGTTGGATGTAAAGACGGCATTTCTTCATGGTGACTTGGATGAAGAAATTTATATAAAGCAGCCACAAGGATTTGAAGTACGAGGGAAGGAGACAATGGTATGCAAACTTTAGAAGAGCTTGTACGGTCTCAAACAAGCTCCAAGACAGTGGTACAAGAAGTTTGACGGATTCATGAATAACAACGGTTTTCTAAGGTGTCAGGCGGATCACTGTTGTTATGTGAAAAAGATTGATGATTCTTATATCATTCTACTGCTATATGTGGATGACATGTTGATAGCAGGATCGTCTCTGGAGGAGATTGATAAGCTCAAGAGAGAGTTATCAAAAGAATTTGCAATGAAGGATTTGGGAGCTGCAAAACAAATTCTTGGTATGATCAGGATCTTGAGAGATAGGGTGAACGGAGTCTTGAAGTTATCTCAGGCAGAGTACGTGAAAAAAGTTCTTAGCAGATTCAACATGGATGAAGCTAAACCGGTTAGTACTCCTTTGGCTAGTCATTTCAAACTAACCAAAGCCCAATCACCATCGACGGAGCAGGAGCATGCTTATATGAATAAGGTTCCTTATGCATCTGCTGTCGGAAGCCTCATGTATGCAATGGTTTGCACCAGATCAGACATAGCACATGCAGTGGGAGTTGTGAGCAGGTTTATGAGCAATCCAGGGAAACAACATTGGAAAGCAGTGAAGTGGATTCTCAGATATTTGAAAGGTACTGTTAGTTCATCTCTGTGCTTCAGAAAGTCAAATTCAGGCTTACAAGGTTTTGTAGATGCCGACATGGGTGGTGACCTAGACGGCAGGAAGAGTACTACTGGATATGTGTTTACATTGGGTGGTACGGCAGTAAGTTGGGTATCCAAGTTGCAAAAGATTGTTGCACTTTCAACTACTGAAGCTGAGTACGTTGCTGTGACAGAAGCTAGCAAAGAGATGATCTGGTTGAGATCACTCCTTGAGGATTTGGGTCAAAAGCTTGAGGATATCACATTACACTGTGATAGTCAGAGTGCTATTCATTTGGCAAAGAATCCTGTTTATCATGCTAGGACGAAGCATATACAGGTACGGTACCATTTCATCAGATCAGTTTTGGAGGATGGAATCTTGATGCTTGAGAAGATTGCAGGAAGCAAAAATTCAGATGATATGTTCACGAAGGTAGTGACCACTGACAAACTGAAGTTATGTTCAACTTCAGTTGAACTGCAAGTATGAAAGAGGAGGCATGAGTTGTTGCATTGACTGTGTGAAGCCATGATTGAAATCAAGTCTTCAAGTGGGAAAAATGTTAGGTGGCATATTAAAGAGGATAGGTGACAGGTGACAGGCGGTGGTTGAAGGTTGTGAGCTGAAGAATTAAATGTCACGCGTAAAAAAAGTCCTATAAATAGAGGCCTTCATTTCTTGGTTGAAGCATCTCATTCTTCTCTTCTTTTGTATTAACAAAGAGAGAAGAAATTAAAGAGATATGGAGATCTCTTGTGAGTTAGAGAATTATTTCTCGGTAATACTCGGGGTTTGGGTTGGTGAGAGATATAGTGTTTTGTATACACTTGTAATATTTCTCCGGTTATAAATATTGCAGCAGCTCCGTGGACGTAGCCTATATTGGGTGAACCACGTAAATCTTGGTGTTCTTGTTGATTGTTTTATTTCGCAATTATTATCGTCATGATCGCTTCGGTATAATCCATAACACATCCGACTACATAAATTCATATTTATGTTGAAATTACATTTGCCTCTACTTATTTATAACGCAAACTATGTAGCTTTTAGTTTAAGAGTTTCCATTTTGCCAAACAATAATTAATATATGGAGTATAAGCTAGTCATCTTTGTGCGATGCTCGTGCAAATATTAATTTTTAAATGTTTATGCATGTACATGTAATTTTTTGTATAAATTGGATATTACTTATTAGAATATTTTAATAACTATAACTTCAATTGAAATTAAACTCGATCGGTAACTCGATCATCAGAAATACGTATTTTAATTATTTTATTTTATTTTTTTGGAAAAAATTTCTCACTTTCAAAGGCTTGTTGATCTTCTCAGTTCTCACCCAATCTTAATTATAAATTTGAAATTTTATGTATAATTTTTCTTTAAAAAAATGCCGTGTGACCGAGGTCACAAATTAAAGGAAAAAGACTAAAATAAAGGGTCATTTTGTTAAAAGTCCGGTCAATTTTTTTTTGCAAATTTGACATCTCCCAGTGCATTACACTGGGGAAGTCTAAATTTGCAAAAGAAAATTTGACCAAACGGCCAAACCCATGCATTTCCCTAAATCTTCCCTAAAATAAAGCCAAGTATCACCGAAAGGCATTTCTCCCTTCTCTGATAATTTTCTAGGTCTCCTCATGTGTACTTGATTTACTTGGATTTATTATTATTATTATTATTATTATTATTATTATTATTATTATTATTATTATTATTATTATTATTATTATTATTATTATTATTATCATTATTATTATTATTATCATTATTATTATTATTATTATTATTATTATTATTATTATTATTTCAGTTGCATAAATTTTGAGTTCTCAATTGTACGGATATGGTGTCAAATATTTTTTATTAATTATTACAGAACGATATTAGTTCTTAGATTATGACAATAAATATTTAGAAATAATGTAAAAAATACCGTTGTATATATAAAGCATGGTGCAATACTTGTGCAAATATTAACTTTTCATATTTATTCGTGTGCTTTCTTGTATAAATTCTATGTGGCGTTTCAATAACATTTGTTTTTTTTTAATCTCCATATAATGATTATAAGAAATTAAAGTAATATTGGTTTATGAACTAAAAAATAATCAAATTTTTAGTCATGAGGAAGATTACAATAATCTCGTCCATTTCATGACCATATAACTTTTGAGCGTATCCCAGTGTATGTGTCCATAAACTTAAACAATGTAAATTAATAAAATTAGGGGAAGTGTTAATTACACTTCAATTTTTTTTTAATCACACTCCATACATTATTTTTGTACTACAAGTTGACTATATTACTCTTTAATAATTTTAGTAAATTCCTCAATATACTCTCATAAATTCCTAAAATAATTTTTTTAAACTTTAACAACTCAAAATATTATTGTTATATTTGTCAATATTTTTAAATATAGAATACATACAAATTTTAAAAAATTATTGATCAAAATAACGTTCAGTATTATGTTGTATTTCAAATTTTTGAAAAAATAAAAACATAATGTTTCATTCTTATTTTTTCATAATTTATGATAATTTTTATTTTAAATTTAAAAATAAAACTTTTAATTTAATCACAATTGAAGTTAATATATTTGTATAAAAAACATTCTTGTAACAAAAAAAACGAGTATAAATTTATATGAAATAAGTTATGTCATTGAATTTATACTTTTAATCATTATTACATGATTTCAAATAAATATTCTAAAATAATAAAATATCTTCTTATTTTTATCTTAATTTAAATATATGTAAATTTAAATATTTTCTCAAACACTTTAACTTTTAAATAAATCAAAATTTTTTAACCCGTTAGATTTATGTATTTTATAAAAATTATCTAATAACATTTTGTATATGATACAAAATATTGAGATATAATATAAATAATAGTAACTTTTTAATAATAAGAAAAGATTTTTTTTGTTATTTTATAATTTATTTGCATATGAAAAAAAAAGCCGTTACAGTTTTTTGAGATATTAAAATTTTTGTTGTAACAAATATAAGGATTGGATTTGGGTTTTTAAGGTAAATAAAGATTTTATTGTATATGAAAGTAATTAATTAGAGGATAATCTTGTCCATAAAAGAATTATATTGATATTAAGTTGAAGTGTTATTAACAACTTTTGGACTGTTATTAGAGGATAATCTTGTCCATAAAAGAATTAAATTAAGGGAGTTCTATTCAATTTTCAACGGTAACACGTATGAGTTGAGAAATTATCAATCCAAGCTGTTTATTTTGCAAGACAAGTCAACATACCTAGCCAATTTTCAGTTGTATTAGGCGAGTCAGAACGAGTTGATTTACAACCAGTCATTTAGCATAGCAGATTGAAAAATTATCAACTCAATCTATGTTTAGCAGTGCGAATGTTTGACTACTCTACTTGTTACCCTGTCCGAGAAAGGATACATAGTTTTGACCTATAAAAAAGACTCCAATTTTTTCTCTTTAAATGTAAGAGTTTATTTCTACGATAATGCTAAGTTAATCACAAAAATTCTTATAATATTGTCTCATTAGTCAATTTTTTAAGACATGTTTTCGACCCGACTTCACTAATGAAAAAAAGTATTACTTTCTATATCGAAATTATTAATTTTCACTAAAAATATGAATCTTGTATCAACTCATCTTACAAATATAAATTCATGATATCATCACAAAAAAACCTACTCTAAATTAATATACAAGTTATTCATCTCGTGATATTTTGGAAAAATTGCATGTATCATCCCAATGAAATCCCGGGTTTTTTGATAACCCATTGTGAAAGTTTTTTGAGCTAATAATCTCATGTGATTCCAGATTCATAACACACGTACCCTAACTAGAATTTAGTCAAATAAAAAATAAGAATGGTGAAATTGTCCCTACTTAAATAAATCATTAAATTAAGGGAAAACTGCAATTTTGGTCTTGTATGTTTGTCACTTTGCGATTTTGGTCTTCTATGTTTGCATATTTCAGTTTAGTCTTGTATGTTCCAATTTTTGGCAATTTCGGTCTTTTTTCTTCGAAAATGCTTATGTGGCACTGTACACATCATCTCCACATCAGCACTGCATTGGTGCCACATCAGCGTCACATCGAAAAAAGACTAAAATTGCCAAAAAATAAATAAATAAATAAATGCAGCGGACTAAAACTGAAATCTGAAAATATAGAGGACCGAAATCGCAAAGTGACAAACATACAGGACCAAAAAATAATTTTTCCTTAAATTAATTCTTTTTGTAGTTTTATATTTAATTGAATAAAATAATCAATTTTTACTTAAATAACTATGAAAATAATTGTTAGGTTAACCGTGCATGGATATAAAGATGAGTGACTTCCTGAAAAGCTTTAACCTCATACATTCCGCTTTGTGCTGTGTGTGTATAAACTCGCACTCTAATTGAGTCGATCCGCGAATTTTTCGAGCCACTTGTAAGTAGCTCACCAACATTTTTTAGATATATCGAGCAACAGACACGAAGTCGTCAAACTCAAAACGAGTTTGAACTAACGTCCCCACCTCGTCGAATCAAATTTGAGCCCAAATCATTCATCCAATATTATCCCAATCACAGAATTTAAAACGTTTATTAAAATAATTTTAGATATTAAAATCGGAATGAGCCACCAAGCTCGTATTCCTGCGTAACAGAGCTTGATAATTAGGTTCAAAACAAAGGAATGTTTAGTTCAATTCAGGTATCAAACTTTTGCCAAGGCTAATAAAATTTCTGATCGAGCTCGAATATAAGATTACTAATATTCGACTAGATTCAATTCGTTCGCTCCCAAAAAATTTAGCAAGCTGCTCTGCATCAGCTTATACTGGTCAGAATCTCAGAACATCGCGAGTCGTAAAAAAACCTTGAATCGTGACGATTTCAAATTATTGAAAACCTGTGATATGATACACGTTCTCAGTGCATCAATCATGATATTCCAATGATTTATTTACAAGATCTATAGCTTTTCTAACTAAGCTTGCAGCACAAATTAGTGCCATTCTTAAACATTTGCATGGTAAAGAATACTAAATAAGACCTCCTTGGCCCCAAGAATAAGGGAGATGGCCTCATATACAACAATGGAAATCAATACCATTTATGGTAAAGAATTGCTATGGTTGAGTTTGAGACAACGGCTGCGAAGAAGGAAGAGACGTAGGCTGATTATTTCTTCGGTTAGTAGAAACATCCACGAAAGATTCTTCTCGTGGTGGAACTTGCAGAAATGCCTTCATAACATCGTAAACTGTAAATCCAATCGCGACAGAGGGGACAACCTGATTCGTAAAAGATTCACGTTTTCAAACTTGGATGAATGAAAATGAGTCAGGAGCGAATATAATTTAATGTTTATGTTCACCTTCATGTAATTGATGCTGAGACCAGAAAATAATTGCTTCCATCCCTGTGTTTTTGCAATCATCACAAGAGTTCCCATAGTTCCTCTCATTTCGCTGCTCTTTGATGTCGATAGTCTCTGGACCTGTGAATCCAAGATTTTACTTTTTCCTTCTACTATTTGAATTCAGGAAAAAGTTAATGTGTAGCAATTGCCCCTGGCTCTTTCTGTCCTAAGTAGCACGGATATCGAAATGTAGCACATGAACTATTGCATGGTTTAAAAGATTTTATTTGCACTGTTATCACTTATCATTGATTATAGATAGCTTTTCTGGCAAAATTTACAATTAGTATCTGAACAAAAAACACGCACTAAAATCTCAGTAGTTAGAAGTTTGAACGATTCTGAGTAAGGGGAGGCAGAATTGTCCCCATGGTTTCATCACTTTCATGTAACTGCCTGCCTATACGACCTAATGATCAGAATGAAACACATATACTGATAAATATTTAAAGAAAATTGGGTTGCGCCCTTGCAACACCTCTTACTTTGGCTACAGTAGCACACGTTCGATATTATAAAAACTGATATTAAACTTAATAATCTCTGATTCAACAAGCATAATACCTGCATTTGCCTCCGGACAACATCAATAGGATAAGTGAAAGTCTGACCCAATAAACCTGCAATGGAGCCGCATACAAGTTTAACTGTGATATCCTTTTTGTGATTTTCGGGGACGTGGGTTTTCATTTCCTCGTAGAAATAAAATTTCAATCCCGCATAGGGAAAGATTCCATATAGTGATGGAGCTGAAAATTCAACATGAAGGTTTTCAGAAAACAACCCACGAAATTTCCGAATAAACGAGAGGATCAATACAACATACCAGCACCACGGTAGAGACCACGTACTCCAGCCTCCTTGTATGTCTTGGAGAAGCAATCACGGATTCCTTTATATACAGATTCCCCCAAAGCATGCCCTTCCACACTTCGTTTCAAGGGTTCAACAACCTGCACCATCCTATAAAAATCAAGCTCAAGTTTTTTGAAACTGTTGGTTTATTGGGAAAAGATCATAAAAAAATTTGAAGCTGCTTTATTGTTGATAATCCTGAGACAGATTTTAGGAATGCTATGATTGATGACTGATAAAGACTTGCCTGATAAGCCAGTTTAGTTCGAACTAAATCAAGTGGATAAGTAAAAAGCACAGCTGTTCCTCCAGCAAATGAACCAGCAACGAGATCAAGAACAGGACCTCTCCCGACATCAGGAAAACCAAGGATGATCCATCTCCGGTATTCTTCATAGGTCATATAATGCAAAGCTGCATAAGGCACAATACGTGCAACACTTGCTCCATTCCCTCTAACAATAAATCACATCATACTCTTTAATATAACTGACAAAATTAAGCACTTCGCATTCATACATTCAGAAACCAAGAAAAGATGAGAGTTCTACCTATAAAAGCCAAGTAATCCTTCTGTTTTTGCTATTTTTGTGAAGGACCCCAAAAGTCCAAGACTATGGAACTCATTTCGTCTCGTCTGAAACATATAAAGGAATAGTAAAAAACTTCAACCCCTTTACAATACAACCATTTGAAAGAGCATAAAAATTCATAAACGGAAATCAACGGAGTCAAGATACAATATCAGCAAAAACTCTAACAATATGAAGTTACACACAAAGCAAAGAAAAGAATTTCAACTTTCCAGACAGATTGCGAAAGAGTCACCATTTTCGCTCTTCATTCAACATAATATCGAGGGGATAATATTTGTAACACATAATCTGGTTCCACCTAACATTAATCCAAGAACAAACTCCAATTACGCAGCAAATTGACTCCAAATAATGTTCAAGGAGGAACAAGAAATGTTCTCCAGCAGAGAAGTTTGAGTTGCATCTTGCATCAGTAGCTTGCACAGACAGATTTCAGTAACAGCCTAACCATCTACAAATTTTTAGTAAAAGTTCAGAGGCGGGATCAATAAATTGAGGTCAGGCTTCTTCATCAGCAACTTGCACTCAGAATGATATTGGACTTACTTGTATCTCCTAAGATTAAAAACAAGCAAGAAAACCACTAAAATGTTATGGGATAGCACTTCCTAAATGCCGGCAATATCAAAACAAAAACAATAGCCGAGGTAATTGACACTCCCTTATGAAAAGCAATCCGACTGCTAAATGATCCACGAAAGCATAAAGTTGAAGGGAATTACATAATGCTGCTCCATTTGATACAAAAATTACGATTGATCCCCCTGTTCAAGCAACTAACTACAAACTTTACACAAATACACCCTATTTTGCTTTTCGAGGACTACACAAGGATTCAATTACAATGCCTTTAAAGTTCCAACTTCCGAATTCTGAATTCCAGAGCGCGCACAATTGAATTAACAATGCCAAGAACTATTGGATCACCGGAATTGTAAAGAATGCAACTCAATCCAAATCAAAAGATTGAGATTCTGACAACCATAATCAAACCCGCGAAACACCCTGTTCACATATTAATCTCATAACATCTAGTTCACTGTACCTACAAGCGATCATATCTTGGACAACAATCAATCACAAATTCCACCCCCAAACTCGCCCCCCTTAGAGCAAAGAAAAAAGACAGGACTCGTTCAAAGAAAACAAAAAAAAATAGCATGTGGCCAATCGAACAGCCCAAATTACAGGAATACAAGTACCTGGAACAAGATCTTGACGCGTTCAAGCGGCGCAACAACGGTCTTGGCAAACCCACCTGCCAGCCCACCAGCAACCAACTCCTTTGCGAAAACAGGCATCTCCCCAATGAACCCATTCGACACCAACCCCTTTTTCTCTCTTTCATCAATCTTCTCTCCCATTTCGCACAGGAAAACAAACCCTTTAATTCTTTTCTGAATCAGAATCCATATGTGTCATAAAAGTACGAGTATATATGCACAGAAAGACTCTAGAGTCTCCCTCTCTCTACATGCAGAAGCTACCTTGGAAAGAAGAAAAGAAGCGGAATCGAAAACGCTTCTGACTTCTTCCAATCAGAAAATTTTCAACAGCGACGAAAATTAGATTGGGAATTTGTGTCGTTGGAAATATTATTATTGGATTCTAATTCTGGGTTAAGTCGATGCCGGCTTTGGGTAGTACCCGGACCCACTCATTGACTGACATGTGGCAATGAGTTTTTTAAATTTATATTTAGTAAAGTGATTTGTTCAAGAAAAATAATTGATGTAATTTAGTCAATTTTATCAATCCAGAGCCAACCATGGTTAAACATTTCATTCCAAAATTTGAATGTACCGCTCAAAAGGCAATCTCAACTTCCTCCCCTCCCAAAACACTCTGCCGCCCTTCGTCATATCCATCGATCCACCATCACCAACAGAAGCTGACGCCGCCTTTTGTCATATCCACTGTACCGACGTCGCCGGCGTCGCTCCCATCACCATCGAATCTGTTGCAGAAGCTGACTCCGCCTTTCGTCATATCCATTGTACCGACTCGCCGGCGTAGCTCTCAGTCTTTCACCGTGCCGCTGTTCAAAGGTAAAAGAATGATTACATCTTATGGGGGCTGTACATAATAAATATATCTTGTATTTAATTTTTTTTAGGTGATTTATATGCATTAATGTTGTTATGTAGTTAATGATTCTGTTTAAATAATGAGTGATATTTGATGGATGATGTAATTTTATATTGCGATGCCAATTTGAAGTATTTCTCTTTTTTTTGGTGTTTATTTTCGTTCCTAACTTTTAGTTTGTACATGATTGACAAGTTGCCCATTGTCTTTGCTGGTAAGGTAGAATACATTTTACTAATGACATGCTTTATGTTTTAATGCATCTTTCCTGTATTCATCCCGTCCACTCATCCAAGGTATTACAATTTCCTATCAGACAAATAACATTCGGATAAATCACCAATGAAATATTTTGTGGAAGAAATTAATGCTAGCTGGAAATCCTTAAGAAGTACTATCACAATTAGCAATATGAAGTCTTTTGTTTTATGATTGGTTTATTTTCATTAATTATCGTTTACCTTTTAGATGCTGTGTAAAAATTACATTTGTTTAATCTTACAATTTTTTTGTGACCATTTCTTTAAGTTGTATCTCTCTTTATTTAGTTTGAATCATGATTAATTTTATTTATATTTAAATCATTGTTTTATTACAGATTTGATGGGAGACAACATTGAAGATGTTGAAGTTGTAAATTCAGAATTTTTGATTCCTGAGAATGTTGAGGTGCTATCTACCAACTCTATTGTAGATCAATTGGAAAGTAAACTACTTGTTGGACAAGTAGTCAAAAGCGTTGAAGATACATATTTACTTTATTGCAATTATGCTCATGCTAAAGGCTTCAGCGTTAAAAAAGGTGATCAGCGCTACTTTCCTGGCAGTACTGAATTACAATCTAAAGAGTTTGAGTGTTCATGTGAAGGTAGTAAAGATGAAAAACGCTCGAATGAAAAAATTCCTCCTTACTTGAAACCGAGTAGTAGAACTAAATGTAAAGCTAAGCTCAGAATAGGTAGGCAAATGGGGGGGGAGTGGACGGTTTGTAGGTTTGTTGTTGAGCATAATCATGACATGGTTGCAGTTGATCAAAGACATCTGTTGAGATCATCAAGGAATATTTCTCATGCTCAGAAATCCACTTTAGAAGCATTGGTGAATGTTGGGATATCTGTTGCTAATGTTGTGTCTTATATGGAAAATGAAGCACAAGGACCACAAAATTTGAGCTTTACTCGAAAAGATGTATATGATCACCTTGGTCGTATAAGAAAACATACGAAAGTTGAGAATGGGGATGCTTCTGCCTTACTTCATCACTTCATTAATAAGGCAAATAAGGAGTCAAATTTTTATTGGAATGTGCAATTAGATGATGAAAATAGGGTCATGAATTTCTTTTTCAGGGATTCGAGATGTCAAGTTGATTTTGATTATTTTGGTGATATTTTATCATTTGACACCACTTATCGAACCAATCGTTACAATTTGGTGTGTGCGCCTTTTGTTGGAATTAATCATCATAAACAAAATGTAATGTTTGGCTTGGCATTTATGTCGGATGAAACTGAGAGTTCATTCGAATGGTTGTTTAAAACTTATCTTGAGTCTATGAATGGAAAACAACCTGAAAAAATTTTTACTGACCAATGCCAAGCCATGATGAATGCAATTAGAACAGTATTTCCATTGTCACACCATAGGTTATGTCAATGGCATATCAATCAAAATGCCCCATCACACTTTGGAAGTTTGAATGGTGATTCGAGATTTAAAAGATTATGGAATAAATGCATGAGTCATTGCGAATCTGAAGAGGAATTTGAAGGTACGTGGAAGATTATGATTCAGGAATACAATCTCACTGATCATAAATGGTTAAATAATATGTATGGACTGAGATACAAGTGGGCTACTGCATTCAGCAATCACAAGTTTAGTTCTGGGCTTTTAGCAACTTCTAGAAGTGAGGTGACAAATGCATTGTTGAAGAGATTAGGAAACAGTGCCATATCATTGTACGATTTTGTGTTGAATTATGAAAAAATCCAAGCTGGGTGGCGTGATAAAGAGAAGGCCGAGGATACACGGTGTCATCATACGAAAGCTCCGATGATGCTGAAAAATAATCCATTGTTGACATTTGCTGCTGATTTTTATACTCATACCGTGTACAAGCTATTTGAATTAGAATTAATCAATTCTTTGAATATGCGGTTCATTAAGATACATTCAGAGTTGAGTGATATCTCCTTGGAGTTTAAAGTAACATCTCATGACGAGAATTCAAGGGTTAGGCATGTGATTTTCAACAAGGAGACTCTTGAGGTAAACTGCAGTTGTAAGAAATTTGAGTCAGTGGGAATATTGTGCAAACACATTTTGTTGATCTTCAATTTTATGAATCTGAATTTTCTTCCCAAACCTTACTTGAAAGAGCGCTGGATGAAAAAGTCTAGAAATAGAATTCCTGAAAATTTTGCCTTGTATGAAAGTGGAAATAAAAGCAGAAGTGTTCGTGAATCTGATATAGTTTTTGTGAATCAAATTATGAGATCGACTTATGCTCTTAGCATGAGATGTCAAGGTCATGAAATTTCAAGAAGTAAGTTGACAGAAATTTTGGATGGAGCGAGGGAACAAATAGATGATTTGTTCCAAAATCATAATTTGGAAGATCCAAAAGTTTGCGAAGAGGGGGTTCACGAAGACATTAACCTGTTGGATGACATGCTTGTGCGTAATCCTCCTCAAGTGAAGTCCAGAGGAATAACAAATAAAAATATCCAACGTCATTGGGATGATAAAAGCAAGAAAAAAAAAAGAAAGGGAAAAGCTGATCAATCAAGTAAGTTTAATATGTTTTCTGATTTTGTATTTATCGACAAACTTTGCTATTTTGCATAATCTGATTTTTTTCTTTTTTTATGTGATGTAGATGCAAAAAGAGCAAAAACCAAAGGACAAAGCTCACAACCCTCTCAATTCCTGAATAGCCAAGAAAAAAATTATCTCCAACATCAAAATCCTACTGTCCAACATCACTTTGAACTTGCATCAACTGGATCTCAATTTCACAGCCAGCCACATCACTTTGTTGTTACAATACTTAACCTTTTAGTAATATATACCCATAGAACTGTATAATCTTACTTATTTGTTTATTTGGTTGCAGGAAAGTAATACAAACTTGTTTTCTCATGGTCAGATGCATATGTTCTCATATCAGTTTGAGAGTTCTCGTTCATTCCAAGTAAGAAACATATGTGAACGATTAAACTTGTTGCAACTTGATCTCTATGATATTTATTATTTTTTGTCAGGGACATGATGCTACTAACAGTAGGTAGTTCAATATCATAACAACACAGTCTCAGCTTGTTGAGGTAGTTTTTTTTCATTTTTTTAGTTGCACGTGTTCAAGAATTTTTGAGATCCAGTTAATATATCCCGTGTAACTAATCTATGTATATTTGTATTTCATTCTACAGTATCTACCTTCTGTGCAAAACTATTTTGGTTAAGATACCCAACTTCGAGAAAGCAGCAACCAAAAGGTTCATCCCCAATCAATGGAAAAAGCTACAAATCAGAATCCTGAAGCTATGGAAAACCTAATTGATTTTGTTATGGAATCCAAATTTATGTTCTTGACTCCTTCTTTATGTTCTGGAATTTCAAATTTCTGATTTGAAATGTCCCATTTAAATTTCAGACGTGGCTCGACATTTTCCATTTTTTGTATGGAAATTAACTGTGTTTTGGAATTTCTGTTTTGGAATGGCATTTTTCACTTCAACCGTAATATGGAAATTTCATGTCATATTCATTCCATTCTTTTAAAAACTATGTATGATAAGAAGTTATTAGTAGGTAAGGGGTCATTTTCTTTTTTAGTGTATCATAAAATGAGATTATTCTTTTAATAAAATACAGGATAGATATTATCTAAATCTAAATCACAATCACAATTTTCTTATACCTTCATAATATCACCATCGGGCAAATGAAAATACACAAAAGACTTTTGATATCTTCTCTAATCATCAACTAATTCCCAGCAAAAAGTACTTGAAATTAACATAAAGAGACATGCTATTTTAAAGAGATATCATTCATTCATAGAAGAAAACAAATGAAAACGTTGACAATCTCTTAACATATTGAAATGAAAATTACACTAAACAAGTTTAACATTACATTACATCACATTTTCTAACACAAACTAACCACGACCACTCAATCTCATCTCTTCCAACTTTTGTTTCATCTCATCCATTTTTTTCATAATCTGCAAAACATCATTCTGCAAATTCGACAGGGTATCTTCCAATGCAACAATGTTTTCTGCTTGACGAGAATTTGGTTGCGAACTTGAACTAGAAGTAGCGCATGAACTTTCCTCACCATTTGCCTTGAATGTATTAGTTGAACGTTTTTTTTCCACATATTCCTCAAAAGCTTTTATCGCCTCTGACCTACTCGAGAACTTCTCGAATAAAGGATCTTTGTAGTCTTTGACTTCAGCAAATGTTTCCACCCAAGTTCCATAAACACCAGGATTCACTCCTTCAAATACAACGTAGGCTTTCCCCTAAACAAAATTCAAGATTCCATAAACAAAAAATCACATTATAACAAAATAAATCAATTAACTCTCTGTGACTCACCATCTAAATAATGTCAACTATCTGTTCGAATTGAAGAACAACTCCACCCTACTTGAAGAAAGAGGGCAGCGTACATCAGTGACAAGTTCCAAATTAAAATGCTTGCTACGGATTTGGCTAACAAGACAAATTAGTAATTTAGATCCATTGCCTCACGCTACAACACATCCGAATCAAAATGACATGAATGTTAATGTAAAATTAGAGGACAAAACGAGTCTTCAGAAAAATTGTTTCAAAAAATTAACCAGTAGTTCATACTAAAACAAGTGCAAAAATCAGTTGTCCCAACCCAAAAAAAAATTGATCTCTTCAATCTGCAAGTGAAGAATAAGATTTAAAAAAATTTGCACCTTTTCGATGTAATAACACAAGAGGATGAAACAAGAATCGGTTTACTAAATATATAAGAACCACGGAGCCCTTTCTAAGAGCACGAAGAATACGGTTCGAAAAATACCAACCACGATGGAGCCTCTGAAATCAAATCGATCTTAGCTCCTCGATCTACATCTGAAATCGATCCGCACCAATTCGATCTATTAGTGAGAGACAAAAGCCAAGAATCGCTTTCTTCAGATGAGAGTGACTGAAGAAAAAAAAACCCCAAATCCCCAAATCGCAAAATGAAAAGGGACGAGAAGAATCGCTTGATTGATACTCGGGTATAATGTCCATTATACCATGGTTAACCATGGTCAAGGTCAACATCATTTATTTTTCTTGAAAAAATCGCTTTACTAAATATATAAATTTAAAAAACCCATTGCCACATGTCAGTCGATGAGTGGGTCCGGTTACTACCCCAGAGCCGGCATCGACTTAACCCTAATTTTGGTCAATTTCAGAGAATCACTTAATAGTTTGAACTTCCTTTCATGAAAATTAACGGTGGTGTATTCAAAGTCGAGAATCACAATTAATAGTTTGAAATTCCAAATCCCACTAAATTCCTAAAAGCTCCTAGAAGCAATGATTTTTTTCTTTAACACAGGAAGAAGTTGAGAAGTTGAATTGATTCCCACATGCTCTCCTAAACACGATACTATCTTATTATAGGCTTGAATGCCTAAAAAAAATTTGGAATTGGATTTGGATTTGAAATTTATGGAATTCAAATACCATTTTGGTGTTTGGAAAAAGGTTAAAATACATATTGGAATTTACTAGCATAAATTTTAGGAAATTTTGTGAAAAAAAATGTTAGTAAACTTAAATATATAACTAAAGTTTATAAATTTATTATTAGAAATAAATTTTATTGTTTTTATAAACTCAAATCTCATGAAATTCGACCAATTTTATAAGGATTTCACTTAGTTAAATGAAATCTCATCAAATACCAATCTCGTTTTAAAATTCCATTTTGCCAAACACCAAAACCCCATGAAATCTCATCAAATATCAATCCCGTTTTAAAATTTCATTTTGTCAAACACCAAAACAGTATTTGCAAATTCCACCAATTTCCCTCCAAATCTAATCCACCAAACACAGTAAAGAGTCACGTACAGTTTAAGAATTTAGTGGTATTCAATTTTAACTTTTATAAATTTCATCAAAGTTTTTTGATATTCAAAACAAACTTTTTGTGGAGTTTTTAAAAGTCGGGTGATATTCAACATTAACTTTTAAAAAATCTATAAAATATGAAAGTATTCAAAATTTCAATTGACTTTTAAGAATTTCATGATATTAATTAACATACAAACATTAAAATATAAAATACAACTACAAATTATCAACAGTTGTCTTAGATCCAACCCAAAAATATATCTCTCTCTTCCCAAAATGTTAAATTTATTTCACTATATATTTCACTAATTAATATCTCTTTGTATCTTTAATTTTTTTTCTCGTTTTTTGGACGAACAAAGTACCGATATTTTCTAAATTATTAATGCACTAAATTTTTTTTAATAGTAGTTTGAAATCAAAACTAAATTATAATTATAAGTTTTTTAATAAAATTATTATGAAAATCATAAAAGTTGTTAGTCCATAGAATTGAAATTTATAATAAATATTTCAATAAATAAAATTTAAATTTCTTATTAACTCTTCGAATAAAAATTTATTTTAAAAATTTTTTTCGTATTTTTAGTTATTCTGTAAACTATCATATAAAGTTATATTTACATAATTGTAAATAATATTTTCAAATATTTTTTTGACACGAAAATATGTATTATAAATTCAAACACAAGGTTACTAATTTAATACAATGACTCCTTTTTAAAAAATTTAATGGCATATAAAGAAGCCAATATATATATTAGGATTAAAATGATTTGTACATTTTAAATAAGTAAAATCTATGTTAAATAATTATTAGTTCAAATAAATCAATGAAAAATAATAAGGTATAATTCAAGATACAAAATCCATATAATTCAATGAAAATTTTATAAATTTCTATAAAAATCTTGTAAGTAGTCTCAGAGTCCACATAAATCTGCTTGCAAATCTATGAGAGAGTTCATAGAAATATGTTTGAAAATATGTGAGATTTTATTAAAGTAAAAAAAAAAAATCTATCAAATACACAAAAGTCGTCTATTATTTAAAATTACTAAAAGTTGTTAAATATTTGGATTGAATATACCCGTGTAAATATTATACTAAAAGTCCTAATTTTAATTGTAAATACGAGTATGATTGACTAGTCTCACTGATAAAGATCCGTGAAACCGTCTCACAAGAGACATACTCAAAAATTAATTTTAGAATAATATTACATTGAATGTAAAAAAATTTCTTTTTATTAGTATATAATATTTTTCATATTCACACCATAACCATAGAATTTTCGTAATACAAACCATTGATAATCTTGCTTGAAGATTCCATAATTTTTTGTGTGCAAAAAACTTCAACTCACTACGATAACCTAAAATCCAGACCTACATATCAAGTTAATATCAAATTACTATAACTCATTGATGACTTATAAGCAAACAATTCATGGTTCATATGCTTAATAACAAAGAATATAATAATCAAATTGAGTTCATGGATTTCCCAATTTCAATGTATGAGCTAATAAAGGATTTTTATCTTCGAAACTCATTGAAAGGGAAAGTGCAAGAGAAATAATAGTGAATGATCATATTTCCCAAAATAATACGAGGTCACTACAACTCATTTATAATTTTTAACTCATAACTAAGTCACTCGCTAATCTCAATGGCTACCAAAAGTTCAAGGCTATACATAGGTCTGTTGCTAGCTCTTTGATGTTGGGAGTCCACAACTTGAGCACAAATTCGTTGTAATCTCAGTAGCAATTTGCTATAACTCGACCCTCGATTATATGTTAGAAACACTAAGAAATACACTAGAAATGAGAGGGAAACACCCAAAACACATACCAAAATGAGAAATTTGATGGCTTATTTATAGGTAATTATAAGCTCAACTCAATATTGGGTTTCATGTAGGTTTTTTAGCTGCAACAGAGGGGTACACTCTAAAATTGCGTTAGTAAATCAAATCAAAGGCTGAGACACTTATTTAATTTTCATGGAGTGAATTAGGCATTTTCGATATTTAACATTGGGTTTTGGTGAAAAAACTCGTTCTTTTTTTTATAATGTATTTTTTATATATACAAATACATTATGAATTAAACTAGTTAATTATTAATGAATTTAATATACAAAATTCGATTCCTAACTCAAATATACAAAGATTAAAAAAATCAAATATACAAAACAATTGTTATTTGATTTATTTAGAATTCCAATTCAAATTTTAAAAATAATTAATATTCGACTCAATTATTTTGAATCCTAATTCGTACAGGATGGACCAAAGTTGGTGACAGGCTGACAGCTAATAATAAAGAGAAATAAATACAATATACAAAAGTGATGGTTGATTCATTTCCAATTTTTTTAAATTGAAAATGTTTAAATACAATAAAGAGAAAATAGATGCAACATAGAACATACAAGCTAAATTTGTTGATTCATTTCCATTTTTTTAATGTAAAATGGTTGAAAATAACTTAATTTATACAATTTATAAACATTGTCCAAAGTTGTCCGAAATCTAGAATGAAATCCATTTGATAGGAGATATCTTTAACTTTTACAACTATTTATTGGATTAAATACATATTTAAAATTTTAACTTCAAGTTATCTTAACGACAGAGTTGAGCTTATGAAATTTAACTCAAAGCCTGTTTTTTTTTATGCCAGTCGATGTTCGTTACGATTTCACATGAGTCGTCAAGGTTCAACTTTTTTTTTTATTATTAATGAAAATAGCTTCATTAAAAGAGGGTAAAAATACAAGATACACTGGACATCCCCAAAAGATATACAAGCTCAAATATCAAGGTTCATCTTGCTTCAGCGGTTGTTTATCTTTAACGAATACTAGAGGCTCGTAGCAAAATAATCCTACCAATTATAAGATCGAGTGCAAGATCTTTGCTAACTCTTCCCCATCGCTCCATTCACAAACTTTTGCCTTGACGAGTTCCAAATTGTTGGATATGTGACTCCATAAGGGGAAGTTCTTTCTTGGCATAACGAAGTCTGCTGCAACAAGCTTCAGAGTTGGACAAAAATCGTTCATGCCATCTCCTATGTATATTAATCTCTTGCACCCAGTTTCAGCTTGGATTCGTTCAATCACGCGACCCTACATTCGAAAGAAAGTAGGAAGATTACAGCCCAAATGTTGACACAGAAGAACATGGTAGTCTCCTTCATCATAATCAGATCACACACAGTTTCCACACAAGTTAAAAGATTAGAAGCGATGTGATTGGAACTTTATTTACAACAATTGAAGATACTCTAGGATATAATTAGCATAATCCAGCCAATTTACTATCTAGGAAAATGTACAGCTACAACAAGTTTCGATTCCCCTGAAACATTCTTGATTACAACACCCTGCGGAAAGTATACTTGCATCCTTGCCGGAGAACATCACAGTAATGCTGATGCATTCCACTTTTTATTCCAAATAATATATTGTCTCAATATCTTGTTTCATATATTTTGGCGACTGAAACTTTATAATTATACATTTAGATAAACGACATCCATCCACAATTTAAGTTCCAGATTATGTCCCTATCTCTTGTTCCATGATCTAGTTGAATAACAGGTATTTCCATTTATGTGGATCAACCAGTCGCCCCAATACAGAAAAGGAGATCGGAATACCATTTGGAACACAAGAGTTGTCCTGGTGCTGTTTTCAGAACACTATACTGGTTGTATAAGAAGAAAATGCATCAACAACAATTTCACTACAAGCGACAATTTTAGACGATTTTAATACTGATCAAGCATGATGTGATATGCCAATATCAAAAGGCAATAAATGGATTGTTTCTAGATTTGAATATAGATTACCTTACATAAATTCGGAGGGCAGAGGTTACAAGCATGAGATGAAGCTACATCATGGCATGGGAAGATTCTAAGCCTACCTCCGCTATCTACGAGAACAGGGTTCGTTACAATCTCCGAGAAACAATTGTATATTCCGTGATGTTCCAAAATTGTTTTGATGTAAAACGTATTTGAGTCGCTAGCCACCTTCAAATCACATCTGTGGCCATGCAAATTTGACCATCACGCTTTCTATCTCGAACCAAGAGAAGAATATAATCCAAGATCAAAGTCAAACCATTCACAAAAAGTTCAAGAATAATAATGTAATTACCCGAGAGAATGAGCTGATTTAATCACGGAAATGACATGAGGATGCAAAGGAATCCCTTTTAAGCACTGAGCAATATCATTAACGGTTTTCCCTTGAATGTGCAACTCTTCCAACATCCTATCCTGCAAGAATAGGGGACCTCTTTTACAATCCAATTGTGCAAGGAAACTTGTTGAGTAAGAGTCCAAACTTAACTGAAAACTGAAAATACCTTAAGTGGAAATGGACTCCAATAATGCCTAGTAACATGAAATTGGGGTAGGCATGCATTTGAGAATAGCAAAAAATGCCATGAGAAAAAAAGTAAGTGCGAAATCCTCTGTGATTTTAAATACAATGCTAAAAAGTCCCACGTATTATTAAACGATGTGCTTATACGCGAATAACTATGTCTTTACGATTTGACTTTTTTGTTCATTCTGATGACACGACAAGCATCTTTATCACATTGAAATTACACATTTCTTTCTTCTTCTTCATCAGATATATCATATATCTTAAAAATGAAAGATTCGGAATGTAGCCCCTAGCCACTGATACGGATTTGATCTTCTTTAGTTATGTGCATAATCAAGATTCAAGGATGTGAAGGACATGGAGTTTATCAATATATTTAAAATCACATCCAGTTCTCCGGCTATATTTTCCAAGTTTTTCGGCTGTTTCGAATACCCGTGCCACCAAGATTATTCCACCCCAAGAACTTGGATTATTAAAATAAGGGTCTACAAGTTTTCCATATTAACAACTCAATCTCAAGAACTGACACCACTTCAAAACCTCACCCAGCATGCCACTTCAATCATGAGCAAACAAAACACTAATGAAAACATTTAATAGAGGAAAGAAAAAACCCAAATCCTAAAACTGAAAAGTACCAAGCTAAGGCTTTGACAACAACGAAATCATTGTCAAAATATCTACTAAAGGTCGAGACTTTATGATTTAATCAAATGGGTTTTCAAATCCAAGGAAAATGCGTTTACATCAAAGGATTTCCGGCAAATATAGAAACCAAATTGACATCGCATTTATTGGTGAGAGAGAGATGGCAGACCATGAGACTGTTCCAAGGCAATGTGCGTCGAAGCTGAAGGAACAAATTGGTCAGACCCATATTTGTCATCACCCATCGGTCGCTGTCATCATCGATCAGCGTTCTGTCGAAATCAAACACCATCACGGTGTTTTCAGCCATTTTTCGGCGGTTTCCGGCGTCCAGAGAAGCTCGTTCCCGGTGGCGCCGCCCGCTCAGTGGCTGCAAGTTTCAACTTTCAACAGCTCCGCGGGTTTCTTTAACACTGTTATTTATTATTTAATTTCGCCTAATTAGTCATAATGACGTGACAAATTAATTTCTTTTTAAATATTTATTTTTAAAAAAAAACACCGCCTGGTGTGGCGGGTTGGCAGAAGGGCCTATTTATTTTAAAATTTAAATATTTATAGAATCAATGGGTTAATTTATATCTAATCTATAATTTAGGCATTCAAATTAAACTTTTTTAATAATATTACATTAAAATAATATTTAAAAAGTTGATTATGTGAATTTTTAAAAAATTTAATAAATTAAACTAGTTACAAGATTTAAACTTTAGATTTCGTTTGAGCATTTATTTTAAAAACGTTAATTTATTGAATTATGTATTTGGACAATAATATTTGTACTTTTTTTAAAAAAAAATAGACTTTAAAAATTATTCTCCTAGTATAATTTTTAAAAAAACAATTGATAAGTGTTTTATTTATGCTTTTAGAAAGAAACAATGAAAATAAAAACATATTACATTTTAACTTTAAAAATGTTTTTTTAAATAATTTTTCAAACACATATTTATTATTTTAAAACAACTTCTAAAGCATTCATAAAAAAAATTTAAAAGCGTTTTTATAAAATATTTTTAAAATAAATATCCAAACATCCTTAATATTGTAGTGTACTACGAGAAGAGTACAATTTCTTTAACGATTTAATTCGATTTTTTTTTTTAATCTAATGCAGAAAACAAAGGTATTGGAAACTAGGCCGGGCGCACAAAGTCACAAAGACGGATCAATATTTGAATTTGGATGTCATTCGTGTTGTATTTAGCTAAAGGATATATTTTTCAATTCTTATGTCACCCACTAAAAAGATGTTCGAGATAATAGAATGATATGAATGTGTAATACGATTATACGAGTAATAGAAAAAAAAAGTTAATAGATATAAAAAAATTTATGTGGTATGATTACTTATATGATATTTAATATAGAGTTTTGATCTCATGAACACTCATCGTAAACATCTATATTAGAGATATTATCGAACTCCATAAATGCTAAAGAACAGAAAAACTTTGTATATTGAATTTTGTGTTCAGAGAACAATGAGATTACAGATGAGTTTCTCATGCCTATTTATAGAAATGTGTTGATTATACACTTACTAAGTCCAACCATATGACACGTAAGCTAAGATGACACGTAATCTATATTCCCCTAATGCTTCTAATACTCCCTCTCAAGATGGCGAATGAATATTATGTATTCCCATCTTGGACAAAAGACTATGAAAGCGAGAAGGCAACAATGGCTTGGTAAATAAATCCGCCAGTTGAAGCTCCGAAGAAACATGCATTAACTTCACAATTCCTTCTTGGACCTTCTCTCTTACAATATGACAATCAATGTCAATATGTTTTGTCCTCTCGTGAAACACGGGATTGGATGCTATATGGATGGCTGCTTGATTGTCGCAAAACAAAGTTACTGGTTTATCACAAAAGACTCAAGATCGTCAAGCAATGAACGCACCCAAATTATTTCACACACTGAAGATGCCATTGAACGGTATTCTGCTTCAGCAGATGATCTTGAAATTGTTTGCTGCTTCTTGGCACGCCATGAAATCATGGATTCTCCCAGGAATACACAAAATCCAGTGACAGAACGTCGAGTATCTGGACATGCTCCCCAGTCTGCATCCGAGAAAAACTGAAGCTTTAATTCATATTTCGACTTATATAATAACCCTTGACCAATGGTTCCTTTAACATATCTGAGTATATCAAAGCTTGCTTCCATATGAGTTGTTCGAGGCATGGAAACATATTGACTGAGCTTATTCACAGAAAAAGCTAAATCTGGCCGAGTAATTGTAAGATATAACAATCTCCCAATCAGCCTTTTATATGAGGAAGGATCAACAAATAACTCACCATCATCTTGTGTGAGTTTAACATTGACATTCATAGGAGTACTTCGTGGTTTACAACCCAAGAGTCCTGCTTCAGTCAGCAATTTCAGAGCATAATTTCATTGACAAATCGAAATACCAAGCGGAGATCGTGCCACTTCGATGCCCAGAAAATACTTTAGATTTCCCATATTTTTTAAATGGAACTTATCATTAAGGAACTCTGTCAACTCGAAAGCCTCTTGTTCACTGTTAGTGGCTATCACAATATCATCAACATACACTAGTAAGGCAAGAAAAACAGTGCCACGAGCCCTTGTGAATAAGGAATTATCTGCATGAGACTGAGAAAATCCAATACTCAACAATGTGGAAGAGAACTTTGCAAACCATTGTCGTGAAGCTTGTTTAAGACCATAGAGAGATTTGCGAAGTTTGCACACAGCATTTATAGGTAATATCTCCCCCTCACGACAATAACCAGGAGGCAAGGACATATAAACCTCCTCAACCAAGTCACCATGAAGGAAAGCTTTATTAACGTCAAGCTGAATAAGAAACCATCCACGAATACCAGCAAGAGCAAGCAAGGTTTTGATAGTAAACAATTGGCAACTGGGGAAAAAGTTTCAAGATAATCAAGACGTTCTTGTTGAGTGTAACCCTTAGCAACCAAACGAGCTTCATGACGTTGCAAAAGACCATCAGCACCAAACTTGGATTTATAAACCCATCGACAGCCTACAGATTGTTTGCCCGAAGGTAAGGAGACAATAGACCATGTGTCATTAAGTTCTAAAGCCTTAAGATCTTCAGACATGGTTTGTTTCCATTCAAGCAGAACAACAGCTTGAGAAAAAGTATCAGGCTCAAAAACAAAAGAAATGTTATTGACAAAAGCAGTATAAGAGGAAGAGAGTTTAGAGGAACCAAGAACACAACATAAAGGATGAACGGTGGAGGATTTAGAAGGAGCCTGAACCATATAACATTGATAATCATTAAGATGAAGAGGCTTATGTAAAGACCGTCCAGAACAAGTGTTTTGTTGTTGGACAGGAATAATGGAGGAAAGAGAATCAGGAGCATGGAAAACACTATCTTGAAAAATATCAGGAAGAGGAGAGGAAGAATTGTCTTTGAAAGGAAAAATATCTTCATGAAAAATGATATCCCGAGAAATGAAAACTTCATTCGTGTCAATATTCAACAACTTATATCCCTTGTATCCAGGTGGATAGCCTATAAAAATACACTTAACAGCACGGGGTGAAAATTTATGTCGGGAAGATAAAAGAGTTGAAGCATAACAAAGACTCCCAAAAACTTTCAAATGAGAATACAGTGGTTGTTTACCAAATAGCATCTCGAATGGAGTTTTATTGGCAAGAAGTGATGAAGGTGTACGATTAATTAAGTACACAGAAGTATTGACACAATCACACCAATAAACAAACGGAAGATTGGACTGGAATAAAAGTGCCCGTGCCACATTTAAGATGTGCTGATGTTTTCTCTCAACAACAGAGTTTTGTTGAGGTCTCTCCACACAAGAATAATAGTGGACAATTCCTTCTTTGTGAAAGAGGTCAACAAAACCAAGTTCAGGAGCATTATCACTTCGAACTGATTTAATACTAGCACTGAATTGATTTTTGATCATGCGGCTAAAAATTGGAAAAACATTGGATGCATCAGATTTAGTTCGCAACATATATATCCATGTGAACCTTGTATGATCATCAACAATAGTAAAGAAATATCGATAACCTTCAATAGAAATTGGTGTAAAAGGGCCCCATATATCAATATGAAAAAGACCAAAAGGATGTTCACAGATTTTATTGAGTGAGATAAAAGGCAGACGCTTTTGCTTGGACAAATGACATATGGAACAATGTTTGACATCTGTATTAACAGGACGGAAAAGTAAGGTATCACCTATAAAAGAAAGTTTGGTGGAAGAAGGGTGTCTCATACGACAATGCCACAACTCAGTGTTAAAAACATTACAAACCATAAGAGGAGACATATCTGGTTCGGCTAGAACATATAAGTTGCCAACTCTGTTTCCCGTCCCAATCACCTTGGTCTTGTTGATATCCTGGATATGGCAGAAATCAGACACAAAAGAAACAGAACACATGAGAATTCAAGTAAGGGAACTGATGGATAGCAAATTGAATTGAAACTTAGGAACATATAAGACATCATGTAAGATGAGATCTTTAGACAACTCGACAGAGCCTAAAAGTGTAACAGGGATAGTTAGACCATTAGGTAATGTGACCATGGAGTTAATTGGCCGGGAGAAACTAAAAAAGGAGATGGAACAACATATATGATGAGTCGCTCCTGTATCCAGCACCCAATCTGTTCGAGAGATGGAATAAAAACAAGACGATAAAGAATGTATACCAGCAAAGCAAGACACAGTTGGCTCTTGCTGTTGAACTGCCTTTTTGAAATCATTCCCAACTTGAAGCTTAGTGCTTAAAAACTCAATAAGCTGCTGGAATTGACTCTGAGTTAAATTCTCCATCGGAGTACTCGAAGATAACTCTGCAGTTCCTGATATTTGATGAGCTTGTGCCTTATTAAAAGAAGAAGCTAGATTGTATCTTGGAGCAGCCTGATTGTTCCTTGAACTAGCCTGATTATACTTTGGATGCCCAGGAGGATACCCATGAAGCTTAAAACATTTATCAACGGTATGATTTGTGAAGTGACAATAAGAACACATCATCCTATCCATTCTTCCTCCCTTTGCATTCTGAAAATGCTTTGTAGATGTAGCAACAACAGTAGTAACTGGAAAATTTGCAGAATTTATCCCAATCGACGAATCAACACCTATCTTGGAAACACCACAATGTATGGACCTTTGTCTTTCTTCTTGCACAACAAGTGAGAATACCTTCGCAATAAGAGGCAGAGGTTCTGTCATCAGAATTTGTAGTGACCCTGCATGAAATCACCTACTAACTGGCAACTAATAGCATGCATTAAACTTAATACAGCAAAATACTTAACAGAGTAAAAACGTGCGGAAACTTAACCATAATTTACATATCAGCTTAGTATAAAAGTGTCAAGCTTATTTATCAGTAGTGATACAACCATATCGAAATACTTAAAAGTAAACATTATACAGCTATATCGAATCCTGCTGTATAATTAACTCCTCAAGGCCTGCTCCCTAATCCTGCCTTGAACCACCAGCTCCGTCCATCCTGCGACCTGCCCCATGGAATAGGATGTCCAAGATAACAACTAGGACGTGAGCGCTAACGCCCAGTACATAGACATGAGTAAACATATGTATATAATGCATGCAACATGATGACAGGTAAAGGGTCATCTGAAAAGTCATGCTCAGTACCGGCGCCATGTGAGTGCTGCCACCTCACGGATCAACCTCTGGGTGCAACCACACTCGTCTAGAACACCAGAGTAGTCAGACATAAATTTCCCCGCCGTTGCGGTACTCTCAGTGACAGACTATCGAGTATAGAGCTGAGCGGCTCTATAGTCAGGTATAACAAGGTATAGGCTCAACGTGTATATGCACATGATATATGAATATAGAAAGCGGTAAATCATATATCATGCCATATAATAATTCCAAATAAATGCAACATATAAACATGTATACTCGCTGGCAATCTCAGTCAATGTGTACGTACCTCTAGGCTAGTTCAAGTATAGTAGGATCCTAGGTTCCAAGCCTATATTCAAAAGTTCACCGTATCACTACATAAATTTTATAAGCCTTAACTAAGCTAATAAGTACTCCCAAAACTTAAATAGATTCTCGGACCATACCTTCGTCCGTAGATAGCCCTTTGGAGACGCTACTCCTGGATGACTATAACCACAACTTGGTTATTCCAGAACCTCTATTATAACCGATAGAGCCCTCAAGTGTATATCTCACACTATATAACTGAAGAAGGAACCTCGGGAATTTGTATTCCAAAATGAAATCGAATGAGCCCTATTTATAGGAAAAATTTTGGACAAGTTCGGGCCCTCCGAACCTGATTTCGGATCGTCCGAACCAACTCACTGTCTGCATGCGAGACACGTCGAGTTCGGATCGTCCGATCTCTACTTCGGTTCGTTCGAAGTGCTCTAAGTCCGACACTTGTCAAAATTCATTGCTGAGTAATCCTGCCTACTTGGCACAAACGAGTTCGGGCCATCCGAACTTGAGTTCGGATTGTCCGAACCAGCCTTAACTCCGAAGTCAACAAGCTTACCTTATTATGCTTGCATACGACTCTCAGTTTCCCAAGTTGCTTCTTCAATACCTCGGCGCTGCCACTGTACCATCACAAGTGGTATAGTTTTGTTCCGAAGAACTTTCTCCTTTCTGTCTAAGATACGGATTGGTCGTTCAACAAAAGACAGATCTGGCTCTAGCTGAATATCAGTAGACCGAATCACATGAGATTCATCAGCTATATACTGTCGAAGTAACGACACATGAAAAATATTATGTATACTGGAAAGATTTGGCGGTAAAGCCAGACGATATGCAACATCTCCGATCTTCTCCAGTATCTGAAAAGGTCCAATAAAACGAGGAGACAACTTGCCTTTCACGCCGAATCTCATCACCTTCCTGAAAGGTGATACTCGTAGAAACACATATTCACCAGGCTCAAACTGAAGTGGCCTGCGAAGAATATTAGCATAGCTGGCTTTTCTATCTTGAGCAACTTTGATCCTATGCTTGATCAAATCTACCTTGTCTACAATCTGCTGCACCAATTCAGGACCCTCGACTTGTCGTTCCCCGACTTCATCCCAGAATAACGGAGTACGACACCGTCGACCGTACAATGCCTCAAAAGGTGCCATATCAATACTACGATGATAACTGTTATTGTAGGCAAATTCGATCAAAGGTAACTGATCCTGCCAAGATAAGCCAAAATCCATGACAGAAGAACGTAGCATATCCTCCAATGTACGAATCGTCCGCTCTGACTGCCCGTCAGTCTCCGGATGATATGCAGTGCTCAAACTCAGAGTGGTACCCAACGCCTCCTGAAAACTACCCCAAAAACGTGAGGTAAATCGCGGGTCTCTATCACTAACTATGCTCACTGGAATCCCATGCAATCACACTATCTCCTGGATGTATAAACGTGTCATGCGATCATAAGAATACTCCCGGTTATAAGGAATAAAGTGTGCTGATTTTGTCAAACGGTCAACAACGACCCAGATAGCATCACACTGACGTGAAGTCATAGGTAAGTAGGTAACAAAATCCATAGTTACGTGCTCCCACTTCCATTCGGGAATCTCAAGATTCTGCAATAATACACCTGGTCGTCGATGTTCAGCCTTGACCTGTTGACAAACCAAACATCTTGAAACAAATTGATACACACTCCTCTTCATACCTTTCCACCAGAATCTAGTTTGCAAGTCCTTATACATTTTCATGCTTTCAGGATGAACTGATGATCGAATCCTGTGAGCTTGAGATAGAATATCGTTCTTGAGCTCCGCAACATTAGGTACAACCACTCGATTAGATAAGCACAATAAATCATCTGCCTGAAAATGAAATCCAGATGTATTAACTCTATTGGCTAAACGTGCCAAACGCTGAGTCTTAACATCAGATATCTGTGCATCTCTGATCCGAGAATACAATGCTGGCTCAAACAAAATAGTATACAACCGAATCCTATTTCTCCCTTTCTTGTGCTTGAGCGTAAAACTCATTGAACAGCACTCTTGAATCATATGAGATACTTCACTAGTCTGAAGTGCAGAAAGTCTCACCTGCCGAATCAAGGAATCAGCAGTAAGATTAACAGAACCTGGATGATATTTGATTTCACAATCATAATCCTTCAGAAGATCCATCCAGCGTCTCTGTCGCATATTCAACTCTACCTGAGTGAATAAATACTTCAAACTCTTGTGATCCGTGAATATCTCAAATTTCTCGCCATAAAGATAATGCCTCCAGATCTTGAGTGCAAATACAATGGCGGCTAACTCGAGATCATGTACTGGATAATTACTCTCATGCGTCTTCAACTGTCGATAAGCATAGGCAATAACATGTCCATGCTGTGTCAGGACACATTCTAACCCCTGACCAGAGGCATCAGTATAGACAACATAACCTCCTGATCCAGAAGGTAGAGCTAGCACAGGTGCAGTAGTAAGACGTCCACGCAGCTCGTGCAATGACTCCTCACAATCCGAGGACCATATGAAGGCAACATCTTTCCATGTAAGCTGTGTCAAAGGTCTGGCAAACTGTGCAAAATTCTCGATGAACCGACGGTAATATCCAGCTAGACCCAAGAAACTATGAATCTCAGCAACCGTCGTCGGACGAGACCAGTTCAGCACTGCCTCTATCTTACTAGGATCAACAGATATCCCTTCATTAGAAATCACATGACCGAGAAACACTACCCGATCAAGCCAAAATTCACACTTGCTCAATTTTGCATACAGCTGCTTATCTCGTAACGTCTGTAAAACAATCCTCAAATGTTGTGCATGCTCATCCTTGTCATGAGAATAGACAAGAATATCATCAATGAAGACGATGACAAATCTATCCAGATATTCTCGAAATACCTGATTCATCAGATTCATAAAGACTGCTGGTGCATTCGTCAAACCGAATGGCATCACCAGAAATTCATAGTGCCCATATCTGGTCCTAAAAGCAGTCGTAGAAATATCTGAGTCTCGTACCCGTATCTGGTGGTATCCAGATCTCAGATCTATCTTGGAGTAAACATAAGTACCCTGTAGTTGATCGAATAGATCATCAATCCGCGGTAAAGGATACTTATTCTTGATGGTGACACGATTCAACTGCTTGTAATCAATACACAATCGCATCGATCCATCTTTCTTCTTGACGAACAAAACAGGTGCTCCCCACGGAGAAACACTCGGATGAATATATCCCTTATCAAGCAGATCCTGTAACTGCTATTTCAATTCCCTCATCTCTGATGATGCTAGACGATAAGGCGCTCGGGATATAGGCGTAGTTCCTGGTACTAAATCAATACCAAATTCAACCTCTCGCACCGGAGGAAAACCAGGAATCTCATCAGGGAATACATCAGGAAACTCACTGACTACCGGTAACTGATCAATACCCGTACTACTCATGGACATATCAAATGCATAGATAAGGTAGCCCTCCCCACCTGACTCCAAGACATGACATGCCTTCACAGCCGATACAAGTGGCATCGGAGGTCGCGCACCCTCACCATAAAAATACCAGATATCACCCTTAGCAGGATGAAACTGTACCAGACGCTGATAACAATCCACAGTAGCGTGATACAAAGTCAGTATATCTATTCTCAAAATACAATCAAAATCTGTCATCTCTAATATCATCAAATTAGCCGATAACACATTACCCTCAAACTCCAGAACGCAACCCATCACTAGACGCTTAGTTACTACCTCCTGCTCCAACGGAGTAGATACAACTAAATTCATATCTAATGATACATAAGGTAATCTATTTCTCTTAACGAAGCGACTAGAAATAAAGGAATGCGATGCTTCAGTATCAATTAAAACAAGTGCAGAAATACCACATAACAAAAAAGTACCTATCAACATGCGATCGCTTCTCTCAGTAGCCTGTTCTTGAGATAGAGCAAATACCTGCCCTTGAGTCTGGGGACGGTAACCAGAAGAACTTTGTGGTGCTGGCTGTTGTCGTGGAAAAGTAGAAGCCTGAGATCCAACCTGTGATCCCGATCCACTAGCAGAACCCATGCGCTGAGGACAATCTCTCCGCAGATGTCCCTGCTGACCGCAAATTTAACAAGCACCAGTAGCTCTCCGACATGAAGCTGCAGGATGCTTCCCTCCACAGTGACTACAAAACTCCTCCTTCTTCTTCTTCTTCCCAAAACGGAACATACCTCGTGAACCACGAGATCCAGATGAAGTAGTAGGAGTAGAAGAAGACGTAGATCCAGATTGCACAACAGATTGAGCTCTCGGCTCAAATGATCCACTAAGCTGTGCTGGCATGAACAGCTGTGCACGCCTGTTGCTGGTCTCCACAAGACGGCAACGGTTCACCAAAGTCTCATAAGATACTGGGTCATCACAGACAACAACCTGTGAGTAGATATCTTGGTTCAGGCCTTGTAGAAAGAGATCATACTTCGATGCATCACTCTCATTAATATGAGGACTGAAAGGTAGCAGATCAAGAAATCGTTGCTGATATTGATCAATAGTCATTGATCCTTGCCTCAGATTAAGCAACTCCATCGATCGTGCTTGGTGAACAGCTGGAGGAAAATACAGTTTCTGGAACTGCTGACAGAAATCTCCCCAAGTCACATGTCCTCTCTCAGTACGTGCCTGAGCAGCTTTGGCATCCCACCAAAAACGTGCTCGATCCTCTAGAACAAATTCTAGAACTTCCAATTTCTGATCCTCAGTACAATCGAAAGCACGAAAAGTACTCTCGAGTTTAGACATCCAACTTTTTTCTTGTTCAGGATTCTCGCCTCCCACCAAAGGTTTCGGTCCTACTTGCATGAATTTATTGATAGAGTAGCGACGTCTACCCTCATGATGACGATGTTGATCATCATGATGGCGGTGATGACGATGATGATGACCACCTCCCTGGCCAACACTACCGTGACTCTCGTCAGCCATATTCTGAAAAGAATTGCACATTAAAATCCCAAATGCGCAAGAATTACTCATAACTAATTCTAAATCCCAAGTACTAATCCCAAAATCTAAGCATGCTCTGATACCAAAAATTTAGTGACCCTGCATGGAATCACCTACTAACTGGCAACTAATAGCATGCATTAAACTTAATACAGCAAAATACTTAACAGAGTAAAAACGTGCGGAAACTTAACCATAATTTACATATCAGCTTAGTATAAAAGTGTCAAGTTTATTCATTAGTAGTGATACAACCATATCAAAATACTTAAAAGTAAACATTATACAGCTATATTGAATCCTGCTGTATAATTAACTCCTCAAGGCCTGCTCCCTAATCCTGCCTTGAACCACCAGCTCCGTCCATCCTGCGACCTGCCCCATGGAATAGGGTGTCCAAGATAACAACTAGGACGTGAGCGCTAACGTCCAGTACATAGACATGAGTAAACATATGTATATAATGCATGCAACATGATGACTGGTAAAGGGTCATATGAAAAGTCATGCTCAGTACCGGCGCCATGTGAGTGCTGCCACCTCACGGATCAACCTCTGGGTGCAACCATACTCGTCTAGTACATCAGAGTAGTCAAACATAAATGTCCCCGCCGTCGCGGTACTCTCAGTGACAGACTATCGAGTATATAGCTGAGCGGCTCTATAGTCAGGTATAACAAGATATAGGCTCAACGTGTATATGCACATGACATATGAATATAGAAAGCAGTAAATCATATATCATGTCATATAATAATGCCAAATAAATACAACATATAAACATGTATACTCGCTGGAAATCTCAGTCAATGTGTACGTACCTCTAGGCTAGTTCAAGTATAGTAGGATCCTAGGTTCCAAGCCTATATTCAAAAGTTCACCGTATCACTACATAAATTCTATAAGCCTTAACTAAGCTAATAAGTACTCCCAAAACTTAAATAGATTTCCGGACCATAC
This sequence comes from Henckelia pumila, assembly GCF_033568475.1. Lineage (NCBI taxonomy): Eukaryota > Viridiplantae > Streptophyta > Magnoliopsida > Lamiales > Gesneriaceae > Henckelia > Henckelia pumila. The sequence goes on from NC_133122.1 coordinate 27,728,773, forward strand.
CTTCGTCCATAGATAGCCCTTTGGAGACGCTAGTCCTGGATGACTATAACCACAACTTGGTTATTCCAGAACCTCTATTATAACCGATAGGGCCCTCAAGTGTATATCTCATACTATATAACTGAAGAAGGAACCTCGGGAATTCGTATTCCAAAATGAAATCGAATGAGCCCTATTTATAGGAAAAATTGCGGACGAGTTCGGGCCCTCCGAACCTGAGTTCGGATCGTTCGAACCAACTCACTGTCTGCATGCGAGACACGTCGAGTTCGGATCGTCCGATCTCTACTTCGGGTCGTCCGAAGTGCTCTAAGTCTGACACTTGTCAAAATTCATTGCTGAGTAATCCTGCCTACTTGGCACAAACGAGTTCGGGCCGTCCGAACTTGAGTTCGGATCGTCCGACCCAGCCTTAACTCCGAAGTCAACAAGCTCACCTTCGGAGCCCCCGGTGGTCAAGTTTGGGCCGTCCGAAGTCCTCTTCGGATCGTCCGAACTGGCTCAGACAATGAAATTTCATTTCTTGCTTCTGAAGTCCGATTAAATCCCGGAATTGGTTAATTACCAACCCTTAATCATGTTTAACATATTATTATCTTAAAATGAGTTCTGGGTTACTACAGAATTTGTGCACGAACTTGTGCATATGATTCATTTAACCCCATTAAGAAATGCATTACACATTCCTGATTATGATAATCCACCCACTCCTTTGTCGATTCACAATTGCAAACTGAAGCAAGTTGATAATCTCGTAATTCATCCCAAAGCGTTCGTAATTTTGTAAAATATGAGCTAACATCCATTGAACCTTGCTGTAAATCACTGAGATTCTTCATAATTTGATATATTCTCGGAGCATTGCTTTGGTGAAATCTATCGCGTATATCTGTCCAAATCGCACTAGCGGTTGACATATACATAAGACTTTCAGCAATTTCTCGAGATATAGAAATTCACAAGCCAAGACACTACCATGTTGTTGCATCTGATCCAAGATCCATATAGTAAATCATCTTATCGCGGACATTGAATTGAAGAATCGATGAAACCAAGCTTGTTCTTCGGTGTTAACGCTATAATCATTTCTCGACTCCAAGTATTGTAGTTCGAGCTAACAAGCAGATGAGAAACAAGAGTCAAACCATGATGATCTCCATTTTGAAGAAAAAACGGACTGCTTGAATCTTCTGGAAACGTGCGAGCTATCGGATTTGGATTCGAAACTTGATTTCCTTCGCCTCCTCTCGCCATCTGCAGATAATCGAAGTTGAAATTTGATCAATCTTCAAAAGAATCAGAGTAGAGAAGATCTAGCTCTCTGATACCATATCAGAGATATTATCGAACTCCATAAATGCTAAAGAACTGAAAAACTTTGTATATTGAATTTTGTGTTCAGAGAACAATGAGATTACATATGAGTTTCTCATGCTTATTTATAGAAATGTGTTGACTATACACTTACTAAGTCCAACCATATGACACGTAAGCTAAGATGACACATAATCTATATTCCCCTAATTCTTCTAATAATTTATATGAGCACTAACTTAAGTGACATCTTATATATCTAATAAGTGAATGTTGCGTAAGTCAAAATTTATATAAGTTAAATATATACTAAATATTTAATGATCTTATCCATCGTACGTACCAGATACTGCATTAACTGACGATTTTAAATTATAAAAGTTCAAAACTAATATTGCAAGTGTTTTCTCAATTCTCATGATCTTTATTTATCTTTTTTAAGACACTTTTTTTCTGTTTTGAAAATTCATTTTTCCAAAACGTTTCAAGTTAGTGAAACGATGGGGACATTTTTGACAATTCACGTCACAATAATAATCCATAAATAGAAGCAACCATGAGGTTTTTGGATATGCTACATTAGAAGCATATAGCACATACTCCCTCATTCTCATATATCTAGGTTTATATGTGCTTTCACGCATATTAAGATAGTGTTTTCAATTAAGAAAAACATTTAATTGAAATTCAAAAATTGATCGTATGAAATTTTGATTCTCAAAAAATGATTATAATAAAAATTAATATTAAAAAAACTTATTTATCAAACACTACCTACTTATAATTTTCAGCTTTTCATATTTGTTTTAAAAAATACTATCACCCGCTCTGTTTTTTTTTTATTAAAAAAATCATAATCAAGATTCAAAAAATAAAATAAAATAATAATCTATAAATTTAATTATTTTTACAAAAACATATTTTTTTCGAACACTCTTAAAAAATTATGAATAAAGTAAATTTATCATTTTACCCTTATTTAATGAATGTTTTAAATTTTAATAGGAAAAAAAATTGTTAGAATTAGTTAGTGTATATAATGATGAGGGGAGATTAATGAAAAAAATATATTATAATACTAAATATAAAATTAAACTTGATTATGTATTTGCGAGAGATGGAATAGATACGATAAATCTCACTTGTTTTGAGATGACATGCATCCCAATACAAGCCTAGCCATAGCTCATTGTTTTCAAAATTGACATGTTGGTCTAGCAATTGTAATTAGTTAGCTAGTATAGTAACCCATTTAAGAATTTACCTTAGAGTAACAAAACTAAGTAAAATATCTCTTACTAGCTATTTTGTTTACTTGGGGAGTATGCAAGAAAACATGAGGAAAAGGTATAAAATTACATACGTATATATATGATAGGGATCAACTCGATCTATATATAGATTGAAAAATAATACTTTTGTGCTAATAATAATAATTTTTTATGAATTAAATCGAATAATATATCAATGTCACAAAATTATTCTATGAGACACTAAACTTTAGTATTGTTATGGGCTTTAATATATTGGACCTAAACCCAATAGTCCCAAGCCTTGGAAGAATTGAGATGACGGGAAGAGGGGTATTAAACATGAGAGATGACAGAGCTGCGACTGCGATTGATTCAATAATGAGTTTTTTTTTTTTTTTTTTTGTACTGAAATCCCTTGTGAAATATCGAGTTGGTCTCTTGTCACAAGACGATATCATGAACTTTATATGATGAGTCGGATCAAACTCACTCATATTTACAATAAAAATTTATACTTTTGACATAAAAAAGTAATACATTAGTATGTCATGATGACTCAATTAGGAGATCTTTTTCATAAAATTTACCCGTGAGACTGCCTTACATGAGTTTTTGTAATAGCAAAAATACACGCTTCACCTCTATAAAAATTAAATGGACATCCTAGCCCATGAGTTTTTGTAATAACGAAAATACACGTTTCACCTCTACAAAAATTAAATGAACGTCCTAGCCCTTGTTTTTTTTTTTATAGAAATTACATATGTGCCACATGTCCCAAACACACGGTCAAGTAGTTGATATTTTAATAATGGAGTGTTTGCAATAGATTGTGCTTTTGTAGAAGTGATTAATTTATAGATTATAAAAAAGTTAAGAAAAATCAAAAATTGGAAGTGTTTGAAAACAAATGTGAAAATCTAAAAATCAAAGTTGAGTAATGTTTGATAAATAAGTGATTAGAGTGATTTTAACAATGACCTTCTTATTAGAATCACTTTTGGAGAATCATAATCACCACATGACTAGCTTTTGGATTTCAATTAAGTTAAGCATAAGCTAACACATAATCTAGGTTTAAGAAACACACAAAAATGATTTTTTAAGCCAAAAGCTAACAATCACTTTTTTTTAGTGGTTGCAAACACTCTCTAAATTGTCATCTACTATCATTTAATTTATGTATGGTATTAAAGAAAAAAATTCTGAAAAATAGCATAAATTACCCATGTGATATCTTAATTTTGCTCAAATTCTCCTCATTAAAAGTATTAGCTAGAAACTCATCGTGTTTTTAAATTTCTAGCTCACGCATCGTTGCATCTTTTTTTTTCCTTTTTTATTTGTTTTATTTTATTTAATATCATATTTATTTATTTAATAAATGAGACTGGAGAAAACATACAAAATATGTTGAGTTTGTTGTTTTGTAAGGTAAATAATTTTCAACGAGACAGTCTCATTGATATTGATACATAATCATAATCTATACTTTGATTTTATTTTTGGCACTTTTAAGTTATACTTTGAATTTTTTTTTTATAAAAATAAAAATATTATACTTTTTTAGAAGATAGATTATAAAAATAAATATATTTTTTTAAATATATATATATATATAGTTTATCAATTCACCACAATTTTGAAAATGACAAAAACTCCTATAAGACGATCTGATGGTTCAGCTTTGTGAGTCGGTTTTTCTACCTGAATCAACCTATGAAAAATTATTATTTTTTATAATATTAAATTATCTTTCTGTGTATGTATTTATCTTTTCGACCCGTCTTACCTATGGGTGGGATTGGGTCGGGACCCGTCCCGTAACCCCCGATTCTCGTTCCGATAGGAATTGAGATATATTTTTTTCCCGATCCCGCACCTGAAAAATGTCGGGACCCGAATGTTCAGGATCTCGAACATTTGGGATCCCGTCGGGTAGGGAAAAGGTAATCCTGAACAATATTTTTTTAAAAAAAATTATGAAGAAACTCAAATAATTTCTTAGTACATCACAAATAAACTAAAATATCTTTGTATATAACCATTAAAAAACTAAAACATCTTCTTAGTACATTACAAATAAACTAAAACAACTACTTGATTAATACAATGAAAACATATAATTATTCATAATAATAATAAAAATATAAAAATTTATAACTCAATGTTAATATTAAAAAAGATATAAATATAAAAAATAATTATATGATAGATAATTATAAAACATTAATCTTAAAACAGGAAATTATTAAAAAAAATTATTTTTTTAATTAAAAAATATTATTTATATATTTGGGTCGGGTCGAGAATCCCATCGGGTAGAGTTGTCTATCCCGATCCCGATCCCGATCCCAAAATTGATCGATTGAAAAAAATCCCGACCACTCGGATCGGGAAAAGTTCGGGACGAAAACGGGTTGGGAATTGAGAAAGTTGGAATTTTCTGAAATTTGTCAACCCTAATCTTACCGATAAAGACCAAATATACCATATCAATATTTGAAAACTATTTGTCTGACAAATTAGTAAATTCATCATATTTGGTATGTAACTGAAATCTCATTTTATATTAAATAAATAAACATGATATTTAAGTAAAACAAAAAACAAAAATAAAAAGGTTGCAACGTCCGCGGTTGGTGGTGAGCAACTACAGCAAAATGTCACAACTTAGCATTACTTTTGAACTTTATTTTTAATTTTAAATTATTAATAAAAAAAACCTATGTTACATGGATTTTGATTCCAACAAAAAATAATAATTTTCGTGGGGTGAAAGTACACATTTTCAAATTTTCACATGGGTTTTGGAATAAATAATTACATTTTCTGTGTAGATTAATAAAAGAGCATTTTTGTACATTTGACATATTATTTTAAAAATTGAGCTCACAGACACAACACGGATACGTGTTCCAACAATCGAATGAACAAAAGAAATCGTGCTAGTGTGCTACGTCTATAAAAGTCAAAGAGCTTTGATGTTTATTTAATTTTCACAAGAGTTAAATATGTATTTTCGATTCACATATGGTTTTGATGCAAATTACTCATTCTATAATTGCTCTGTATTTTTTATCTAGCTTTGGCTAAAGAGATGCTAACATTTTTGCTAGAGTTTTTTGTGCACAGAGCTTGCTTTGGAGAAACACTTTATATTGAATTTTCAATATAATCTCTTCCTATATATATAAAAATATTTCCCTTAGACACCATCTTTTTATTTGTCAAAATTACCCATATATAATATAAATATTACATTTTTATTTTTATTTATTTATTTTAAATTTCGATATTTCAAATTTTCATATTTTTCTCAACGAAACATTATACATAAGATTAATTGATAAATAATTTTAAATTTATTTTTATATTATTTTATAATCTCTTCTTTTATATAAAGAATCCCTCTTTAGACATCATCTTTTCATTTGCCGAAATTGCTCTTATGTGATATAAATATTACACATTTATTTTTATTTGTTTTTTTTTTTTTTGAAATTTTGATTTTTTAAATTTTTATATTTTTCTCAACTAAACATTATAGATAAGATAAATTGATAAATAAATTTTAAATTTATTTTTATATTATTTAATAAATAAAAAAAATAAATTTAAATATTATCAAAAAGAATAATATTTATACATAACATACAATATTAAATATATTATATGATTTTATACACACGCGTTGCGTGTGTGCGATTATGCTAGTTTCAATAAAAAATTATGGTTGCTAACAATCTAATATGAGTTTTTTATATATATAAAATTATGACAAAGCATCGTTTGATTTGAAAAACAAGCAATCAAACATAAAATTATGTTAAAACAAAAAAACTAGTCTTACGAAATAATATTTTAAAGTCTTATCTGTAAACTTTTCTACGTTCATAGATTAAATTAATGTCTTATTCATCGTACCACATACTACCTTAACTTACGATTATTAAATGATATTTGTCTTCTGGATATTATTCCATAACCTTCATGTATTTTTTTTTCAACACTTTGAATAAAGGTTTCAATATATCTGATAAAACGATGGGGGAGTTTTTAACAATTCACGCTATAATAATGCCAAATAGATGCAACCCCGAGGTTTTGGATATGCAACATTAGAAGTATGTATAACAATCTTACGTATTTGAACAAATATATTTTTTTCGCACGGATTAAGAAATTTGTTGTAAAAGTAAATATTACACTGAAATTTTCTCATTTTACTCTAATTGTAATAAATATTTTAATAGGATAGAAAAATAATTCTTACTATTTTGTTTAGAGTTATTTGCACCAAACACCCCTGTGAAATATTGAAAACGCACACTTCTCCCCTGTGAAATTTTAATAGGCATCTTCAATCCTGACCTTTTAAAAAATTAGCACACTCACTCCTTCAGATAAGTGATTGTTACACACGCGCCCCTCATGCGACTGGGCAAAGATTTTGATATTTTTTTTGCACCAAATACCCCTGTGAAATATTAAAAATGCATATTTGACCCCTGTGAAAATAATTTTTAAATCTATTCAACTCATAATACATAATTTTTATTAAAATCTAATTATAAAATATTTAGCAAACAATTTTTGTTTTATTAATTTTATTTTGAATTTTAAATTTATTATGATTATATAATTATTTTTTAAAAAATATTATTATTTTATCTTGTTATCATTATTTTATTAAACTTTCTTCTTGTTTCCAACTTTTCAATTAAAAATGCATTCATAAACGAGATTTAAATACCTAAAAGTACCAAAATATTTAATCAAAATGATAATTTCATGCATATTACTATTCAATTTAGTATTATATATTTTTGAACCAAAATCTAAATTTTTAAAAATGAATTGCAGAATTTGCATTAAATAATAATACATAATATTTATTAAGATCTAATTATAAAATATTTTTCAAACATTTTTAATTTTATTTATTTTTTTAAATTTATAATTTTTAATTAATTTATTTCTAAAAAATTATTATTTTATCTCGTCATCATTATTTTATCAAATCACTCCGTGTTTTCAACTTTTTCATTAAACATGATTCATAAATAAGTATTTAAATATCTAATTATAAGCATGTTATTTTTTTATTATTTATTACAAATTCTGCAATGCATATTCTCGAAAAATTTAAATTTTGGTGCAATAATATATAGTCCTAAATCGAAAAAGTAATATGTTTGAACTTATCGGTTTATTTCAATATTTTAGTACTTTAAATTATTTAAATACTTATTTACGAATGCACGTTTAATGGAAAAGTTGGAAACAAGAAGAAATTTTAATAAAATAATGATAACGAGATAAAACAATAATATTTTTTAGAAAATAATTATATAATCATAATAAATTTAAAAATAAAAATAAAAATAATAAAACAAAAAGTGTTTGCTAAATATTTTATAATTAAATTTTAATAAAAATTGTGTATTATATGTTGAATAGATTTAAAAATTATTTTCACAGGGATAAAATATGCATTTTTAATATTTTACAGGGGTATTTGGTGCAAAAAAAAATATCAAAATATTTGCCCAGTCGCATGAGGGGCGCGTGCGCAACAATCACTCATCTGAAGGGGCGAGTGTGCTAATTTTTTAAAAGGTTAGGGTTGAAAATGCCTATTAAAATTTCACAGGGGACAAGTGTGCATTTTCAATATTTTACAGGGGTGTTTGGTGCAAATAACTCATTTTGTTTACTTTGGGAGGGGTTTTTTTTATTTATTATTATTAAAATAAGTATGTAAGAAAACATGAGAAAAGATATAAAATAATGACAAATCATCATTTGATTTGAAAATTTAGCAATAAAACCTAAATTATAATAAAACTAAAAAACAACTTGTCTTACGAATAAATAAATGTTCCAAATTATTATGTATATACTTTTCAACATTCATAGATTAACTTACAATTTTTTTGAATACACAATGTTTTTCAAAAAGAAAATAGAAAAATAAAACAATCAATGGATGACAATATAGTCAATTTAATCATCACAAACTATTGAACTAATATGCGTGATCGGTGGCTTGATGTATGCTAGAATTTTTTTTTAACAAAAAACAAACACAAAAACAAATAAAACATTGTTTACTTTATTGTCTCTCTCACTATGTTTGTACACAAGTGTAGTAGGACACCAGTGATTTAATAAAATGATTTGATGGAAGAGGACAACACACTCTTATTTATAAATTTATTATAATCTCCAGTTGAATACAGCTAATGAAAACCAGACATGGCCAGCCCACAAGAGTTAATGAAGTCACATTTCCATTTTTATATTTTTATTGGTGACCCCCACCCACAAAACCAAACTTCCAAACAATAATGCTCCGAGTATCATTGTTTGCAGGCTATTATGTTAGATACGAAGGTTTTTTGAGTTGCTCAGTGCGCACTCGATGAGTAGAGGGGGCGATGAATGATATTCCAATGTCATATATAAAAAGTATTGCTAAAACAAAATAAAAGACAAGAAAATTGACAATTCAAAAGAGAAGTATATGGTCGCAATAATTGAGCCCAAAAAAAAAAAAAGTCACCATCTAGTTTTTGCTCTGTATTTATTTTTATTGCTTTGCTGTCATCATAAATGTCAAGTCACGATTTACAGATCATACAAACAAATCAAGACTGCCTACAAATGAACGAATGATCCCCACAAAATTCCCACTTCCCACCTTATGTTCAATAAAGAATTTTGTCTTTCTATCTATAGAAACCATATCTACCCTATTTTAATTACTTGTGAACAGTAACATGTGGCAAATGAGTGAAAAAAAAAGAACTATATTACCTCCGATTTACAGGGTAAGAACCGAACTAAAAACCTTATCTTTGCGACGACAGACGAGTCTTGATCGGTTTTAGTTTCAATCCCATGCTTTCTGGGGAGAGGAGTTCTGGTGCAATGCAGGATGGGCTCAATGGACTTCTAGGACTGCCGCTGAATTGACTCGGCCGGTACAGACCGTAGCCTGTGAGGAAATATTCCATGGGAACCAGCATTGCATGTGGCTGCTCCTCAGTCACCATTGATCCACATGCTTGTACCTGTAAAATAAATGGCATTCATTCTTCCATGAGCAAAGGTCTGAGTGATACCGTGAATTGATATCGATCATGCAAAGGAGCCTACCAGAAGCATTATTAATATTTCTGATTTCTGACTAGATTTAGTGGGACAGATGGGAATTAATATTTTTCATCTAACTTTTTTAAAATGCGTATCTTTGTACATATTTGGTTAATTGCTACCTCAACCAAAGCACTGTATCTTCTGTCCAGTTTCGTGGTCATGAGGAGGGACTCCGTATGGAAAGGAGAATTATCACCAACAAATATCAGGGTTCGACATTTCAACGTCTTCAACCCATCCGTAAGATCGGGTCTCCTGTTAATATTGGGAAGACAAAAGGTTAAACTATTTCAGAATCTAAACAAGACAGGACAAACATGCGGCCATGAAGAAAACGAAGAGTACGAGAAGCTAAAGCCTTGATCATCATTACCTGTCTATAGCTTGAAGGAATCGCAACACATTTATGCTCTGCCTCTCATCAAGCAGCTGGAAAATAAAAAAATCATGATTTTCACTAGTTAAAACTCCAGAAAACTGTGATTTAAAGAAAACATGTAAAGCAGTAGGCTTGGGGCTAAAGATAACAGAAATGAGAGTACTTACTCTCCTGCAAGCTTGAACTATGTCTGATTCTGGCACATCGGCACCACCACGAACTTCCTGATACAAACACAAAAGCAAATAACGGGGTTAACATAAAAAAATATATGCGCACTGAAGGGGTTAACAGAGGAGCATTTGGTTAATAGAAATATTAATATACCTTGCTGAAGTAACGGTGCAGCAAGAACTCCTTCAGAAGACCACACATTCCATAATAATACAGCAAATTTGACATCACCTGCAGGATTCATTATATTTCAACATTGATCACTTCAGCAAGATATGCGATATTGATAGCCAAACTAATAAATGAGACCTTATTACGCAGCCATTCTGTCCAAGACGGTGCTTTGCACAGAGGAGAAACAAGGATCAAACCAAGAACCCGCTCCCGAAATTTCATCTGGTAATATAAACCTCTATGAGTCAGACAAAAAGATAAATTGAAGCATAGAACTTAGAAGTAAAACTGTTAAAACTAATACATACGGCAAACAATGTGAGGACGTAAGCACCAGCCATTACACCCATACACATAACTGCACCAAGCCTGAACAAAATTAAAACTTGCAGATTAGAAGCGTATAGGTGATTACAAAATTAGTTCTCAAGAAGTAACAGATGTCAATTGAAATAACTGCGGTCACTTGGTTACCTGAAATAGTTGAGCACTTCAAGAATTTGATCAGCTAAGTCGTCGACAGAAGGCACAGGATCATCAGAACAAACTGCAGCAGCACCCAACTGCAAGAACTCTTACCAGAGTCCCATTTAAACTTTCTGTGAGTAATACTGTTTGGAATTACTATAAATACAAAAGAAGATCAAAATTTACTGCAAGAAGCAGGAGAAAATCTGCTACGAAAGCCTACATCATTTGGCCGATTTACAAACCTCATGCCCAGGAGGACTGATGTGGTAAACACAGAAATTGTGAAGCAGCAAAGTTGCAGCTTCAGGACAGAAGAACAATCCTTGAAAACAAGACATATCTGCCAACAAATATAGATTCAAGCACAATCTATTATTAATTTACAGACAAAAATGAATTATGAACACATAGGACAACAATAGAATGTTGAACAATGAACACAAAGCTACAAGTAAACAAACTCATCACTCACGATTTAAAGCTAAATCAGGATAAGTGACCAGAGCTGGTTTGTCTTGGTCTCCGTAAACTATAACAGATACAGGACCATGGCCAGTTCGCACAATATGTTCCTGAGTCAAGAATATACATAACAGATAGTAAGCAACACTTTACATTCATTACAAGTTCAAATCTTGACATGTACGAAAACCAAAATGCCATTGTACCATTTATTCTTTTTCTAAAACATAAAACTGGCTATGTACTAAGAATCATCTTTCAAGTTTTATATCCTTCAAGTGAAGGAAAAGACCAGCATTGACAAGAAGCTATTTCATCCCAAGGGACAGAGTTAACCATGTGCTCTCACCCACTTTTTAGCTAGCTAGCTTGCTCACTACAAATTGATTACAGGGCTAAGCGAACAAAATTTTTCCATTTCCCAATCATTCAAGACTTAAAAGTATGCTAAAGAATGAGTATTTAATGCTGAAATATGTGAAAACGAAATGATGATTGCAACTTCCAACCACTAGCACAAGAAACATAATAGATAGAGTAGCAACCAAGCTGTACATGCCCAAAGAGTTAAACAAAAGTATGCAACAGGTGTCACACGATGTTCTAGATGATTGACCAGTTTTAACTACTGATATAGAAGAATAAAAGAAACAAGGGTCACGTAAGCCAATAGGATCTAATCCTGATTTCCAATAAAGCACCTTGAAACCAGCATTTTATAAACCTATTCAATTTGAAAAATACCTACTAAATTTCAAGAAATATATACTCAAATGCTTATGAATTCTAAACGTCTTCAGCTAACACAAGCGAATAACGACATTAGGATAGGCTCTCAAAATCAAGAACTAAATCTGATAAAAACAGCTGTCATGATCAAAATTCAAGATTCATCATTTACATTTCAAGTAATAAAAAAAAGACAATATCATCACCCTAACGTTTCCAAATAAATGAGCTCAAATATCGAGAAGAAAAAGAAGCTGAACAACTTATTTCCAAGGAAATCACATCCATTTCCAGAATAGTCAGGACCACTCTACAGATAAACAAGAGCAATATGAATGAAGAAAATATAACTTTTTCAACCATGACAGAATTCATAGGCCGTCGGCAGACATCAGAATCAGATTCCCAAGATCAACAAGCAGATCTAAAGTCGCAAAACCCATGTAGCAAAAATGAATTGTTTACCAAGAATAACAAAATTCCCCCCCCCAAAAAAAAGAACTAAAAAAACCCAGCAAGATATCAAAAATGCCGACACGAAAAAACGGCCAGCAACGGAGAATACCAAATCACAAACCAACAGAAAGAAACGACACAACGCATTCAACCCAAACAAAAAACAAAGAGAGAAACAAAAATGCAACCTTCCCGCCGAGATAAATGGTTTCCACATCGAGGCAAACGGAATCGCCGCTTAATTCAGCCATAGCCGCGGCCTCCTCCCCTCCAGAAAAACACAAGCTACGCACGCACAATCTCCCTCCTTATTCGTTCCTCCCCCGAAATCTTTCACCCAAAAACATACCAGAAATCAACACATACGCATTTATATATCTACTATACGTCATACAGAGAAATCCTCGCACTTTTTCAATGGCTTATATACGAAGCGATGCTCTCGCCTTTCATCTCTCTACAAATTTTTCTCTCTGCAAATTAATTTTCCACCGACGATTTCTTTCTCTGTATGTATGTATGTATGTATTTTCCTTCCAAAATAAATAAATAAATTGTAATGGAAAATATAAATATATATAAATGTAGAAGGGCATTTGTGTAATTTGATGAGATAACGGACTAGTTGACAGCCCGTGAACGGGGACTCTGGTCAAAGAATCTAACCTCAGTTAACAGCCGACAAATTTGACGGAATATTCTGACACCTGTCCTAATTTGTCGTCTCCCCTTCAACGGCCACATACTTTTTGCATCTTTCTTAAGCGTGCATTAAATCATAATTATCCACGTTATAATTTTTTTTTCATCAAATATTTTTTCGTCGGCAAGGAATTTCGATTTATTATAGTTGAGTTTTCGAATTAAGAATTTCGATTTATTATATAGTTGATTTTAAATTCGAAACTCGTCATGTAAATATGAAACATTGGGTATCAGCCATATTACAAGATATATTTGATATTTTTTATTGTGAAAAAATTGTATTTTCAGTTGAAAATTCAAAACTTGTGTTTTTTTAAATATATGTTTGTTTTTTTAACGATTCTAGTTTTTGCCAAATTATTATATTTCAGTGTCCTCATATGATACAACACAAATTTCAAGATATAAATATTTTTCATTGAGAAAAAATCCGTTGAAAAAACTTGTATATTTTGTTATATATATATGTTTTTTTTTTTTAAACGATTCTAGTTTTTGCTAAGTTTCAGTGTGCTCATATGTTACAACACAAATTAGTACCATATCAGCTTAACATTGATAGCACATAGTTGAGAGAGAAAAAAAAACTAAAATTACCACACAAAAAAGAACAAAAATAACATATTAATTTGACAACATAAAAACTCATATCACAAAGAGATAAATAAACAGATCCAAAAATACGGTTTTCTCTTTTATTAATTTTCTAACTGATGAATTTTGTCATGGTGGGTTTTATGTCATTATTTTTAAATGATTTACCCAATAGCATAATGACGTTATTCAATAGGAATATAAAATAATCGGAATTTTTGGACAGCATGATGGAATATACTTTTCAACATAACACGAATTAATTTAATTTCGAAATATCTTATTATATTGTAAGAGATTGAACGAGTTTACGAACAAAGTAGCTCGATTACAAAAATAGAACTGATATGTTTTATTCCATCTCAACTCATTTAGCATAAATGCTGTTTGTGTTCAATAACCTAACATTTTATCCAAAAGAAAAAAAAAAAACCTAACCACATTGACTACGCAATATTAGACGACATATACTCAGCTCTTCATAAAATTCAAGTGGAATAACATGTATTGTACTTGAATTATAAGGTTTACAAAGTAATCGTGACGTTCATGGTTACATATACATACATATATATATTTTCACATTTCTGATGCTCTTACACGATTATTTCTTGGGGTTAAGATTATGTTTTTTTTGTCATCTCACTTGCACGCGCACACATATATATTTCATTTTTTGTTATGTTATCGATCATTTTGCGATTTTAGTATATTAATTTATATTTTTTTAAATTATAGATTTCAGTTATTTTTTTTAAATTATAGCTTTCATTTTGCGAAATGTTGACGTGAAGTTGAAAAATGACGATACAACAAAACATTATGACACGATGAATATTACTGATGTGTGTACGATGTCATGTCAGTATTTCGTTGATAAAATAATTTATCTTTTTTGAAAAAATACAAGTCGATGGGCTAAAATTATGACGTGATCAATTACATGATAAAAGATGAGGGAAAAATACGAAGTTATATGACAAAAAATGGCAACTGAAACTTTGGGGCAACATACATGTTGACACATTAAAAATAAATGAAAATTAAAGTTGATGGTTTAATAAAACAGTAGGGATTAATAGAATAATACGTGTCAAAAGGTTGACTAACAAGATTAATGCAGATTGGATGAAATTTGTATTATTATATGAGGTAAGTAGGTAACTAATTATAATATGATCATTAGTCCTCACGAAAGTGAACATGGCAGGTAACAAAACAAACTTCCAATGTCGGAGTATTATTATAATTGCAAACATGAATGAATGTATGGTATCTCAACCTTATCCCATGATAACCCATCAATCACTAATCAACTGCATTATAATAACATTTACCTAAACGACAATTTGTAAAAGAGAGAAAATTACTTGCATCTCTTTCTCTATGTTTGAATAAACGCATTGGTGATGCATCTATATTTTTATTTAAAGTCATTTTGATATCTTGGTCAAGTAAGCGATAAAAGAAGAATGAATATTGAATCTATATAAAAATTACCAAAACAATTTCACGGCTTTGTTTATGCAAGCACCCTCAACTTCACAATTGCCAACTTTCTCATGTGAGCAGGAAAAATATACTGTGATATAGCGCAACCACATCAGCATGAAGCCTAAGGCAAGAGTCAAAGAAAAACATCTATGGACAAATTCGCTATCATCTAAACAATTAATCTGAAATTTGTAAATGTATCGGGGTAAGATGAGGGGTAATCACTTCCAAGCAAGAAGTCATGGGAACAACCCGAATATAGTTGTAATTCACATAATTTGGCTATCTACTACCCTTCCTCCCAGTCGATGTCATCGTCTTCATCATCTTCAAAAGCTTCTGCTTCCACATTTAAGTCGACTTTGTAATGAACAGACGTACCTGAGACAAAGCATCAAAGTACACATGTTGTCAAAGGCTCGTCAAAATAACAATACGAGCGAATTACAAATTTCTTCAGGGGTTTGGTCTGGTTTTACTATATTGCGGTTTGAGTGCTTGTGAAGCGATTTTGGTCTTCGTTCAGAAAATTGGAGCACACAATTCAGAAAGGGATATTGACTTTCTTACCAGAATCTAGAAACTTCACAATTATTTGACAAAATAACCAGATGAATATAATATTATTTACGAAAAGCAGACCCTTTTCGAGCAAACGGTAAAAGTTCCTCGATGAATAGGATCGACAGTTCATCTGTGTCAACATCTAGTTCGTGTATAATATTGGTAAGTTGTTCCTTTAGCTAGCTTGTCCTGCATATGTCCCTCTTAACAAATAGATAAAAGGGAAAGAGCATGATGATATTTACCTGTAGGAGGGGCCTCCTCCCATTCAACATCTTCTCCGTCGTAATCATCACGTTTCGACTTTACGCCGACTTGACGCTCAGTGGGTGTGGTAGATAGTTGAGCGGAGGTAGTAGCATTAGGTGATTCTTGTGCCTTGGCCATTTCCTCTTGTTCACGTTGGCGTTGAAGTATAGCAGCATAATAAGCTTTCAAATATTCATCCTGGCAAATCAAAATGTGATAAAAATTCAACACCAGCATAGAAATTAAGGAAAAACCCCGTGTGAAATTTTTTTAAAAAAATCTCAACGAGAATTGATAAAACTTGAAAAGCCAGATCGCACCTGAATATTCTTTGCTTCATTATTAACAATTGTGGATTTCTTGTCATCTGAAAGTTCCAATTCCACCGACTTACCACCCATATCTGCCTCCAGCTTAGTCTCTCCAAGTTGCTCTTTCGTATAATTCATTCCTTCCTTGATCATCCATGGTGGCAAAATTTTCGCAGGTGCATTGGTATTAATTGATTTTATATTTTCTCCTTTCTCATCATCTCCACCGAAAGCAACTTCAACCTGCAATATTCAAGCTTTGAGATATCCATACATTAGTTCCTTTAGGAATGTCTATACTGATCAGGCAAATGTGGAAAAATCCTTGCAGAGGTTAGAGTCTGTAGAGTAGGTTGATCAGGCTATAAATCCTTGTATGCCTCAAGTGCCATGTTTTTCTTCAAGTGCCATATTTACGCATTCTGAACATGGCCACTTAGAAATACAAGGAACAGCAGTACAAATACAATGATCATACCTTTCAGCCTACAGTAGTTGCAACTCAGAATCACAGTTATCTGCCTAAGCAGGGCTATGTGTAGGGCGATAAAACCGATAATACTCATGTCAGCCTATCATCAATGGTCGGTCCCTTTTTAAATCCAAATTTGATAATTGGAAAGAATCCAATCACGTTTTTGAATGATATCTAATCCTTGGCGAAGATACAAACTCACACACCTACAGGCACCCCAACCTGTGGTAAAACCTAAGTCATTGTCCAACTACTGGTTTTCATACCCAGAATCACATACACTTCCGTTATATCTGTAGAATGAAGAGAGTTTAGATGGAAGATTATGTACAATTGATAATCCGATGCTTAGTCTATTTTTGAAGCTGAGATCAATTATTATAAAGCATGTGATCACAAATCCAAGTAATAGACAATCCTATAAACTATATGGACCTATAACATGCTACAGCCTGATTGCCTGAACAATTTTCTGTACCACCGACCATCCTCCCCCTGTTTATATGCGTTAAATAGATCAGGGATGGGTTATTTCTTAGATTTATACATGTGCATATGATGGAGATATATGTGTTGTTTGCAGATGACACCACTGCAAGGAAGTTTGTGAATTGCGACTTTTAAGGCAGAGCTATATTCTGGAAGAAGTTAAATTTGTGATGGAACCAACTGTTGCGGGACAAAAGGGATGACGTGTCAATAGAAAGAGATCAGAGGAATAAGAACGATATGAAAACGAAGAAAGACATAGGACAAGAAAAAAAAAAACACAAGCGCAGAATATAATCACGATTAATCCTGAACAACCAAACGCTTAAGAGGTTTAATAACCCAATAACCCATGGATTTTTTTTCTATCATTGGTTACTCTTCATCAATATATCTCATTGCCCTAGAAATCCAGTTAATTCTGTCTCAGGTGAATTAGCTATAGGTATGCAATAACCAATAGATTACAATATGAACAATTAGGAATCTAATTTATCAGAGCTCTTCTGTGTATGATTTGGATTCATAGGTACTAGATTATCATGCAAATAGATACTGCACGTCCCTGGTAAAAATGTTTCATCTTGAGAGTGATTTGGTGTACCAGGGTAATTGACAAGATTGGTGTTAGGGTAGTCAACCAAAATCTGTAAACCCCAATACCTAGTCATGACCATGAAATCCTATCCGATTGAATCCGGTCCAATAAAACCCAATTTATATCCAGACAGGGTATTTTCAAATCCACTTAGTGGTCGGACCCTCGTCACCCAATTATCAGAGTTAAAAGATAATTTTTTTTGCGTCGCCCCAAATTTATACTTACAAAAACAAAATTATTTTATTCTTAAACAGGCTAACCCAAACCCAACTCGATGTATACCAATTTTTAACAAAGCATGATATTCTTTTATATCATTTTGACTCGGTATAAGTTAGGCAGGCTAGCGTTGGCTTGAAATTCTGTCCACCCAGTCTGTTTACACCTCTAATTAGCATAATGTCATACAATGATTACATACTTCCAAATATTACAAGTTCTTTGTGACGTGGGAACCCGCAGCCGCTACTTCCAACACAAGAATAAAAGAAAGTAAAAAACTTCGTGTATGTGAGCAAAGAAGGTATTATAGAAAGTAACCTTTGTCTCCCCAACATAAGGCATAGGAGTTCCACCAAACCCAAGACCTTGAGCAGATTTAGATGGATCATTGGAGTTAAGGTCTCCATTTCCAGCACGGCCAGCGGCATTTGCTCGAAGCTCCCAGGCTTGAAGACTTCCAAATTCAGGAATAGGTAAATCCTTAACTCTTCCAAGTTGATCAATCAGTGGTTTTAGTTGATCCTGTACTCCAGCAAACTTTCTTAGTTTAACTAAAAACCAAGTGTATGGAGCACAACAGTAAAATTTCACAGGATCTGAAAAGAAAGAAACAAAAGGTTTTTCGTGCATTCTTTAAGATTAGACTCAAAATACTTTTTCTATTTTGTAGTTTTCAAGAAAATAATTACTATCGGACAAGTGTACCCAGAAGAGTCCAGTTATTTTTCATAAGGTTGCAATGCTTTCGATGGCAAGCCCCCGATAAAACAGTTCACAAGCGCTTCATCTTAAACAAGAGGCTAGAGCCAATAAACCCAGGCTAAATGAGCAGCTTATTAAATATGCCATAACAGAGATAAACAAGAAATACAAAAGATATAACGGTAGTATGCCATAATTGCAAAAATAAAGAGCATTTGTAGACGTTAGACTTGATTTTCAATTAAATAACAAAAAAACTGAGAAAAAATCAAATCCAGCACCTTAATATAAAAAAGGAACAAATAATATGCTGAGTGTACTGGTTAAGGGTTGGGTACTATTGCAGCATGCTTAGATACTCACTAGGGATGTCCATTGCAATCGCAATTTTGAATCAACGAGGGCAGTTTAATGCCCTATGCAAACTTTAATCCTTACAAATAAATAACTTTGGTTTCTTATAAAAATGCCAAATGTGTACTTTGGCAGTTTCATAGCACTAGGCAGACATCATGATTCTTCATTTTGTTACACACATACTCAGGCAGGTTGAGTGATACCAACACAAATACAATATAAATCAGAAGAGAACAAACCTCCATATTTGTTAGCATGTCTTTTAATTTTTCATGGCGACGTCTCCTGGCATTATCATCTGTATCTCCTAGTTCTTGAGAAGATAATTTGTCACTCTCAGCCACTAGAACTCCATTACAACTTTCACAGTGGAAGTACTCGTCATGTGGAGTAATCAACCGAAGTGCATCAAGGGCGGTATATCTAGAGTTTTATTTCAGACATAAAACTATCAAATTCTTATTTTAAAAAAATGCTTAAAGGCTACAGCAAGAAAAGGGGAGGGAAAGAGAGAAAGAACCTCTTACTGCAGTTTGGGCATATATACTCCTGCACCGTATTCTTGCTTTCCAATTCATCTTTTAGCTTTTTTTTCATGCGATGTAATCTATACCTTACCACATCATGTATCTGGAAGTAAAACAATTATTTTAATACCAACTCAAAATAGAGTGTAGATGCACACACAACAGCCCATTTATACATGAAACATCATGCTAAACTTTGTGACATGAAAAAATAGGCAGATTGCAGATAAAAATACTCTGAAACAATACTGTTAATCAAATAGGCTGAAAGTAATATCAGTACAAAAACCATGAGATTTAACATCTAATAGTTTTCATGAAATGCAAGACATCAGAAACTTTAACACAAAAGGTTAATGCTTCTGGGAGATGAAAGTGAATTAGTGATACCATATTTCATGAAGTACGGACAATTAGAAATAAAAGTAGGTTAATTTTATTTTATACGATTTACATTAAATAATTTTACAATAAAAATTTATAAACCTAATATTTGCGTGCAACTTGTGCACTTTGATTGTTCACTAGTATTAAACTACGCACATGTTGGGTACATGAACTGAGGCAGATTGCATTTGTATTGAAAATGAGTGCATATTACAAATAACATCAGTATATTACAATATATGTTCTACTTATGAAGGCTTCAGAAGCTAAAAACCTGTGCATAATCAAGACAACAATATGAGTGTGTATGCATCTTAAGCTTTTCATCGCCTTCTCTCCCAGTATGCTGGCTGTCACCTGTGGCAGCCACTGCGGCATTGTAAATTTTTGCACCTTTAGCAGTCTACCAAATATCAAAGAGATATTAGCTCGACGCAATACCCAAAACAAAATACAACAAAGATCTGCAAATGAACATCTGGTGACCAACTCTGCAATTCCAGTTTCAGAGACAAATCATATACATCCTATTAAAAGGCCATTTATTCAAAAATTTCGAAAGTAATCCTATGCACTCCAAACGAGAAAATAAAAGAAAAGGATGAACAAAACCAAAGCATGTTGATTTAGAGTTTGCTTCACAATACAGTGCTAGAAAACAAATGACTTTCAAAATATAATTCATCGACAACTGTTAATAGGTCAAACAGAAAGCAAACCAGCTGTTTTGATGTAACCAAAACAAGTATAAATGGCTAATCACAGGTGTGATCCAATCCATAAAAAAAGGAAGCAAACTTCAGAAATGATCATCCCCATTTCATGGAAGGCATTTTTTATTATTTATTTTAATTTTTTTGGTGGGGAGCGGGGAGGGAATGGTCCGGTGGGAACTTATTCCTAATTCTTCTCCATATCTACCAGAGATATTTATCCGCCAAGTCCCGTTCGCCATTGAGCATCTTCCTTACCTAGATGGAGTGACCTTCAATAACCTAGAGTACACAACTACACAACAAGTACGTGCATCCAAAGAAATGGTTTCAAGCAAGAAAACCAAATATATAAGGCCAATTACATGATTCTACTTAGGCATTTGGATTGACACATTGCCTGTTAAAATTGCAATATGATTTGCATAATATAATTTACTAAGAGTCTAAGAGAGACGGGGAATAGAGGTAAAAGGTCATGCTCTAATTACAGAGAACTATTGGCTTTAATATGGAAAAATATATTCTAAAGAGTGGTCAACTGTTCTGGTCCTTCTCAATTAAGTTTTCCAACTGTATCTCAAACCACCACATGAGCAAGTGCAATTGTCATCTCTCTTCCATGCATGTGTACAAAACAACGTCCGTATATGCATAAAGTTACATGAATCTACAGTTTACTACATGTGCAAACAAGGGCACATAACCAATAATCAGATACATGTGTGTGAATAAATACATACACGCATTTACGAGATTGTGTGTGTATACTCTCTGGGATATAATAATTCTCCAGATAGAAAAATGTCGAAAACCCAGCGAGTGGGGGGGGGGGGGGGGAAATAAAATAAAAGCTAAAGGATGGAACAAATAAATAAAAGATAATGTTAGAGAGAGGATGAATTTGGCCATAAAACTCAACCAGCAAATCTAACCTCCTTGCGGTGATCACGAGTCACAAGCTTTTCTTCTTCGAAAAATCTTAGAGTTCGACGAAGTTGCTTTGTGTGAAGCTTCAAGTCCTTAGCCAAATCTTCTTCCCTTACCCACTGACGTCTGAAACAAATAACGAACATAAGGTTGAATATACATCAAGAGTCGGTCCAGGTGTAGACGTCGCATCTTACAAAAAAAACTTATCTTGCCTTCTTTCTTTAGACAGCCATTCAGTTTTTATGTTTGGGTGTAGTAGGGGAATGGGCCATTTTATTTTTAGAGGAAAATTGGAAAAGGAAGATTAGAGGATAACTTTTACTTCTAGAAAACTGCTTCTAAAGCACTTTCTTAATCAAGTTTATTTAAAATCAAGTTCAACATCCAAACATCACTTTTTTTATTAAAAAATAATTATTTTAAATAAGGTGCTTCTCGTTACATAGCTTCATTATCCAAAGGCACTCTAAGCCCGTTAAGATTGGCATTACCCACACACCAATATCCTCAATTACAGTAAGACAAAATGAAATATGAGTGTTGAATTAATAAATTTTACTTGCCAAATGCCAATATCCACCAATTTCATAATCCCAAACTCACCATTCATTTTCCCCTTGAAGGCATGAAATATCGTAGAGATAAGCTACAATGTAGCATATAGCATAAAACAAGATCCAAGTTTGGTAAAAATTTATACAAATATGAAATAACCTTGATCAAGACTTCCACTCAATCTTTCCAAAATTTTACAAAAGATTCTTCTACTAAGACAGCCAACTTTAACTTTCATGTTACATGTAAATCAAATAATAATAAAACACACATAGGCGTATCTACTAAAAAAACGTTGCACTAAGGGCTTTGAGTAACATGCTGTAATTTCATATGGAATTCACGACCGTCACAGGTGTATGTATTATGCAACTCATTTAGCCACAAAACACTACAAAATGAGTTGAACACTTTTAGCCTTCCCGATGAATATGCACAGTAGTTCACTAAAATATCAAACTTGAAATAGTATCGATGTCGTTATCATGCCATTTTTAATCCATGTACAATATGTAGAAACAAACAGAGGAACATCAGGTGGATATGAGTCATGAAATAGAGTGTTATTTTTTTTATTAGCCTTTTATATAAAATATTTTGGAGAACACGTAGTAAATTATTCACAATTTGTGAAGCAAGCATACTGAATAAACCCATGTGCCAGCGATTTTCTGCATCTCTGGGGTCCATTTTAAGAGGGGGTGAAACTTCTTTCTATTTGTACATGGATAACTACAACAGTCATGACTTCCATTAACCATTTATTAAGTAGAAAGTATAATTTTCTCATCCAGTAAAAAACTAGTTTACACAATCTGAATCTGTGGATAGTTCCAGTCGATGATCCAATCAAAAAGGAGAAGAGGTTCTTTTAGAAGGTATAGAAATCAGCCATCTGTATTGATATAACTGACGATACAGCAACTTTAAAACATTAAAACAACAAAAATTATAGCTACCCTACTATTGTCTTACTGGAATGAAGTTTTAGTCCAATCACAAAGCCACAAACTATCTATCAATTATCATGAAGGATTGATGATGATCATAAGTTCAAGGGCTCCATTTTTTTTTTTAAAAAAAAAGCATTTATATTTCCTGCCTCCTAGAACTTGGGACTTAAAAATTAAAAGGCAGTAAATGATCCATGGATGGCAACTATTCCCTCCTGAGTGAAATATAATAGCTCTCATCTAGCTTGATTGTTCTTCAGTGACATATGAACTTATTGAATAACAAACAGGATGCTCCAAGCCTCATCCCACACACTACCTACTGATAGATTTGAGTCATTTGACAAGTCCACACTGATTTGAGGGGCAACACTGTTATTCATATTGTAAAACCCTAACTGAATTTTCCATAAAACTTGTGTTGTATTTACACTAATCCTAGACATAGAACTTGTAATTCTGAAATGCGTACTAACTTTTGTTTGTCATGCCCCATGTGCTACAAAAAATAAACACACCCATAGCTCTACATGTTCACTCTTCGAGCATTCTCTTGATGAAAAGCAAGAGGTTAAACAATACTATGCTACGCAATAAAATAGTTCTGCACCAAATTTTGTGAAGTAACTTGTCAATGAATAAGTACCACATAAATTAGATCAACAATAAACTAGATGCAACTCACTAAAAAATCACATATTTTGTACAAAGTAGCTAAAACAGAAGAGTAAATACCTAGTAAGGGCATCAAGAATGACCACCGCAATGCCTCTGTTATCACTTCTACCAGTCTTGGGCTGGTTTTCTCCTTTCGTTGTTATGTCATCGTAAAATGCTCTTGCAGCAAGTTTCACCAAGCTATTGATTAATGTTAACAAGAAGATGCATAAATGTCAACCAAAACTAAGAAACAACACAAGCCAGAAAAACTAATTGAACACGATGCAATCGCAAGGTGGTAATGGCATTTACCGATTAAATGGCTCGATGCTACCCATTTTGTTCCAATTTTTATAAAACGAAAGGGCCGAAGAGCTTCAACACCATCAAACCCCACCAGCCGTTTTATGTATCAATCGGAGAGTAATACGCACCTCTTCTTTCTACGGAAAGAAGGAAAATCACAAGCTCCTTATAATAATTCGACCAATCAGCAGCAACAAAATTCAGCAAAAATATAAATTTATGAAATATACGGGACGAGACCTAGAACAACGAGAGACGCAATGATCGGGGAAGAGAAACTGGGGAAGAGCTGGAGTACTATTTAGGCGGCAGATTCAGCGGACGATATACGCAGCCCCGCCGGCAAGGGATGGAGGTGGAAACCGCCTCGTTGCACTGCGAACGCAGGGGAAATTGAGACCCCGGAGAGGGGAGCACGATGGGTAAGGACAAAATACTAGCAGGAAGTTTTCCGTCTGGAATTTTTATATTCGAATTAGGGTCGACTGAGCTTTATATACCAAGGTTAAAAAAAAAAACGCCAAAGCTTCGAAATGTGAAGTTTAAGTTTCAAGTTTTTAAAGTTTGCTTCGAAACGTGAAGTTTTGAGTTTCAAGTTTTAAAGTTTGCTTCGAAAAACGTGAAGTTTAAGTTTCAAGTTTTTAAAGTTTAAACGAGATTACTACAAGTTTAAACGCAAAAAAAACGTTTTCAACTTTTATTAAAATTTTAATTATATTAATTCAAATAATAAATAAAATGATAAAATTACCATAAATTTAATATTAAACGAATAAATTTCAAGTTTTTAAAAACATAAAAGTATTAAAATTATATTAATTAATAGTTTTCTGCATATCTAAAAAATAATATAATAAAAATAAGCTCATTATCAATTAATAATATGTTCTAAAAACGCGAAACGCATCGAAGCGTGAAAGTAAGCAAGCGTATGTGGTATTAATACGAGCTTAACCGTAAAATTTTAAATATCTAACACAAATTAATGGAGTAAATAATGCCTAATAATAAATTTAACTAGAATGCATTGATTTTTTTTCAAAGTCTAATTCAATTTATTATATCATTCATTTTATATCAGTTATCGTCAAATACAAACTCAATTTAACTAGACTACTTTAAAATATTAGTATTAATATTTTTCAATATGTACTGCCTATACTCATCATTGGTACACTTAACTATCCAAGATTGTACAATTTTTACATTGCTAGCATTACTTACTAATAAATTTGATAATTCATGTTCTTTCTTCGTGTTATTAATCAATGTTGGTATTTTAAAAAATTGCACTTAAGCGTATTTAATTACACTTAATATGATCAACGTGTGTTTGAACGTTTTTAGCCGAAACGAGTTTTTTACCGTTTGTAGCTGAAACGAGGCGTTTTGGAGAAGTTTCAAGGTTAAACGAGATTAAAAGAAGTTTAATCAAGTTTTTTAGAACACTGCTATATACCCATCAAAAGACAATATATTAATAATTAATAATTTTTTATAGAATATAATCATAATTTTTTTAGGTAATATTTATTTTTAAATGAAACTTTAAAAGAATAGTAAAAAGATCAAGATATATAATAATTTAAATATTTCAAAAAATTATAAAACTGGATCATAAAAGGAAAGTTCTTCCAGTCCAAATCATAACTACTTGTGCCAGTAAAATAAATAAAAATGTTTAAATATGTTATTTTTATATGCATTTGTTTTAAAAAAAATTTATTTTTAAGATAATCGAACTGTGAATGTTAAAAGTAGAGATGGTTGATGGTTTGAAATGATGAGATAAAGAAAATTTTCGCTCATGTGATATGTCGAAATTTTTAAGTACAGAAAAAATTATATCATATCGTATATCAAAATTTTGGTATATGGTACAAGTAATATACTCATTATATCAAATATTTTTGTACACCAAGATGTTGGTACGATATCAATATTATACCTTTTAAATCGAAAAAAAATGTTTGCTAAAAAATAATAATAGTTGCAATATGGTTGCAGAAATTTTAGATAAAACTGTACTCAAGTAAAAGAACATGGCTTTAAAATATACAATACCTATGCTCAAAAAAATACAATACCTCTATTTACAACACTTTTTACCTTAGTTTTCTTATTTTATTTGTAATTTCATTAATTAAAATTATTATATATTTTTAGATTTGTAAATATTGCTTCGATATTTAAAATTGGCATTTTTTAATAGTATACTTCGAGATGTAAAAAAAAATAGTATAATTCAATTTCCTTTCCACGTCTAGTTAAAAGTAACATTAACATAACTTTGTAAAAAAAAAAACAAAAAAAAAAACAAAAAGCAAATGGAATGTATTAAGTCAATTTCAGTGCCTCTACACATCACACATGCATTGTGCATGTATTGCAGTTAAAACTAGACAAGATTGAGATAGTTTAATGAGTTTATCATAACAAAATATAGTGTTTCAACATTAACATTATGTAGAATTGTGAATAGGGAATTTGTCCACCTCAAAAGAATCAACCAGAACACCCAAATTAGTCGATATCGTGATCATCTCCTAGCCATTCTCCCGGGTGAACGGGGAATTTCCATGTAGATCGTTTAATATTATATTTATAAATATTATTTCCTATTAAAAGTAGTAAAGAGATTACGAGTAAAAAAAATTTTAACGATATCATTTTTTGAGGAGGACGTTTGTAACAGCTGTATTTGACATGCACCTAGATAAGACCTTGGGACCAGATGGAATGAATGTATTTTTTTACCAGGAGTTCCGGAACATCATTGGAGGGGAAGTCACTTTGGCCGTTCTTCGAATCTTTAGCCGTTCTTCGAATCTTTAATGATGGTGTCAGCTTAGAGGAGTGGAATGATATTGTTGTCACTCTTGTGCCTAAAATCTCGAAGCCTATGACTTTGAATAATTTTAGTCCAATTAGTCTTTGTAACATTTGTTATAAAATTGTGGTTCGTGCTTTGACTAATAGGTTAAGGATAGTTTTGAACCAGACGATGAATGATTTTTCAGAGTGCTTTCTTACCAGAAAGATTGATATCTGATAATATTTTCCTGAGTTTTGAAATTCTTCACTGGATCCGAAATAGGAAAGTGGGCCAGAAAGGTTATGCTGCTTTAAAACTAGATATGATCAAGGCGTATGACAGAGTGGAGTGAAGTTTTTTGGAAGGTATAATGCTTAAGTTAGGGTTTGCTTAGTCTTGGGTTGAGTTGGTAATGAAATATGTCAGATCAGTCCAGTACTCTATCTCTCTCAATGGGGTACTTGTCGGATGCATTACACTGAGTCGAGGACTTAGATAGGGAGACCCTCTTTTCCCTTATCTCTTCGTCCTATGTGCTCACGGACTTTCATGTTCTCTCTTGGCCTTGGAGGAATGAAATATGCTGAAGGGTATTTGGATTGCGTCATCTAGCCCTTTTATTTGCCATCTATTTTTTGCAGATGACATCTTAATGTTCTTTCGGGCGACGATGAAAGACATTTATGCGATCCGCAATTGTTTGAGCCTTTACGAGAAAGCATCGGACAATAAGTTATCTTTGAGAAATCCTTTGTCTTTTAGCCCGAATGCTGATGTGAATCTGATTCATGATATTAAAACTCTGTTATGCATTCCGGTGGTCCAGGGGCATGAAGTCTCCTTGGGTCTTTCTGTACGCTCTTCCAGAAATAAAAAAAACTGCAATTTCGATACTTGGTTGAGCGAGTTGTGAAGAGGACACAAGGTTCAGGTAATAAGACCTTCTCTACTGGGGGTAAAAAGACCTTGATTAAATCAGTGCTATAGGCAATTCCCACTTACGCTATGTCGTGTTTCAGAATCCCCAAATCGATTTGTGAGGAAATAGAACGTGTATGTTCTAACTTCTGATGGGGAATGGAGGGGGGGGGGGGGGGGGGAGAAAAAAGATGCACTGGAAATCATGGAAAGCTCTATGCAAACCTAAATGCATGGGAGATATGGGTTTTCGCCACCTTGAAACTTTTAATAAGACACTCTTGACTAAGAAAATTTGGAGAATCATTACCAAGCCGGATTCTATAGTGGCCCGTGTTCTAAAAGCGAGATATTTCCGGCACCAAGATGTTATGTCGAGCTCTTTGGGGTGTAACTCTTCTTATATTTGGAGATCTATCATATGGAGCAGATCCCTTCTTGAGAAGGGACTTTCTTGGCATGTGGGTGATGGTTCTAATATAGCCACAATAGGTGAACGCTGGGTCCATGGCAAGGAAGCTTGGCTAATTCAGCCTCTGGAAAACGATAAGACTATAGAAAAGTGAATACTCTAATTGAGAATGGTCGATGGAATGAGTCTTTGATTCGTCATTTATTTGTGTCTCACCAGGTGGATGAAATTATCTCTATTTCTTTATCCCCTGGCCATACTAGGGATCAACGTTTATGGTTTTTTTATTCTAAGGGGATCTATTTAGTGTAAGAAGGGTATAAATCGGAAATTGGGTTCTTTACTCCTCCTTCGTTGAGTTCAACATGTCACTCCCATAAATGGTGGTAGTTTTTGGCACTTTCAATTCCTACTAAAGTTCATATATTTTTGGTGGCGGGCTCTGAACCAGATTCTCCCTACGGAAGCAAACTTGCTAGCCCACCATGCCCCAATGAAGGGGTTCTGCCCATTATGTCATTTTCATATGGACACTACTAGCCATGCCTTGTTCTCCTGCCCTGCGGTTAAATCTAGCTGGAAGTCGACGGAGTTCTGTCCTATGTTAAAAAAAGCAAGGCAGCTGGAAGTGTGAGATTTATTTCTTTGGATGCGTGACACATTGAGTAAACCAAGATTTGAATGTTTTGCTATGTGCACTTGGGCCATTTGGATTGAACGACTTCGATTTGTGCATGATAAGGAGCATCAGCAAAGTTTGGGTGGTATTTAATGGAGCTTAGCCTTGTTGTGTGACTACCAGGCAGCAAGTAGGGCAATGATCACTATTCCAGATCATGGGACCAGCAATTCTCCGTGTAAATGGGCCGCTCCCCCGACTCACATCCTTTGCCTGGATGTAGACATGAAAACACCAACAGTTTTGCTTTTGGTGGTGTGGTGCGGAATCATGAAGGCCAACCTGTTCTAGCATTTGGACATCGTATTAAGAAGTCTCCCTCTATTATTTATGCTGATCAATTGGAAGCAATTTTTGGTGGTTTATAGATAGCTCAGGAAAATAATCTACAGATTCACCTTACTTCATCGGATTCTCTTCTAGCAGTGCAAGCAGTCGCCATCAGAGGATTGAAGTTATACTGGTGCTCTAGCTGCAGATATTAGACGTTCGTTTGTCTACCCAGATATGATACTCGTTCATTACATTGCATGCATCATATATATATGTTTACCCGTACTAGCGTACTGAGCTTTAGCGCTCACGTTCAGTTATTTTCTATTGTCTAGACACCCCATTCGACGAGACAGTTACAGTTTGTTTTTCGGAGGATTTGGAGAGTAGGTGGTGATCAAGGCAGAATTTGCAGGGTTAGCCACTAGGTTCTTAATTCTTTTGTATTAAGCTAATTCGATTGGGTTGTATAAGCTTGAATTTATTTACCGGTTGTACTCTATTGGGTTCAGGAATTTATATTATTTCCGCAGTTGCTCTGATTATTTTTATTTATTGTTAAATTGCATTCCTAAGTTTCTGACTAGTAGGTGATCCGGGTTTGGTCATTACACATATTGTCTCCAACATTCGAGTGGGAAAGTATTACCCATGCATGGAAAGTTGCAGCTGAAGAAATATTATCAGTAGACTGTAGCCTGTTTTTTTAAATGTTTTTCAGTGGCGCGTGTTTCGCTTTAGCCGGATTATAATGCCAAAGTTGTAATATGTTTCAATATTAATAAAAGTTTTGTTAAAGGCATTACGTTATACACCTAAGGAATGCATGTTCCCTTCGCAAAAGGTGACATATTTAATACGCACGTATGTTCATGCGTTTAAAACAACGTTAATTGTCATCAGACCCCGCTCGTCAAAAAATAAAAGTCACCTAAAGCATAAGAGGCGTAAAATCTTGCAATACGCGGCATCGCTAAGGTCATATAGATCGGCCTTTGTGTAAAACCTCTCCAGGTGATCCTGAGGGTCTCCTGTTCCATTGTACTCTGGCAGATTTGCTATTTTTACTCATGTTGGCAGTACCTAGGCTAAAATGGCAGTAGTGAACGGGCTGCATCGGGCTGGTAGGATTGCCAATGAAATTTCTCCTCTCTACTCAGTACAAAATCCTGGGCGCATGGGCCTGTGGCTATACGCCTCATCTTCGTGGAACACCTGATTCCTTCTTGTGTTGGACTGTGGCACATTGTTCGTTCCAACATCCTCTCTCTCTGCATGTACTCTTTCCTGGTGGTCTTGAAGGTGATATAGATTGCCATTTAGGTTTTGATTGTTTCCTAGATTGTGCTGATGTGCCGCCAGATAATTTTTATGGCCTCGCCCGAGCCACGCAATGCGGCCTCCTCCATCATGGCCTTTAACACAATATGAGTGATAAGAAACTCTTGTTCTGGCGGTGGGTGGGGGGTTAGGAAGCTGAGGCTCCTGACCACCTTCAGTGTTACGGATGACATGTGATCGCGTTTACATCCTTATTGAATAGATGACTTTCCCATAGAAGGCGCAAAGCTAATGTGGGCGATAAATCGACTGCCTGAATTAGCGGGATTCGGGTCATCCCCCAAATCAGGAGATCCGAGCTCAAATGATCTCCGGCTATAATGGGCCACCTGAAAAAGTTCAAATCCAATGTTCGATCTCCTCTGGGTTGTCATCTGCTTCATGAATACACGTTAGAGGCACCAGGTGACCCTCTGACGCTCAAGTCAGCTATCGGGGTCCGTGTAGCTTCGTAAAATGTTTGGAGTTGGAATTTAAATACACGGACCTAGGCACGGACCATGTCCGGGGTCCGTGTATATCGCAGATATGGAAAAAATAATTCGTGCAGAATTTGGGAATTTTGGAAATCTGATTATTTTGGGCAATATTGGACATTATTTTGGACGAAAAATAAGGTTTTTAGAGGAAAATATAAAAGGGAATCAAGCCCTAATTGAAGAGGACTTTTAACTTCTGAACTTTTGCCAGATTCGAGATTTGACGGCTGAGAGCAGAAACGAAGAACACAAGCAAGATTCGGCACCATCGCTGAGATTTTATTTATTCTTTTTTTTTTTATGATTTATTTATGTTGAATTCAAACATGAGAATTTTGTCTTTTTTTATATTATGGAGTAGTCGTCTTTTGACCGGGGCCACGATAGAACCAGACATTTTATTTTTGTTCATGGAATGGATTGATTGATTTTTTATTTATGAAATATTTATTGATTAATATTTGTGCGTATTTATTGCTTTTAATCTGGCCAATTAATTGCATGTCTGTTGTTCGATCTGGACTTGAAAAAGAAGAGATTGAAATTAGCTTCAAGATATTAATCAACACATGGTTAAACCGACTAGAAATAGTATTCGGTTTCAGTGTGCGATTTTAGGAGAAAGCTGGAATTTCATAACTCGTGAATGAGTTTTTGTTTAATTACATTCAATTAGAAATAATTGAACTGTTAAATGAAAATAGGATTATTAATTCTAGAAATAAATTAATGATTATTCTAGGGAATTTCGTCGTGAATATGAATTATTCTTGTTTGATTAAATCCAATACGTGACAATCATCGATGTCTGGTACCTTTGTGTGTTCCTGGTCATTTTTCTAAAATTTGAATCAGTCTTAAAGTTTTTCTGCTCATTTAATTTAATTTAAACTTCTGCTTTAGAATAGTTTAGTTTATTTTTATTAGTTAAATAATTCGTAAAAATCCCTTATTTTAATTAGCCTAGATTAATTTGAATAGTCTATATTTTAGTATTTAAACAATAGTCTCTGTGGGATCGACTTGGACTCAGTCCAACTATATTATAACTTGACCTAGTTTACTTGCTAGAATTTT
Source organism: Henckelia pumila (assembly GCF_033568475.1). Lineage (NCBI taxonomy): Eukaryota > Viridiplantae > Streptophyta > Magnoliopsida > Lamiales > Gesneriaceae > Henckelia > Henckelia pumila. The sequence continues at coordinate 27,761,140 of NC_133122.1, forward strand.
CCCAACCAAAATCGTCGGTCAACCTGCAGCCTAAGCTCCCCTGGAACCACTCACCTCGGCCAACCGCAAACCTGTCCCATGGAATATGGTGTCTAAACAACAGTACGAGGACGTGAGCATAAAACGCTCAGCACGAGAGTATGAGTATACAAATATTATATGTGCATGAATGCAAGTGATCTGAGTACCAAAACACGAGGGTTAAAAAACAAGCTCACAAGCCGGGCCCAGGGTATATAGCACGATGCGCCATCGCATCAGGAGGTGGATCCTATACCCATGTGGATATCGGTGACCTGATACTAGAACAAGTGTCCAACCATAATTGGTGACCTGACACAACTTTTACGTATCTAACCATCCACTACTCGTAGGGTGAGCGTCCTACTACAGGATATCTCAAAAGATACAGGATTAAGATGCTAATGTATGCAATATACTGTCATGACATGTATATACAGATAAAATCATATAAATCTTGCAACCACATAATACATGCATACTCAGTCTGGATATCTTGAACAGTATTTTCGTACCTTAATTCTACTAGGCAGGTTACACCAGCTCTAATGTTCAAGCCTATAGTCCGCACTACAATGTAAAGTACTCACGTGTAACACCCAAAAAATTCATAAATCCAGTCATGAGTATTAATAGGATTTTAAATAAAATTGAAATGATTTATTTTATTTATTCATGATTTAAAGGCTATTTCTAAATAAATGTCTTTATGTGATGTTTTAATGATTTAAAAGATTGCGTTTAAAAAAGGTTTCTCATGCTATTTATTCTGCGTGAGATTTTATATTTCGAAGTTGAGATTTTAAGTCTTAAAATTTATGTATTAAATATTGTGTTAAATAAATTGATGTTATGTATTTTTGCAGCCTTTTTATTTTAAACATGGACTTGAATTTTAATTTTAAAAGTTTAGAGAAAGTTGTGAGTATTTATAGTTGTTGGGCTTAATTTCGGTCCAAGAGTTTTACACCCAAACATAAACGTCAATTTTATTTCTTTTCCTCTCTTCTCACGTCACGCAGCCGCTTTCCTCTCCCTCTTCCATTCCCAATCTCCAAACCCATTCAGCTCGCCTCCCTCTGCGCAGCTGCTGTATTTGGATCATAACTTCTTCATTCGGAGTTCAAACCTCAATCCGTTTGATGGGTTTTTGTAGTAGCCCGAAACCAAAATCAGTAATTAAGGAATTAATCATAATTACTTGAATAGAGTTCGGAAGCTCCGAAGGTAGGTTCGGAAGTTCCGAACAGGATCGGAAGCTCCGATGCAGGATCGGAAGCTCCGATCATATTACGTCAGGCATGACGATTGGCTAGATCGGAAGCTCCGATCACCCCTATCCGAAGTCAACAAGTGATATTTTGACACGTGGCAGATCAGGATCTTCGAAAGCTCCGATGGCAGGATCGGACGTTCCGATCGAGGTTCGGACGTTCCGATCGAAGATCAAAAGTTCCGATCGTTGTCTATAAATAGAGGGCCGAGGCTTCATTTCCAATTGCCAATTCCGAGTGTTTCCCTCTCCTTTCTAGTCTATTCGAGTTGTTCTAGCCTTCCTAGGCTTGACCCGGCGGTCGACGAGGCGTTCGATAGTCGTAGTGGAGTTATGCCCAAGTTCTGGAGGCATCGACATCAAAGGGCTAACGACGGATGAAGGTATAGCTTTTGCTTCCTATAAATATTTAGGAGTATGCAATAGCTTAGTTAAGGCTTTTAGAGCACTTTAATGATAGTAGTATCATTTGGCAGTGTAGAGCAGACTATAGGCGTGGACCTAGAGTTGGTAGAGCTTGCACTGATTTGAGGTACGGAAGTACTGTTCGAGATATCCTGACTGAGTATGCATATATTATGTGACTGCATGGTTTATATGTGTGAGGCCCGGATTACTCTAATTATATTTAATTATCATACAAACAAGTAATTAGAAGTCAAAGCAGCGGAAAAACGATTTAAAATAAATTTTGGGCCTATAAAAATTTCGGCATGACCTCCCCATAAGTAGGACATCCCAAAATACACAGACAGCAGTTTATTTAAAATAACTAAAACTCGGACCTCAACAAACTTAAACATCACACAACCATGTGCCGGCCAGGCACGAAAACAAATTAAAACAGTTAACACATACCTGAGCCGACAAGGCTTGATAATAATTTAAAACATAGAAGGAACTCTCAAATACAACACAAATACATCGGGGCATCTCCCCGGAGAATATAAAAATGACTTTAACATAATACATAATATAACTCCGATAATACATAATATAACTGGGAGACAAGACATGATCCAACCTCCTCAACGAGCTCCGCCAGCGGACCCTCCGCCTGGTGCTGAAAAGTCACTTGTGTAGCCTACCATGGTGCCAAACAGCAGTCACAGTAGCCCCCCAGAATTAACTGAGGTTAGGATTCTGGTATGAAACAGTTAGGCAACAACAACAAAACATATAAACTATGCATAAACACATTATAAATGTAGTATGCAATGCATGAACTGGGCTCAAAGTAAACGGGATAACAGGAGCCAACAAACAGTACGATAACAACTGGAACAATGCTCGAGCTAGAACACAGGGGAGCTACATCGTCATGTAACTAAACCGCCCTGCCAAGTATGCGAGGTATGTCGTGCTGTGTGAAATCAAACACACACGACTCGGCCTCCATACAGCTGATAACAATACGACAGATAGGCACAATAACGAACAACATACGATGTCAAGATTCCAATTGCATATCACACAGAAAATGCATCAAGGAATATACAATCATAATTTCGGTCTCAGGGATACTAGGCATAAAAAGCCACCAGCTGATTCCCGAAATAACAATATGTGTGCCCAGAGTACAATACAACATGATAACAGGTAACAAGAATGATAGGGCTCAACGTATGATGTAGTGAATATCATGCCCTATTCTAAATGCCACAAAATATATCAAATAATTTAACATATAAACAACGAAACATTTAAATTCACATAATCCATATAGTTCACGTAATCAACATAATATCAGCAAAACAATATTTATATTTTTACCGTTGTATGTTACCAACCGTAACATACCTATACCAATTCAAACAAAGGTCCTCAACTCTAATTCCCAAAGTTTCGGCCTACAACACAATTTATATTCCATAATATATCAAAACAATGCGATATAACCAACTAATTCAAATTAAATCCAAGAGGGTAAAATCCAAAAGTTGGCAGCCTGTTATACCTTGACTAAACCAGCTGAAATTTGGGTTTAAAAGCTTCAATATTCGAAGCTAGACTGATCTAGAACCGAACAAATATTGTATCACGGAGATGACACGGCGGCAGCTCGCCGGAAGACCCAAAACGCAACTGAAACGACTCAAAATGGTGAGCTAGCGTTTGGACATGAACTAGGTTCCGAGTCCTACAGTTACTAAGCTTAAAAGGACTGAAACTTACCAGGAATTAGTCCGAGAAGAACCCACGAAGAACAGATCACGAACAGAGCTTCGGCATTGCACAGAAGCAGGTCACGAACTGGAATCGATTTGGGTTCAAACGGGCATCAAATTCAAAGATTCTTAGCTTGAATCGAAGCCACGGATGTAAGGAAGAAAACCCAACAAACGAATCGAATTTTGGACTCCGGACGAGAAAGTTATGAGCGAAATACGCAGGCAGTTGGTGACGGGAGTGACGGGATTTGGGGTTAGGGATGAACTTTCTTTTCTCTTTCTTCCTTTTTTTATATGCGTGTATATGTATATATGTAAGGGTGTGTGTTTGCCTCTATTTAATTATTATTTGGGCAACTTGACACAGTCCAGATATTTTAACGCTCGTGTATTATTTTAGCTCTAATATGTATTTTATATCGTTTAAATCTCGATATTCAAAAATACATATTTTTAATACACTTACTAATTTATTTGACATAAATAATTATTTTAATTTAGCATCTCAATAATAATTCTAATTATGCCAAATTACCAGATAATTAACTTCTGGGTCTTACAATATGTCATTGATTTATGTTGCATTCATTTGCATACTGAGCTATCTCCTTCGAGATGTCTGTTAGTAGGGTTTTTCCCTATCCTGTTAGTGGTTGGACTTCCATCGATTTGGGTCCGACATATCCACTGGTATTATGGTATGAGAGCCACCTCCTGAAGCGACGGCACAACGTGCTACATACCAGAGCCCGGTCTGTCTCTGTTATCTGATCCTTAATCTCGAGTTTATAAGGAGTTCACTTTGCATGCATGTATACTCATACTCTCGTACTGAGCGTTTTATGCTCACGTCTCGTACTCTGTGTTTCTGGACACCCTATTTCCATGGGGCAGGTTTGCGATTGGACGAGGCAGGTGGATCCAAGAGGGGCTAGTCAGTGGTTGACCAGCTGGAGCTTTGTCTAGGTTTTATTTCTGTTGTTTTGAGGTTGATACAACTATTCGATTTGGTTGTATATTATTTGGATAAATTACAGATTCCTTTATTTGGGATTGTATAATGTTATGGTTTTCGCAGTTTTATTTATGATATCTGTTTAATTAAGTTAATTGCATGCCTAAGTTCTGTTAGTAGGTGATCCGGGTAAGGGTCACTACATTTATGGTATCAGAGCATGCATAGTATTATTGAGATTTAGACTCTGCGTAAGGTAACTGTGAGGTACTTTTGTAGATGGCAGATCGTGACGACCGGAGTTCTCATGGCAGTATTGGTGGGCGTTGGGGTGATGCCGACCGGGAGCCTCGTCGAGAATGGCGTCATTGTCATCATGACGACGAGCGTTTCACTGTGCGTCGATTCTTATCTATGGGTCCTAAGCCCTTAGTTGGAGGTGAGTCTCCGGAGGATGCGGAGAACTGGTTAGACCGCATGGAGACGACTTTTCAGACTTTCCAATGCACCAATGAGCAGAAAATGGAGACCCTGGGTTATCTTCTGGATGGACGTGCGCGCAGGTGGTGGAGGTTTACTTCTGCACCTTTTGTGGCGGCGAGAGGAGTGGCCACCTGGGCCGAGTTCCGCACAGCTTTTCAGAAGCTGTATTTTCCTCCTGCACTCCGACAGTCGAAGACAGGCGAGCTTCTGAGTCTGCAACAGGGAGCCATGTCTATTGATGAGTATCAGCAGAAGTTCTTTGATCTGCTATCCTATTGCCTCGAGATTGCTGACAGCTCTGGGATGAAGTATAATATGTTCCTTCAGGGCCTTAACCCTGAGATCCATGATCGTGTGGCGGTTGGCGACGACATGTCCTACGAGGGTTTGGTGAGCCGTTGTTACCAGGCGGAGGACAGCATTCGGCGGAATAGGTCTTTCCCTCAGTCGAGGCCTGCTAGTTCTTTGGGTCCCCGTGCCCAATCTTTCAAAAATTCTGGATCTACTTCTTCCTCTGGTTCTGGAGGTGTTGTCCGTTTTGATAAGAAGGACAAGTGTGATCACTGTGGGAAGAACCATCCATCCGACAAGTGCCGTAGAGCTTCTGGAGCTTGTTTCCATTGTGGAGAGACTGGTCATATCCGGAGAGATTGTCCACTATCTGGGGAAGGCGGTTCTGGATCTGGTTCAGGATCTGGTTCTCAGGCCACCGTACAGCAGAGGTCGCAGGGACAGCCTGCTGGGAGTTCTCATTTGAGGCCACGAGCTTCTGGCCAGGTGTTTGCCCTGAGACATGATCAGGCAGTGGAGGAGAATGAGAAAGTCATCGCATGTACATTTTTGCTTTATGGTATACCTGCTCTTGTACTTATTGACACTGGTGCATCTCATTCCTTCATTTCTGCACGTTTTGTTAAGAGGCATAAGTTATCATGCATTGCACTAGACGTAGTGATGTCTGTTTCTACTCCGACGGGCCAATCTGCTTTGGCTAAGCATCTAGTGATGGGTTGCCCTTTAGAGTTCGAAGGAAACATTCTGTTAGCAAATCTCATGGTCCTGGCGATGGACGACTTTTATTGCATTCTGGGAATAGATATGTTGACTACCTATCGAGCTTCAGTGGACTGCTATCAGAGATTAGTACGCTTTCATCCGGAGGGGAGTGAGAGCTGGTTTTTCTATGGTGAGGGAGCGCGACCCCCGATACCTTTGGTATCAGCTTTGAGAGTCTGTCGAGCTCTAGAGTCTGGCGGGGAAGGCTACCTTATCTATGCAGTTGATTTGTCTGCTGAGAGTATTGAGATAGAAAGCATTCCCGTTGTGAATGAATTTCCAGATGTATTTCCTGATGATATTCCGGGTTTTCCTCCTGCTAGGGAAGTCGAGTTTGACATAGAGTTGATGCCGGGTACTTCACCTATTTCTCGAGCACCGTTTCGTCTGGCTCCATCAAATATGCGTGAATTGATGAATCAGCTACAGGATCTTTTGGACAAAGGGTACTGCATTGACTATCGGCAGCTGAATCGAGTCACTGTGAAGAACAAGTATCCGTTGCCTCGTATTGATGACTTGTTTGATCAGCTGCAGGGCACATCAGTTTACTCCAAGATTGACTTGAGATCTGGCTATCATCAGTTGAGAGTCCGTGATCAGGACGTAGACAAGACTGCATTCCGTACTCGCTATGGGCATTACGAGTTTCTAGTAATGCCATTTGGTTTGACTAATGCACCGGCTATATTCATGGATCTGATGAACCGTGTCTTCAGGGAGTATTTGGACAAGTTTGTCATGGTCTTCATTGACGACATCTTGGTGTATTCGCGTAATATAGAAGAGCATGTTTCTCACTTGCGGTTGGTACTACAGACTCTTCGAGATGAGCAGTTGTACGCCAAGCTGAGCAAGTGTGAGTTCTGGATGGATAAATTGGTCTTTCTTGGCCATATCATATCCAGGGAGGGGATTTCTGTTGATTCAAGCAAGATTGAAGCGGTACTTAATTGGTCGCGTCCGACGACAGTTGCTGAGATCCGTAGTTTTCTGGGTCTAGCAGGGTATTATCGTCACTTCATTCTGAACTTCTCTCAGTTAGCTCTACCGTTGACGCAGCTTACTCGCAAGGGTGTGGATTTCGAGTGGTCCTCCGAGTGTGAGGAGAATTTCTGTGAACTTCGACGGCGGTTGACTTCTGCGCCGGTGTTGGCATTACCGTCAGGATCTGGAGGGTATGTGGTATACACTGATGCTTCTCTTCAGGGGTTAGGTTGTGTTCTGACTCAGAATGGGCATGTGATCGCATACGCTTCTAGACAGCTGAAGCTTCACGAGGACAACTATCCAGTCCACGATTTGGAGTTAGCAGCCATTGTGTTCGCTTTGAAGATCTGGCGTCATTATCTGTATGGCGAGAAATTTGAGATCTTCACCGACCATAAGAGTCTCAAATATTTGTTCACTCAGGCGGAGTTGAACATGAGGCAGAGACGTTGGATGGACTTGCTTAAGGACTATGATTGTGAAATTAAGTATCATCCGGGAGCTGCTAATCTCACCGCTAATGCTTTGAGTCGCAAGGTGCGACTATCCGCACTTCAGACTTGTTCGATGTCTAGTGCGATCAGTGACTGTTGTACTTCAGGTTATACCTTCAAGCATAAGAAAGGTATGCAGAGTATCCAGATGTTTGCGATATTATCTGAGCCAACCTTGTATTCGCGGATCCGAGATGCTCAGATGTCTGATTCGAAGACCCAGCGTTTAGCTCGTCTAGCTAACGAGGTTAGCTCGTCTGGATTTCATTATCAGTCAGATGGCTTTCTGTGTTTGTCTGGTAGGCTTGTGATTCCGCAGGATGAAGAGTTGCGAGAGGAGATTTTGTCTCAGGAATATCGCACTAAGTTGAGTATTCATCCTGGGAGCAACAAGATGTACAAGGATCTACGTACTCGTTTCTGGTGGAAGGGAATGAAACGCAGTGTTTATCAGTTTGTTTTGAGATGTTTGGTGTGTCAACAGGTCAAGGAAGAGCATCGACGACCTGGAGGATTGCTTCACAGTCTGCCTATTCCTGAATGGAAATGGGAGTTTATCACAATGGACTTTGTGACCCATTTGCCGGTATCCCCGAGGAACTGTGATGCTATTTTGGTTGTAGTGGACCGACTCACCAAGTCAGCGCATTTCATTGCCTATAGCCGAGATTACTCTGTGGATCGCATGGCACGGATGTACATTCAGGAGATCGTTCGACTTCATGGAGTGCCTGTGAGCATTGTCAGCGATCGGGACCCCAGGTTCACTTCTAGATTCTGGGGGAGTGTTCAGCGTGCGATGGGTACTACTCTCAGTTTGAGTACTGCCTATCATCCGAAGACTGATGGTCAGTCAGAGCGCACTATCCGTACTTTGGAGGATATGCTTAGAGCGTGCGTCATGGATTTTGGTTCAGCCTGGCAGGATCATTTGCCGTTGATCGAGTTCGCGTACAACAACAGCTATCATACTAGTATTGGGATGACACCTTTTGAGGCGTTGTACGGGCGACGTTGTCGTACTCCACTCTTCTGGGAAGAAGTGGGGGAGAGACAGGCTGAGGGACCGGAGTTTATCCAGCAGGCGATAGACATTGTTGATCAGATCAAGAAACGGATTAAGACTGCACAGGATCGTCAGGCCAGCTATGCTAATATCAAGCGTAGGCCTTTGCAGTTCGATGTCGGGGAGAAAGTGTTTCTGAGAGTGTCACATTTCAGCAAGATTCTCAGATTTGGCCTTAAGGGCAAGTTGTCTCCCAGGTTTATCGGTCCGTTTGAGATCTTGGAAAGCATTGGCAATTTGGCTTATCGACTAGCTTTGCCACCGCATCTATCCAGTATTCACGACGTGTTCCACGTATCTCTGTTGCAACGATATGTGGCGGATGAATCTCATATTCTGCAGCGGTCTGAGGTTCAGGTGAACAAGGATTTGACTTATGTTGAGAAACCTATTCGTATCCTGGATTATAAAGATAAGGTTTTGCGGAACAAAGTCATTCCTTTGGTTTTAGTTCAGTGGCAGCGCCGAGGCACTGAGGAAGCTACTTGGGAGCTTGAGGACAGGATGCGTGAAGACCATCCTGAGTTGTTTTGATTTCATTCTTAAGTTGTATTCTGTTGCAAACTCTGTAAACGTTTGATTTGAATAAATAATGTTCCTGATTTCTGTATTGCATTCAGTACTTAAGATCTGATTTCGAGGACAAAATATCTTAAGTGGGGGAGAATGTAGTAGCCCGAAACCAAAATCAGTAATTAAGGAATTAATCATAATTACTTGAATAGAGTTCGGAAGCTCCGAAGGTAGGTTCGGAAGTTCCGAACAGGATCGGAAGCTCCGATGCAGGATCGGAAGCTCCGATCATATTACGTCAGGCATGACGATTGGCTAGATCGGAAGATCCGATCAGGATCGGAAGCTCCGATTACCCCTATCTGAAGTCAACAAGTGATATTTTGACACGTGGCAGATCAGGATCTTCGGAAGCTCCGATGGCAGGATCGGACGTTCCGATCGAAGATCGGAAGTTCTGATCGTTGTCTATAAATAGAGGGCTGAGGCTTCATTTCCAATTGCCAATTCCGAGTGTTTCCCTCTCCTTTCTAGTCTATTCGAGTTGTTCTAGCCTTCCTAGGCTTGACCCGGCGGTCGACGAGGCGTTCGATAGTCGTAGCGGAGTTGTGCCCAAGTTCTGGAGGCATCGACATCAAAGGGCTAACGACGGACGAAGGTATAGCTTTTGCTTCCTATAAATATTTAGGAGTATGCAATAGCTTAGTTACGGCTTTTAGAGCACTTTAATGATAGTAGTATCATTTGGCAGTGTAGAGCAGACTATAGGCGTGGACCTAGAGTTGGTAGAGCTTGCACTGATTTGAGGTACGAAAGTACTGTTCGAGATATCCTGACTGAGTATGTATGTATTATGTGACTGCATGGTTTATATGTCATTGATTTATGCTGCATTCATTTGCATACTGAGCTATCTCTTTCGAGATGTCTGTTAGTAGGGTTTTTCCCTATCCTGTTAGTGGTTGAACTTCCATCGATTTGGGTCCGGCATATCCACTGGTATTATGGTATGGGAGCCACCCCCTGAAGCGACGGCACAGCGTGCTACATACCAGGGCCCGGTCTGTCTCTGTTATCTGATCCTTGACCTCGAGTTTATAGGGAGTTCACTTTGCATGCATGTATACTCATACTCTCGTACTGAGCGTTTTATGCTCACGTCTCGTACTCTGTGTTTCTGGACACCCTATTTCCATGGGGCAGGTTTGCGATTGGACGAGGCGGGTGGATCCAAGAGGGGCTAGTCAGTGGTTGACCAGCTGGAGCTTCGTTTAGGTTTTATTTCTGTTGTTTTGAGGTTGATACAGCTATTCGATTTGGTTGTATATTATTTGGATAAATTACAGATTCCTTTACTTGGGATTGTATAATGTTATGGTTTCCGCAGTTTTATTTTTGATATCTATTTAATTAAGTTAATTGCATGTCTAAGTTCTGTTAGTAGGTGATCCGGGTAAGGGTCACTACAGTTTTCTTCCTTACATCTGTAGCTTAGAGTTTCACTATGAATCGCTATTTTTGGTGGACGTTCAGCCTAGATCGAAGCCTTCTTGTAAGATGTTTCTGCATAGATTTTTGATTCTCTTTCTTCCTTGATTTTGTCTTCGATTTTTGGTGTTTCCTCACCATGTAAAGGTGTTATTTTGAAATTAGGAACAACTGAACAATTTTTTGGATTTTGTCTTCCTTCTGCCTTTTAGCATGTCTCGATTTCGTTAGAGTGAGGCTAGATCTCTACAAGTCGAAATTGATTTCCACTCTTCGAAGAGCAAATGCAAGTGCAAGTTTTTACTATTTTAAAACTCATTCAAGAGTATAAATATTTTGATATGAAAATGTATGTTGATGTTCACATTTTAATGGTTTTATAATTTTGAAAAAGCATGAAATTATGAGTATTGAAGTTGTGAATTGTCAAAATCGTGAAACTGGATCGTTCTTGACGAGTTCTTGAATTACGATTGAGAATTTGAACCTTTTGGAGGTTTGTTGTGTTCTTGATGTTTTGATAAAACTTTATCTAAGTTATGTATAAAAAGTATGAGTTTTTAGATTTTGAAAGCGTTGAGTTAGTTTTCAAGATAAATCTTTGAAATGTGACATGTGATCGGTGGCATCGAATTAGCGACACTTGTCACAATTTTGAAAATAAAGAATAGTGTACTAATTCGAATGAGATGAGGCTAATTTTTTTTGAAAGCTAGTTTAAATGTCTACAACTTTAATGCTTTGAGTTTTGTCAAAATCGATTTGAAAGTTTGGCCAAATACGCCCCGAATGCATCGATTGTTTTGAATTTTCTGCACTAACCCATCCCGGGAGAATGAGCATAACGTTTTACTGAAATATCCAATTAAGGTGAGGTTTTTGGCATTGGAAATTCAAAATATATGGCTACAACTTTCATGTTTACGATTTTTCCAAATTTCGAATGACAAATATAGTTTAAGCGCCTGCAACATGCAACCCTAGTGCAGATCTCGCTCGAGCGCGAAAACTTGCGCTTGAGCGAGGATGGTTCTGCCCTGAAGACCTTTTGTTGCATGATTTTAAGTTCTAAATGCATGTTTATGATGTATTAAGTTGTTTTAAGAATTTTTAAGAGTTCCTATGCATAAAGTTTCAAGTTTTAAGTCAAGATTGAAGAGAACGACTCACGTGGATCGTTTACGTTATGTGATGTATGTACATGTCTAAGTTTCATTCATGAAACCTATGTTCAATATGAAAGTATGATTTTATTATCTACGATATGCATGAAGTTATCGAGTAAAGATTTATGTTAATTAAATGAAAGTTAAGACGGAAATTACGATTTTCAATGATGCTTCATAATGAATGAAATGATATGATGGAATGATAAGTTATGATGAAATGAAAGATGTTGAAGCATGATGATATGATACGATACATGAAAAGTTTTGATGATTTATGTGTTTTGTGGTGATTACACGGGTTATGCACTTCGGGATGAGCTCCGGAGCGGCTATCCAAACATGGCTCACGAGATGGATTACAAGGGGTATGCACTTCGGGATGAATTCCGAAGCGGCTATCCAAATACTGAAAGTTTACGGGCGTAATGCCATATGCTTGTTGTACAACAGGAAACTATGAATGACTCATTATGACGGTTACCACAATTCACATGCTTCATCACCCCAAATTGACAAGTTTTTAGGTTATGTTCATTTTATATAAGATGTCATTTTAAGTCTCATGATTTTCATATGATTTTAATTGCATATATTTCATTAAGTAACATAGTATTTATGTTATCTAATAATGCATGAAGATTATTTTCAATTTCTTTAAGTTAAGTATGAAAATGGCTATGTTTAAGTTCTTTGCATTTCATATAGTTTTGAAGATCATATCCAGAGTTTTTAAGTTTAAAGTATCGTGATGTTTAAGTTTAAGTTTTCAAGTTTAAGGATATCATTTTATGTATGTTCTAGTCATTTTAAGTATAAGGTATTTTGAAGTTATTACGTTATCGTTATGCATGCTTTTAATCTTGTTGAGTCTTTAGACTCACTATACTTGAATGGTGCAGTTGGATAACAGTTTTGATTTAAATGCTTTGGTGGGAAGGCTAAAGAGTCCAAGAGGCAAAGACATTGCATGTCACGACAGTTTCGAAGCTCTGACGTTTTTTTTTTAAGAAAAGAGATTTTTCTATGTTTATTTTGATTATGTTGTTAAATTATTTTATGATAAGTCTTTAAAGATCCAGATTTTAGTATTTTCATTGTCAGTCTTTTAAATGTTTATTTCAGTTTGATATTGTTGTGAGGATTTCTCGATTATTTTCAAATGTATTTTATGTAAGTAGTTTGTTTATTTTATCTCACATTCCCACATCCTTTTAAGAAGTTAGTAGTAGGTTTTGACGTGCCGTATTTTAGTTCGTCTTGACTGTAGGGTTGCATCCTCATTTCAAATATTTAGTGCATGTTAGAGACATGAGTTTTATTGTTATCGTTTTAAATTTTAAATTCCATTTTAAATGTTGACCGAGTTAGTGCGATGCATTCCCTGCACTTTTGAATAAAATAAAATAAAAATTCCCCCACACTTTTCCGCATTTACATTATTGAAAATGTATAAAAATACGGGACGTCTCATCATGCATCAAAATCTTATTCTAAAAGCCTTAACTAAGCTAAAACATACTTCCTGACTATTTATAGAGAACTTGAGCATACCTTCGTCCGTCGCCAGCCCGCTGATGATGATTGCCCCAGAACTTGGGCACTACTCCGCTGCGACTCTGGAGTACCTTGCCAACTCCCAGACAAGCCTAGGAAGGCTGGAAACCTTCAAAACACCACTCAACACGAGAGAAGAAGCTATAGAAATGGGTGCAAAAATCTGAATCTCGTAACCCCTATTTATAGGCGGAGATCGGACGCTCCGATCTCTGCATGCAGACCACATCATTGCATGCACCGTTCGGACGCTTTGAACTCCTGTGTGTCCGATCAGTGTTGGCACCTCATCAGCTGCATGACCTAACTGAGTTCGAACGCTCTGATCCTGGTTCGGACGCTCCGAACTCAACGTAGTCTCCGAACTATGTACTAAGCCTCCAAAGGGTTCGGACCCTCCGAACTCTGGTTCGAACCTTCCGAACTGTCCTTGGCCAAAAATCCATAATTCGTCCAATTAAATCCAAATTAAGTATCTAATCCATGCTTAACTATTTTTAATCATTAATCTTGTAAAATAGAACCGGGCTACTACATTAACCGCAAACAAACTATTCTAGTGTTTAAAATTAGTAACTAGCCCACTTTAAGGGATACATTTTATGAATTGAGCACCTTATTTATTTATATATTTAATTTTAGATTACACTAAAATTACTAAAATATGCTTACATCCATCACAACACAATCTATATTTGTACTAAAAAAATGATACTTTTCGCGAGTTAGATTGAGTTGAAAATCTGTACAAAATTGATATGCGAGACAATCTTGTAAAATATTTTTTTAATGTAGTAAATATATACTTTCTTGTGTCCTTGAATTAATCAAAGCATTTATTTGGGTAGTTCACAACTCATAAGTTTGGGCTTCAAGTCAAGCATTTGTATTGGTTTCAACTAGTCTTCAATCCAAGGGAGAGGGGAAAAAGAGAGAGGACAAGAAAGGATGCTTTTGGACGGGTATATATTTTGATCTGAGAAATGGATTTATTAGTCAATTTAATATCAATATAATATTAAAAAAATTATTACCACATAAACTTAGGTCATGATGATGATAAAAACAATTACTGTTGAATAATAATAATATATACTATATATAAAACATTTGTACATTTGACAAAAGAAGACATTATCTTTTGTTTTTCCAAAAATTATCTTATGTGATATAGATATTTTACTTTTGTTTTTTCTTTTATTTTTTTATTTTGATATTTTAAATTGCAGTTTAGACTCTTGATAATTTTTACAACTATGATATTACTCGTATTTCATTATAAATCAAATTAGTTAAAAAAATTATTGTACAAGCACAACGCATACACTGGTAAAAATAAAAATTGTTAACATAATAAATATAATATTATTAAACATTAATTAAACAAAAATAACAATTAAATAATATAATATATAATATAAATAAATAAAATTTTAATAATAATATAAAAATAAAATTACTATTTTTAAAAAATATTATTTTTAATAATAATAAATATAGCAACAACAGTAATAATTAATATAATAATAATATTTTCAGATACAATATTAATAATTATTATTTAATAATAAAATAATTCAATTCAAAAAATAATAATTATAATTGTAAAAAACACAAATAATGATGATAATAGTAATATCAAATAATTTTAGAATAATTATAATATGATTTAATTATTAATAATAATTGTATGTCATTCATATATTATTCGTTTTGACACCAATCATACGAATTGAATAAACTTATCATTCAACTCTAAAATCCTTCAATTCATATCATATTCCGTTACATCGTACCAAGCATGACATTAAGTTAAAATTGTAGTTAATTTTTTTTAATTAAAATAATGCTTTTAAAACTTTTTTAATGAATAAAAACTGTTTAAATAAGTCGAGTAAACTTATATAATAGTTTCAATTAATATACTGAACCAAATAACGCCCTTATCCGAACGTACGTAAGTTGAAGGCATTCATTGAATAATATGAATTTAAAGCTTGCTTTATAAGCCAACCTAGCTAGCTCGAATGGGAAATGGAATATTCCAGTTTTGACATTCTCCAATAAATTGTTATTTCACGTTCAAATGCAATGACTTTCAAGTCAATTGATAAAAACACAATTGACATCATATTTAAATCTTTTCATAAATGCAGTGTAAGAAAATATCCTTGCAACTTGTACCCATTTCCCATGATTAATCATGCACACTTGGTCCTTGATTCAAATATATGGAACCCATGTAATCCAATAATTTTAAGACGACAAAGTGTCATTCTCTAGGACTAGGAGTAGCATCAATTGAGCCTCAGTTTTGCTTACAATTTTTCTGTCAAGTAGTCTAGTACAATTCCTTGCTTGAATGCTTCCAAAGTTGCAGAAAAATATGAAAAAAATATTGAAACCGATAAAAATCCCACATAGATTAATTTACCCTTGTCACAATTTGTCCAAAAGTTGGTGTAATTCTATGTATGTTCGGGAGTGGACTGGGATAACTTACCGTCGTCGAGTGAGAAGTTTAGATATTTCTGCAGTGGACGTCACAACAACTTTGCGACCACAATTGGAAACTTCTCGATTCTGGTATACCATGACAGTCAATGAATTTTTTTTTGTAAAATTACAAACTTTTGATCCCAAGTCAACATTACGAGTTCGATTTTCTTGAATTGCGAGTTGGCACATTAGTATGTAGGACTAGTTGCATATAATATCTTTGTGAAATAACGAGCTAGATTAATGCTGAACACAAACACTTATAATTGAAAACACGTATAGATAAGGGGATGATCAATACTCAAAATTTTTAAACTATATACGGGGATATATACATTTGAAAACATAGGAAGATATATGTTCAATTCAATTATTAATTAATTCGAAAATCTATATCATACATTACAGCCTACATATAAATGTAAGAACATTTCCTTGATTTCCCATAACTAGATATTTGCCACGCGCGCTCACTTGATCTCATGCTACCGAAAGCCATGAGAATCGTTAGTTACTCCTTTGTGCTCACCTTTTTGCTGTCGACTAGTGCTAGTCTACTTAATTGCTCAACTATTGCTTATAAATTCACAAAAGATCATATCAACACGGATCGATGTTCGCTCCTCGCCATAAAATCCCACCTTATAAATTTGGACCCGTATCACATTCTGTCCAAAACTTGGTCCAACTCTAATCATGTTTGCAACTGGACTGGTGTAGCTTGCAGCCCTCGGCAGCGCGAAAGAGTGATTGCTTTAGACGTTTCCGCTATGGATATCACAGCAACTTTGCCACCACAAATTGGAAACCTCTCGTTTCTTGTGTCCCTCAACATAAGCCACAATCACTTTCATGGCGGCGTGCCCCAAGAGCTGAACCAGCTAAGGCGATTGGCGGTCATCGACTTCATGTCGAACCATCTCAGCGGAGAAATCCCGTCATGGTTCGGGTCCTTGCCTCAACTTAAAGTCTTGTTCCTCATGGATAATAGTTTCCAAGGTGTCATCCCACCTTCACTCACTAACATATCGAATCTTGAAGTTTTGGACCTATCATTGAATCAGCTAAATGGACACATTCCCCAAGGTATTGGAAATCATCAGAGTTTAAGAATCTTCATTGCACAAGATAATCAACTCACCGGCTCTCTACCACCAACGTTATTCAATGCGTCGAAATTGGAAGTTTTGTCTCTTCAAGGCAATAATTTAACTGGAAATATTCCTACCAACATTTGTTCTACTCCAAGAATCGAAATCTTCTCCCTACACTCAAACATGTTGACTGGAAAATTGCCTGCAAACTATTCTCATTGTACCGAGTTACAAGTCCTATCACTGTCGTACAACTTTTTTCATGGAAGAATACCAAGAGGAATTGGAGAGCTAAGGAGTCTTAAAATGTTATATCTCGGCACCAACCGTCTTACCGGTATGTATATAAATTGGCAATTCAAGTATGCTTAGTTGGTTTCTACTGGGGCTCTGTTTCGTTGCAAGATATGATTTCTAAGGTGTAATTATATATATTACTCATGTGAAATATCGAGATTACTAAAAACCTCATATCAAAAAAAATGATCTATTGGCTTTTTGTGTTTTTGAATCTTGAGCACATACATCCTATGTTTTCAAATTTTAAACACACAACCTATTGTCCGTACTTGTGTGCATGTTTTCAGGTGTACGTGCGCTCAAAATTTGAAAACACAAGAGATTAATTGTAGTCATCAGGAGTTTTTAGCAGTCTCATGATTTCATAAAAATGGTGTATGCAATTACCCTTTCATTAAAGATATCTTATGAAAACTTTCTGTATATCTACAATATTACAGTTGATGGAAGTCACCTAATTAAGGTTATGATCCACTTTATTAAACTTTTCAGGAGCCATTCCAACAACTATTTGCAACTTGCAAAATCTGGATGTATTGGTCTTGGATCACAACCAACTACGCGACTCAATTCCGAACTGCATAGGAAACATGGTTGCTTTGAGGGAAGCTTATTTACATTCAAATAAACTGACCTCTGCAATCCCAACAAGCTTGTGGCTTCTCAAAGATCTTCTATATTTGAATCTATCATCGAATTCATTGACTGGCTCTATATCCCCGTCAATAGGAAATCTAGCGGTTGCAGTGGTGGTTGATTTGTCGATGAATCAATTATCTGGTGTTATTCCAACAACAGTAGGTAGCTTACAAACCGTATGTTATTTCTCCGTCGCAAACAATAGAATAAGAGGATCTATTCCAGAGACAATAGCTAGCATGGGGAATTTGGAGGTCCTTAACCTTTACCATAACCATTTTTCCGGATCGATTCCCATTTCCTTGGAGAAACTTCAGTATCTCACACATTTTGACGTTTCTTTCAATGAATTAAGTGGTGAAATTCCTTCTGAAGGCCCTTTCAGAAACTTGGAAAGCCAATCTTTCTTGCACAATAGAGGTTTATGTGGTGATCAGAGGTTTCATGTCTCACCTTGCAATGTCCACGAGGATCCAAAGAGAAACTTAATGTTAGAGTATACTATTATTGTTATTGTTATTTTCGGGCTTTTCTATTTATCAGTTATGAAGGGTAGATTAGTCTTTTTCTTGAGTTTGCGCTGGATGTTTAACATAGCTATATAGAAATCTTATTGTGCAACTTTTCTTCATACAAGTTAATAATAAAGTAAGCCTTAGTTTTCCCTTCTCAATTTCTTCATGGTATCATCTTTCATTTTTTGGTGCATCCGTACAGTTTTTCGTTCGTCGCTTCTTGATTGGGCTTCTTTTGCTCCGCATCAACTTGGTTTTGTTTACTGTTTGGTTATTCGTGAACTCTGTTTCTATTGCCACCATGAATGGTCATAAAGATGATTTGCTTCCAACGATTCGTGTCCGACTAATTGAAAAAACTTATCGTACTTTACCTATCGAAAATCGTACATCATACTGCAAATTACGGTAGAAGAAAATTTTATACCAATAACATACAAAAAATTTTGGTACACCAAAATTTTCGGTACATATAACTAGCATACCGATTATACCAAAATTTACATTATACCAAGATTTGGGTACGATATCGATATATATCGTTTTATATAGAAAAACTTTATATATTTTTAAAATTTATAAATTAAAATATTATATATTTTAAAATTTTTATATATTGTTTCAGTATTCCGGTACATAAGTTTTCAAATTTCATACCGTTACCATACCGAAAAATTCGGTATTGTTAACGTGCCGAACAAAATTCGATATTCCGAAAATTCGATATTGTTTCGGTACGGTAAGTCGGTTGTTTTTTTAGTGAAAATTAATAAAAATTCAAATAGCCTTTAGGCTTCTAAAAGACCACTAACATTTGGATTTCTGAAAGATCAATAACCTTTAGGTTTTTAAAAGGTCAATAACCTTTGTGTTTCTAGAAGGTTAATAACTTTTTTTATGTGTCAAATAACCTTTGATATGTCGAAAGGAGACTGACCCTTGGCATACTGAAATGTCATTTATTTTCCTATATATATGTCATTGATTAATTTGGAAATTCATAACTTGGAATTAAAAGTTTCTTCACTCTTCTTTCAACTTTCTTCTCTTGGTTTCTGTCTGTGCTATTTCTCTCCAATTCGTGATAAAGTTCAGATACTATTCAGTTCGCCTGTATCGAACTTTGTGCTAAGTTGTTGCAGGTTTCAACTTTGTATCCCGAGAAACTACCGTCTACAGTGAACCTCGAAGAACCGTAGGAAGAGACGAATATGTTTTAAGAAAACTGTAATTTATTACAGGCCTCATTTTGGTTTTGAATTCTTTATCTTTACAAGATCTATTACTGTATTGTTCAATTTATTGAAATTGTAATACAAGTTCTTCCACATTCAAGTATTATCATGGACGAATCCATGTAGCACAGCCCATTTTTTTGGGGTTATATATATATATATATATATATATATATATATATATATATGCTTATTGTTTAAATTTTTTTTTTATAAAATTCAGCTTATGACTTCGGCTTCTCAAGTCTTAAATACAGATACAAATGAAATATCTTTTTGTTTCAGATTAATTTTTAAAATTATAATAGAATTGTGTGATATGAATGTAATAAAAAGTGATATTTTTTTATGATTTGAGAGAAAAATATATTACTTGAATAACAAAATTATTTGTTTTTGCATTAAAATAAATTGTTGTGGTTGAAAACAATGAAAATTTTGAGTCTTATTTATTGTTGTATTATTCTAAATTCATGAAATTTTCAAATGAGTTTCAAAATATATTATAAATAAAATATATTATATTTTCTCATAATAATATATAATTTATTAAATTAAGTTCAAGCCCACTCTATTTCTAATTCCTGGATCCGTCCCTGAGTATTATTATTGCTACAACTTAAATTGTAATTCACCCAAGTGTAGGTTGTCTGCAAGTAATATACTCGTGAGTACGAGATCGATCCACGGAGAGGATGCTGTAAGTTTAATTTTAGCAATGATATATTATAGATGGAAATATTATTATAAACTTTCAAATTCACAAATTATAAAATTGTCAAGGCTTCAAAGGTTCATTGTTGGTTTATTTAAGATTGCTTAATAAAAATAAATAAAAAAAACTAAAATAAGAATAAACATAAAAGAACAATGAAATATTTAAACAAGTATATCATATAATATAGTTCCCACTATATTAATATCAGATTAACCGATATTTAATACATGGTACCCATAATATATATATAGATAAATAATAATAAACATAAAAAGAACAATTAAATATTTAAACAAGTATATCATATAATATAGTTACCACTATATTAATATCAGCCGATATTTAATACATGGTACCCATAATATATATATATAAATGCATAAATATAAATTGACATAAAAGTAAATGTTAGATCAAATCACAATATTTCATTTAGAACAACCGGCAGAGCCACGCTATCGTCTAAATAAAATATATGACTTTATGTTAGATGCGATAAAGTAAATGTTAGTTGCGGAAAAATAAATGTTATATGCGAGAAAGTAAATGTTAGTTGCGGAAAAGTAAATGTTAGTTGCGATAAAGTAAAAGTTAGATGCGAGAAAGTAAATGTTAGATCAAATCACAATATTTCATTTAGAACAACCGGCAGAGCCACGCTATCGTCTAAATAATATATATGACTTTATTATAAATAGATACTTATATTTATAGTATATAATTATTGTAGTATTTATTGTATCATATTTGACAACAAATCAAGGTAACCACATTCAAGGTACCAAGCATTTGATGTAAATAGATAACAACAAATCATCTAAAATTATACCTACAAATAAAGATCAATTAGTAAAAATAAAAATAGAAAAGAAAAGAATATACAAAATATAAACAATCTTACTTGACCAACAATGAAACCTTTTCACCTTGACATAAAAAGATTTAGCTTTCCATGAACATGAAACTCAAGAATAAAGATAAAAGAAATTTCATACTTGAACTTGAGAAACTTGCACACTCAAACTTTTATTCTCACACACACAATATTTATTTTACAAATGAGGAATTCTCTACACTCTTGCACACTACAAAGCTTATACAATACATCTATTTATAGGCCAAATGAGAGCAAGGGTCCAAAACTCATTAAATATTGAATAGTAAAGTTGGTGGATGCTTGTCTCCTTGAATGTCAATACATTGACCCAACTTTAATTGGCATGTTTGATGCCTTAGACTTCCGATTTTGCTTCTGTACAAAACATATAACACGTAGCCCTTTGTCTGTAGATGTGTTTTGACAACTCATTCACCCCTTTTGGATAAAAATATGAAATACTTATGATATTTTTACTCCAAGCTGGTCATAGTAAAAGTAAATCTATCTCCATTTTGATGTTTGATTATTTTGATCATCTTAATGAAGTTTTTGGAATTTCTTGTCTTCTACAAAGTTGAAGATGCCTCTTTTGTGATTCTACAGGTTTTGAGATTACTCCATTATGACCTCTGTAGCTTGAGTAATTTTATTTTTACCAAACCTGCGCAAATCGTAAAATACAACATTTTAGTAAAACATTTAAATATAAACATATAACACTAAAATAATACAACTTCATAATTTTAATTAAACTTAAATTTTAAAACACACTTTTTAACATATAAATAATTATAAATTTTAAGTTTCATCACACCCTCAAACCGGCTAATTACTAGTCCCTTAGTAATAAAATATCATAAAATCACAAGTTAGATTTTTATTCCTTAATATATATATTCAAATATGCAAACTTTAAAATTTTAAAAACACACTTGTGAGGAGATCATATGTTTATTTATAAATCTCATTATCAACCAATATATTAATATGTAATTGGATGGGCTATACATATATATTTCACACAATATCAAAATATTAAATATATATAATTTTTTTTTATAAATATTTTATAAAAACTTTGAGAATAATATAATTAAAAGGATAATAGAAATCATTTTCATAACATGTATATCATCAGAAATATTAATGTAAAAGTCTCAACTCCATATTCTCTCGGGTTAAAGTATTTCATATATAGCTGTTTTTCACTCATGGAGTTGGAAGAAAATTATACACTCTTTGAAAATGGCTAGTAAAGCAGACAATCAAATAACCTAATATTGAAAATAAGTTAGGATGATTTACAAAGTATAAACCCATTTTTTTTTGTTTTTTTTTTGTTTTTTTTGCTTGGCTACAAAATTATTTTTACATAATCAAATACCTCCAATAAACTATAAATATGTAACACTTTTTTTTTCTTTTTTCTTTTTTTTTTCTTTTTTTTTTTCAAAGTTTATTTATTTATTTATGAGGTAAATCTATTAAGAATTTACCATGAGAATTATAGTAGAGATATTAATACTCTACGTCTTTACAATCAAACTTCAAACAACTTTGCAGCCAATTTTGTATGCACATTTTTTTATATAATTTTTTTTTTCAAAATGGGTTTAATCTAGCAATCAACCATTTCTTAATAATCAATAAAAGCTTATAAGTTGTTTTCTCAATTCTCATCTCTCATTCACAAAATTTATGTGAGTATATATTGCACTTTTACAAATTAATTCCTTCAATTATACATGTTATTATTCATTCAATCAATATCACTTTAACTATATAATCATAAAAGTTTTAGAAAATATGTTATTTGAAAACACACAATTATATATTATTTATAACTTATATCCCATCAATTATATATTTTCTATTAAATTGATAAAAAGAAGTGTAAACAAACATATATACAAAAGACTTCATTTTCTTAGTAGTTTGCAATTTAAATATATACGGAATATTAAAATCTAATATATTGTGATAATATGATAAATAAAAACTAATGCGTGTCAGGAGTTTTTGATTCCTTACTCTGCCATTGAAAAGAAAAATAAATATTATTATAGCAATACTTTTTTTTTAAAATTTTAATATTTTTTTTTTAGAGATAAACCCTCCACCAAACCTGAATATTACATTGTTTTTAATTTTTTTTTAAAGAAAAATAAAGAGTACATGATGAAAGAGATATCACCTGGAATTATTGAAGATGAGGAACAAACACAAACCATTTCATGACATGTTGAATCAATGATCCAGTTTTCTTTTCTTACTGGTTGGTTGAGACCAATTGATCTTTGTTATAGCTGAATCAGGTTGATGAACAAAAGCTTGGAGATCATCAATTAATTGGTCTTCATTCGAAGCAGAGATGAGCATCCTTCGTGAATTTTCTGAAATAAAATTTTGTTCCACGGCTACATCAAGAAAAGTCAACAAACCATCATAATAGTTATTGATATTCAACAAGCCAACAGGTTTATTGATATTAAGTTGTGTCCAAGAAACAACATGAAAAATTTCTTCTAAAGTACCAAAACCACCAGGTAAGACAATAAAAGCATCAGAATTTTCTATCATTTTAGTTATTCTCTCGTACATTGATGAAACTTTCAACTCTTCCCCAACCGTAACACCTGTAATATTTCCTTCAGCTAAAGCTGTAGGAATAATACCCAAAACCTGACTACCTCCAAGATGAGCTGCTGTTGATATAGATCCCATTAACTAAATATTGCCTCCTCCGTAAACCAAGTGAATTTTTCTCTCTGCTAACTTTTTTCCAAGATTAATTGCTGCATCAACAAATATTTCATTCTTTCCAGTATTAGAACCACAAAAGACACAAATATTTTCCTTTTTTTGTGAAGAAGATCCTGTCATGTGTTTTTTTTCTTTTCAAAAATATAGAGAGAGTTGAGTGATTTTATAAGAAAAACAAGGAATAAGACAGAAATAGGAATACAGATGTGAACAAAATGATGAAAATAGTAAAAAAAATAATATATAATAATAACATGCATGCGTATAAACAGTGATGTGATTGTGGCTCACAGTGTTCCTTCAATATTTATGAGTCGAGGGTTGGCTTACCATCCAATTTTCTTATAAATTGGCAAATAGGGTCTTTTTTTAGTCAGATTCCCAAGACCATTACCATGACGCTGCGCTTGGAATAGTTTCCATAAATGGAGAAGTTGACCTTGAACATCTCCACTAGAATGCGTCTCAAGAGTCAATGAGATATCATCTAATGACTCTTTACTCAGCCCATTCTTAATGAAATCAATTTTATCTTCTCTATTTATGGAAACATATCCCAAAGATCTGCATTGTCTATTACAAGTCCATCTGGCACAATTATGACAAACATCTAACCTTTTAGCCCTTCTTTTCTTCGCATAGGTACTTTTTTCTAGTTCAGACATATTTCGAACAAGTAAGAATTTTGGAACTTCACCACCTAATCGAACCTTGGCTTCAATTATAAGACGAAGATCCTCCTGGATTCCTTTTTGCATAAGCATTCTCAATCTTTCACATCTGCCTTCATAAATCATTCTCAGAACTTTTTTAGAAACAGATGGAAAATATTTACCAAGTTTTTTGATAGCTTCATCCATAATATATATATATATATATATATATTCAATTATTTTGGGAAATTGAAATAAAATCGACTGAAAGTAGTCACGGAGTACCGTTATCCGCCACTTAATCGGAAAGTGAACTTAATTCTGCAAAAATAAAATAAAATATAAGTAACAATTAAGTTGGATCATATAAAGGCATAAACTCTTCATTAAGAACTTCATTTTCTATAAACGGTTTAAGTCTTTGCCCATTAACTTTAAATACATTATTATTTTTAGGATTTTCAACATCAACAGCACCATGAGGATAGATAAATTTAACAATAAATGGTACAGACCATCGCGATCTAAGTTTTCCTGAAACAAATGCAAGCGAGAATTATAAGGTAAAACTTTTTGTCCGATTTCAAAAGATTTCCTCATAATATTTTTATCATGAAATGATTTTGTTTTATCTTTATAAATCTTTGCATTTTCATATGCATCATTTCTTAATTCTTCTAATTCATTTAATTGCAATTTTCTTAATTTAGATGCATCATCTAAATTAGTATTAAACGCTTTAATTGCCCAATAAGCTTTATGTTCAATTTCAACAGGTAGATGACAATGCTTTCCAAAAACTAATCTATATGGTGACATCCCCAATGATGTTTTAAATGCAGTTCTATATGCCCATAATGCATCACTTAATCTTAAAGACCAATCTTTTCGATTTGGATTGACTGTTTTTTCCAAAATTTGTTTTATTTCTTTATTTGCAAGTTCAACCTGACCATTCGTTTGAGGGTGAAATGGAGTAGAAACTTTATATGTAATACCATATTTTCTTAACAATGAAGAAAATGATTTATTTATAAAATTACTTCCCCCATCACTGATTATAGATCTAGGTATTCCAAATCGACTAAAAATATTTTCTTTCAAAAATTTTATCACAACTTTATGATCATTAGTTCTACATGCAATTGCTTCAATCCATTTTGAAACATAATCGACAGCCACTAAAATATAAGTGAATCCAAAAGATAATGAAAATGGACCCATAAAATCTATTCCCCAACTGTCAAATATTTCAATAATCATGATTGGATTTAAAGGCATCATGTTTCGTTTTGAAATTGAACCCATTTTCTGACAATTTTCACAAGATTTGCAAAATGAATGTGTATCTTTGAATAAAGAAGCCCAATAAAATCCACATTGAAAGATTTTTGCAGCTGTTTTCTTTGACGAAAAATGACCTCCACATGCCTCAGAATGACAAAATTTAATGACACTACTTACCTCATTGTCGGGTATGCATCGTCGAAAAATTTGATCAGGACAATACTTAAACAAATAAGGATCATCCCAATAAAATTTTTTGACCTCTTTCAAGAATTTATTGTTATCTTGTGAACTCCAATGAGAAGGCATTTTATTTGTCACAAGAAAATTTACAATATTAGCAAACCAAGGCATAGTAGTAGCATAAAATAGTTGATCATCCGGAAAATTTTCATTTATTGGTATTTCATTTTGAGATGATTCAGAAATTATTCTTGATAAATGATCGGCTACTACATTTTCTTTTCCTTTTTTTATCTTTTATTACAAGATCAAATTCTTGTAACAACAAAATCCATCTTATTAATCTCGGCTTAGCATTTTGTTTATTTGATAAATATTTTATGGCAGAATGATCAGTGTAAACAATAGTAGTAGAACCAATTAAATAGGATCGAAATTTATCTAATGCAAACACTACTGAAAGTAATTCTTTTTCAGTTGTTGAATAATTGATTTGAGCACTATTTAAGGTTCTACTTGCATAATAGATCACATAAGGTTTACCTTCTTTTCTTTGTCCTAACACGGCTCCTACAGCATAATCACTTGCATCACACATTAATTCAAATAGTAAAGACCAATCAGGAGGTTGTAAAATAGGTGATGTAGTTAAAAGATTAATTATCTTTTTAAAAGCAGTTTCACATTCTTGAGTCCATTCAAATTGTGCATCTTTTGTTAAAAGATTTGAAATTGGTTTCGATATTATGCTAAAATTTTTTATAAATCTTCTATAAAATCCCGCATGACCCAAAAATGATCGAATTTCTTTGATCGTGTTTGGTGATGGTAAGTTAGCAATAACATCAACCTTAGCTTTATCAACTTCAATTCCTTTTTCAGATATGACATGCCCTAACACAATTCCGGATTTAACCATGTAGTGACATTTTTCCTAATTTAAAACAAGATTTTTTTCTTCACATCTTTTTAAAACTTCTTCCAAATTTTTAAGACAGTTTTCAAATGAGTTTCCAAAAATAGTTATATCATCCATAAAAACTTCCACAAATTCTTTAATCATGTCACTAAAAATACTTAGCATGCATCTTTGAAAAGTAGCCTGGGCATTACATAAACCAAATGGCATTTTTTTAAAAGCAAAAGTTCCGAACGGACAAGTGAAAGTAATTTTTTCTTGATCTTCTAATGATATTGGTATTTGATAATACCCCGAATACCCATCAAAAAAACAATAATAAGGATTACCTGCCACTTTCTCTAAAATTTGATCTAAAAATGGTAACGGAAAGTGATCTTTTCTAGTTGCATCATTTAATTTTCTATAATCAATGCACATACGCCAACTAGATGGAATTCTAGCTTGTAATAATTCTCCCTTTTCATTTTTTATAACAGTGATGCCTGATTTTTTTGGTACTACTTGTGTTGGACTTACCCATTTACTATCCGAGATTGGATAAATAATTCCGGCATCTAATAGTTTTAAAACTTCATTTTTAACAACTTCTTTCATGTGTGGATTTAATCTTCTTTGTGGTTGTTGATATGTTTTAGCATTTTCTTCCAAGTGAATTCTATGTGTGCAGATTAAAGGATTTATACCTTTTATATCTTGCAAAGTCCATCCGATTGCATTTTTGTGTTTTTTAAGTAGTGTTATTAAATCTTCTTCTTGTTTTGGTAAGAGGGTAGAAGATATTACAATAGGATATGTTTGATTTTCACCAAGAAAAGCATATTTTAGTTCTATTGGTAAGAGTTTTAATTCAAGTTTTGGATGATCATTTTCTTTTACTTCTTCAAGTTCATTAATTTCTTCAAATAACTTTGATTTAAAAACATTTTTTGAATCAAAACTTTCCACTAAACAAACTTCAGATTGTTGATTTAAGTTTTCTTGGTGTATATTTTCTTCCACGATTGTTTCTATTGCATTATCATCTTCATCTTCATTAATACTTGGTTGTTTACATAAATTGAACACATTAAGTTCCAAAGTCATGTTTCCAAAAGATAATTTCATTATTTCATTTCGAAAATTTATTAAAGCATTTGAAGTTGTGAGAAATGGACGTCCCAATATTATTGGAATTTCATTATGCACTTCTATTGGTTGTGCATCCAAAACAATAAAATCCACAGGATATATGAATTTATCGACTTGAACTAACACATCTTCTACGATACCTCTAGGTATTTTGATTGACCTATCGGCTAGTAAAAGAGTGACAGATGTAGGCTTTAAATCTCCCAACTTAAGTTTTTCATAAACTGAATAAGGAAGTAAATTCACACTTGCTCCCAAATCTAACAAAGCTTTTTTAATTTTATTTTTTCCAATAATACATGAAATTAATTGTTGGACAACCAGGATCTTTATATTTTACGGTAGAATTATTTTGAATAATAGAACTTACTTGCTCCATTAAGAATGCTTTCTTCTTTACATGCAATTGTCTTTTCACAGCACATAAATCTTTTAAAAACTTTGCATAAGAAGGCACTTGTTTAATAGCATCTAATAATGAAATATTTATTTTTACTTGTTTTAAAACTTCATAAATATCAGAATCATTTTTTTGTTTTTTATTATTAACTAATGCATGAGGGAAAGGAACATGTTTATTTGACTCACATATTATTTCAGATAATTTATCATCAACTTTCTTAATCTTAGGACTCAAAGTATCATCTTTCTCGAAAGTATCAAGATTTTCATCCTTACTCTTTGAGTTTGACTGATCTTTGTTTTCATCACTATATGGATCATTAACTATTTTACCACTTCTAAGAGTAATAACAAATTTTACTTGATCAAATTTTTCTTGATTTTGATTTTTAGGATTAGGTTGTGGTTGAGATGGAAATTTTTCTTTTTCATGAATATTAAGTGCAGATGCAAATTTTGCAAGAGTTTCTTTCAAACATTCATAGATTGAATGTTTTGAATATTGATAGACTCTTGCTTTTGAATGTATGCATGAATTTCATCTTCAAAATGTTTTCTTGGAGGTGGGATATAAGGAGCATAACCTTGATGACTTTGGTTATTGTGAAAAGGTTGTTGTGAAGGTTGTGCATTATTATCGTTCCTCCAACTAAAATTAGGATGATTTTTCCAACCAGGATTATATGTTTGTGAAAAAGGATCTAATGTTGGTTTTTTAAAATTGTTAACATAATTGGCTTGTTCATGGAGACATTCTTTAAATGAAGGCAAAGTAGGACAATTTTTTGTAAGATGATCATGTGTGTCACATATATGACAAACAATTTCTTGAACACTTTTTAATTGATCACTCTTTTTCATTTCTAATGACTCGATTTTTCTTGCTAAAGATGCAAGTTTAGCTTGAACATCTACATCATCTTTAAGATGATAAATACCACCCCCATTTGTTGAATTATTGGTTTTACTTGGTGGTTCAATTGAGCCTATATTATCCCAATTTTGAGCATTTTCTGCTAATGACTCCAAATATTCTATAGCTTCATTTGGGTTTTTATCTTCAAAAGTTCCATTACACATGAATTCTATCATTTGCCTATCTTTAGGTATTAAACCTTCATAAAAGTGAGAAACTATCCTCCATATTTCAAAACCATGATGTGGGCATGTATTAAGTAACTCTTTATATCTATCCCAACATTGATAAAATGTTTCTCCTTGTTTTTGAGAAAAAGTTGTAATTTGTCTTTTAAAAGAGTTTGTTCTATGGGAAAGAAAAAATTTTTTAGAAATTGTTGTTGCATTTCTTCCCATGATCTTATTGAACTTGATCTCAAATTTTGCAACCATGTTTTAGCTTTATCTTTTAAGGAAAAAGGGAAAAGCTTTAATCGAACAATATCCATGCTACAATTTTGATCATTATAAGTGTTGCAAACTTCCTCAAATTCTCTTAAATGTAAATATGGATTTTCAGAATCTAAGCCATGAAAATTTGGTAAAATTTGAATGACTTGTGGCTTAAAATTGAAATTAGATGCATCAGGAGGAAAAACTAAACAAGATGGTGTACTAGTTCTTATTGGATTCATATGGTGCCTAAGTGTTCTTGGTTGTTCATGTTCTTGATGATGATGATTATTATTATTATTATTATTATTATTATTATTATTATTATTATTATTATTATTATTATTATTATTATTATTATTATTATTATCATCTTGATTATTAAAATTATCGTCCATGTTTAAAATATTTTCAGTTACTCGAACAAGTCTACCACTTTGTTTACGACTCCAAACAATCATACAATTAAAAACAACATACTATTTACATAATAACATAAATAAAAAAATTAAACTTAATTTATACCTCCCCGGCAACGGCGCCAAAAACTTGCTACAACTTAAATTGTAATTCACCCAAGTGTAGGTTGTCTGCAAGTAATATACTTGTGAGTACGAGATCGATCTACGAAGAGGATGCTGTAAGTTTAATTTTAGCAATGATATATTATAGATGGAAATATTATTATAAACTTTCAAATTCACAAATTATAAAATTGTCAAGGCTTCAAAGGTTCATTGTTGGTTTATTTAAGATTGCTTAATAAAAATAAATAAAAGAAACTAAAATAAGAATAAACATAAAAGAACAATGAAATATTTAAACAAGTATATCATATAATATAGTTCCCACTATATTAATATCAGATTAACCGATATTTAATACATGGTACCCATAATATATATATAGATAAATAAGAATAAACATAAAAAGAACAATTAAATATTTAAACAAGTATATCATATAATATAGTTCCCACTATATTAATATCAACCGATATTTAATACATGGTACCCATAATATATATATAAATGCATAAATATAAATTGACATAAAAGTAAATGTTAGATCAAATCACAATATTTCATTTAGAACAACCGGCAGAGCCACGCTATCGTCTAAATAAAATATATGACTTTATGTTAGATGCGATAAAGTAAATGTTAGTTGCGAAAAAATAAATGTTATATGCGAGAAAGTAAATGTTAGTTGCGGAAAAGTAAATGTTAGTTGCGATAAAGTAAAAGTTAGATGCGAGAAAGTAAATGTTAGATCAAATCACAATATTTCATTTAGAACAACCGGCAGAGCCACGCTATCGTCTAAATAATATATATGACTTTATTATAAATAGATACTTATATTTATAGTATATAATTATTGTAGTATTTATTGTATCATATTTGACAACAAATCAAGGTAACCACATTCAAGGTACCAAGCATTTGATGTAAATAGATAACAACAAATCATCCAAAATTATACCTACAAATAAAGATCAATTAGTAAAAATAAAAATAGAAAAGAAAAGAATATACAAAATATAAACAATCTTACTTGACCAACAATGAAACCTTTTCACCTTGACATAAAAAGATTTAGCTTTCCATGAACATGAAACTCAAGAATAAAGATAAAAGAAATTTCATACTTGAACTTGAGAAACTTGCACACTCAAACTTTTATTCTCACACACACAATATTTATTTTACAAATGAGGAATTCTCTACACTCTTGCACACTACAAAGCTTATACAATACATCTATTTATAGGCCAAATGAGAGCAAGGGTCCAAAACTCATTAAGTATTGAATAGTAAAATTGGTGGGTGCTTGTCTCCTTGAATGTCAATACATTGACCCAACTTTAATTGGCATGTTTGATGCCTTAGACTTCCGATTTTGCTTCTGCACAAAACATATAACACGTAGCCCTTTGTCTGTAGATGTGTTTTGACAACTCATTCACCCTTTTTGAATAAAATATGAAATACTTATGATATGTTTACTCCAAGATGGTCATAGTAAAAGTAAATCTGTCTCCATTTTGATGTTTGATTATTTTGATCATCTTAATGAAGTTTTTGGAATTTCTTGTCTTCTACAAAGTTGAAGATGCCTCTTTTGTGATTCTACAGGTTTTAAGATTACTCCATTATGACCTCTGTAGCTTGAGTAATTTTATTTTTACCAAACCTGCGCAAACCGTAAAATACAACATTTTAGTAAAACATTTAAATATAAACACATAACACTAAAATAATACAACTTCATAATTTTAATTAAAATTAAATTTTAAAACACACTTTTTAACATATAAATAATTACAAATTTTAAGTTTCATCAATTATACTCCCTCTTATTTCCCCAAACTTGATTTTTGAGATATTCATTTTGTGATTTTTGTTTGAGATATGAATAATAACTCGAATGGGTCAAAGTTAACTCTTCAAGTTATTAAGGTGACGACATCTCAAGTTATTGATCTTGTTGGTACGATACCAGTGAACCATGCTAACAAACAAGAAAAATTCGATTCCATTTCAAGATGTGGCAGCAGAAGATGCTCTTTTACCTCACTACTTTGAATACGTCAAGGTTCTTGACCGAAGATGCTTCCAAACTTGTTGAGGCCGAGGGAGATCTTCAGACATCCATTGTTGCTGACGTATGACACCAATCAGATTTCTTGTGTAGAAATTATTTATTGAATGTGATGCCCCCATAAATAATTGGGTCTGGTCCGACCCGAACCCGACAACCCATAATCAGGGAACATGGTTCAAAAATCACCTACTATTGTTAGGAGACATGATTTAAGACAATACAAAGCTCATTCGATCATGCCCCATGTACCAATTCAAGTTAGATGGACATATTCAAGATAAAGGGAAGAGCCCTTGACTCAAGCCCTAGCTTCTGAGCTCACTGGGCCGAGCCCTATCTAGGCATGGTAAAAGCCCGACCCGAGCTCAATAATCCATATTTTTGGAAATATACTTTGAGGCTCATCTAGTCTTATTTTATGAAAAGCCCAGTCTGGGATGGCCTTGTTAGGGAATGGGCTCATGATCATAAATTCATGGGCTTGAACCCTAACTGGTATGGTTGGAGCCCGACCCAAGCCCATGAAGGGCCCAATATCTAGAACCTTCCAGTACTCTCGGACACATGAAGATCTGCAACAGATAAGGACAATATCTTATGAATCCAAGATTTGATTTGATTTTCAGACTCATCAATTAGAGTCCTACTCTAACACATGTTCTACCTTGACAAGGTAACCTATCCCTCCAAGCCCCTATAAATACAGGTGTGGTTCATGGTTTATTCATTCATCTCTTCTATTCACTTCTTGTTCACACACTCACGCACGCATATTATCTTGTTCTTACTTTAGTCAAGATCTTTTACTTTCGAGCACTGACTTAGGCATCGGAGGGATCACGCCGAAAACACCTTCGGCGTCCCTTAACTTGGCTTTTTTTTGTGCAGAACTCCGTTGTGTCCTACAGACCCGATTTATTGAAGATTTGGAGATCCACTCTACCAGACCGATCTCGGATGAAAAAATCGATATCATCAATTGGCGTCGTCTGTGGGAATTTGAAGAAAAAGAATTGAGATGGCTGATGCGAACAGAGTCAACGCATAAATAAATCAACTTGTCACTACCACTGTCGAACGAGCGTTAGCTGCAAGGGGGGAAGCCAATCTCCCCCCACCAGATCAGAATGCACAATTGGAAGAGATCAAAAAATTGAAAGAAGAGATGGAGAACTTGAAGAAGAAGCAGTCCGGATACCTAGCCACGCCAGTCCGGAATATTCCTTTCTCTGCTGAAATACTGGAGTCCGAACTCCCCAAAAAATTTAAGTTTCCACATGTTGGGGAATATGATGGAAAAGGGGATCCGGAAGAGCACATGTCCCGTTTTGAGAATGCTGCGCTGTTGCACAAATATTCTGACCCGATCAAGTGCCGGTTCTTCCTCAATACTCTGATAGGGCCAGCACAACAATGGTTCAACCTATTGCGTCCAGGGGATATCAAGGAATTCAAGGATTTCAGCAAGGCCTTTCTACACCATTTTGCTAGTAGCAAAAAACAACCCACAACTAATCTCAGTCTTCGCTATCAAACAGCAAGGTCAAGAAGATTTGCGAGCATATATTCGTTGATTTAGTGCTTTGGCCCTTGAAGTACCTACTGTCACTACTGATCTGCTCATCATCGCTTTCACCCAAGGACTTACTACAGGAGATTTTCTTAAATCCTTGATCAAAAAACCGCCGTCTACATACGATGAGTTGCTTGCTTGGGCCAAGAAATACGTGAATTTGGAGGAGATACAAGTTTCTCGGTTGAATAGGGAGATAGACAAGCCTCAAAGCCCAAAGGACACCATGATCCCTAACACGCCTCGGAAGATGGGACCAGCTCCTCGGCCCGAGCTGCTAGGACAATTCACATCCTTCACCCCTCTTAGGATGAGTAATACTCAGGCCCTGCGAATATGCGAAGAAAAAAGACTTCTACAAAGACCCCCATGGAGTGAGCAGGGGCCTCGCTGGCCAAAATCTGATAAGTATTGTGATTTTCACAATGAATATGGGCACATACTGTCGACAATTGGAACAAGAGATTGAGAGGATAATTCAACAAGATGAGGTGATGAAAGATATATTGGTAGCGCGACAAGGAGGAAGGTATCGGCCCAAAAAAAGGGATCGGGATGGTCCAGACCATTTTGAGCAAAAGAGAAGAGGTCACGAAACGCCCAACACTTGAAGAAATATTATGCATAGGTGCCTGGACAATCCTACTCCACTACCGAGCCTCATAACACAATGGGTTATGAGTTATTTCATTAATTTTGTTAACAATAATAACCAAGTTATTTTGTTATTTTTCAAATTTTGGAAATATCTTTTTGAGTTATTAATGAAAAAGACATGTTTTTGTCAAATGCGAAGAATTCAAAAGCCCGACCAACTCGGCAATATGTAAACTCATGCCACTCATGGTTATCTCAAAAGCCCGACCAGTTCGGCAATATATAAATCCACGCCACTCGTGGTTATCTCAAAAGCCCGACCAGGTCGACAATATATAAACTCACGCCACTCGTGGTTATCTCAAAAGTCTGCAATATATAAACCCACGCCACTCGTGGTTATCTCAAAAGCCCGAACAGCTCGGCAATATATAAACCCACGCCACTCATGGTTATCTCAAAAGCCCGATCAACTCGGTAATATGTAAACCCACATCACTCATGGTTATCTCAAAAGGCCGACCAGCTCGGCAATATATAAACCCACGCCACTCGTGGTTATCTCAAAAGCCCAACCAGCTCGGCAATATGTAAACCCATGCCACTCGTGGTTATCTCAAAAGCCCGACCAGGTCGGCAATATTTAAACCCACGCCACTCGTGGTTATCTCAAAAGCCCAAACAAATCGACAATATATAAACCCAAGCCACTCGTGGTTATCTCAAAAGCCCGATCAGCTCGGAAATATGTAAACCCATGTCACTCGTGGTTATCTCAAAAGCCCGACCAGCTCGGCAATATGTAAACCCACGCCACTCGTGGTTATCTCAAAAGCCCGACCAGCTCGGCAATATGTAATCTCATGCCACTCGTGGTTATCTCAAAATCCCGACCAGCTCGGCAATATGTAAACTCACGCCACTCGTGGTTATCTCAAAAGCCCGATCAGCTCGGCAATATGTAAACCCACGCCACTCGTGGTTATCTCAAAAGCCCGACCAGCTCGGAAATATGTAAACCCACGCCACTCGTGGTTATCTCAAAAGCCCAAATAGCTCGGCAATATGTAAACCCATGCCAATCTTGGTTATCTCAAAATCTCGACCAAGCTCGACACCTACCACACACTTTGTAGTCAAATTCAAAGCTCAACCAGCTCGGCACCTACCACGCACTTCGTGGTCAAATTCAAAGTCCGACCAGCTCCGCACTCACCCAACTACTCGTGGTCAAAATCAAAGCCCGACCAACTCCGTATACAACACGGAATTCATGATCAAACTTAAAAGCCCGATCGGCTCGGCATACATCATGCGATTTGTGGTTGAATTTTAGCAAAATTCCAGCTCGGAGTATGCTTTACACTTGTTAAAATTTCATTATCTTATTCCAGCTTGGGAATATACTTTGCACTTGGTGGATATTTAAATCATGTTTCCAGTTAGCGAATATGTTTAATGCTTAATCAAAATTTTGCTATATTCTAGCTCGGGAATATGTTTAGTACTTTGCAAAATTTTGTCATATTTCAGCCTCGGGAATATGACCCATACTTGTTAATTCCATCTTGGGAACACGGTTTATAAAAAACTCACAGTTGTACTCCTATTCGAGATATGATCTGTACGGAGAAAATTTTTCCTAATCGGTTCGGGATCCAACCAAACCACTTGGTCTAAACTTCATACTTATTTTAGACCAGAAAGGGAGGTACTATTGATGCCCCCATAAATAATTGGATCTGGTCCGACCCGAACCCGACAACCCATAATCAGGGAACATGGTTAAAAAATCACCTACTCTAGTTAGGAGACAGGATTTAAGACAATACAAAACTCATTCGATCATGCCCCATGTACCAATTCAGGTTAGATGGACATATTCAAGACAAAGGGAAGAGCCCTTGACTCAAGCCCTAGCTGCTGAGCTCACTGGGCCGAGCCCTATCTAAGCATGATAAAAGCCCGACCCGAGCTCAATAATCCATATTTTTGGAAATATACTTTGAGTCTCATCTAGTCTTATTTTATGAGAAGTCCAGTCTGGGATGGCCTTGTTAGGGAATGGGCTCATGATCATAAATTCATGGGCTTGAGCCCTAACTGGTATGGTTGGAGCCCGACCCGGGCCCAGGAAGTGCCCAATATCTAGAACCTTCCAGTACTCTCGGACACATGAAGATCTACAACAGATAAGGACAATATCTTATGAATCCAAGATTTGATATGATTTTCAGACTCATCAATTAGAGTCCTACTCTAACACATGTTCTACCTTGACAAGGTAACCTACCCCTCCAAGCCCCTATAAATACATGTATGGTTCATGATTTTTTCATTCATCTCTTCTATTCACTTCTTGTTCACATACTCACGCACGCATATTCTCTTGTTCTTACTTTAGTCAAGCTCTTTCACTTTCGAGCACTGACTTATGCATCGGATGGGTCACGCCGAAAACACCTTCGGCGTCCCTTAACTTGGCTTTTTTCTATGCAAAACTCCGTCGTGTCTGACCCGACCCGATTTATTGAAGATTTGGAGATCCACTCTACCAGACCGAACCCGGAGGAAAAAATCGATATCATCAGAATGGTTTGGTTGATTCGTTATATAATGTGTAAAGTGAAAAGAAAACGGCTCAGAAATCTAGGAGTCTCTGGATCGGAAATACAAAACCAAGGATGTCGAGGCCAAGAAATTTATTGTTGGCCGATTCTTGGACTACAAGATGGTGACCGTGATCAGTCAAGTTGAAGAACTCAAAGTGATATTGCATGATATTCATGTGGAGGACATGTTGCTAAATGAAACTTTTCAAGTGGCAGCTATCATTGAAAAAGTGCCTCCGACTTGGAAGAATTTCAAGAATTATTTGAAAGACAAACGAAAGAAAATGAATGTAAAAGAACTTATTGTCAGGCTTCACATTGAAGAAGATAACAAAGGTTCTGAGAAAAAAAATTTTAATCTTGTTGTGACGGAAGAAAATATGGTCGAGCATTGTCTGAGCTCAAAGTCCAAGAAAAACATTAGTAAATTTGGGAGAGATTCCAAGTTAGGACCCAAGAAAGACAATTTCAAGAGAAATTTTTCTGGAAAATGTTACAACTGTGGCAGTCCAGGTCACATTGCTTCTGAGTGTAGGAAACCGAAGAAAAATACGGAGATAAATATGGTGGAGGCCATGTCTCAAGAGATCTCTATTATGAATCTTTGTGCTATATTTATTTCTCAGGCGGACTTGGTGGGTTGACACTGGTTCCACTCGCCATATGTGGCAGATGTTTGCAATTTTTGATGAGTTCGAGAATGATGAAAAGGTGTACATGGGAAACTCTGCTACATCTGATATCAAGGGACAAGGAAAGGTCATTTTGAAAATGATTTTTGGGAAAGAGCTGACTCTTAAAATTTCTAATATGTATCGGAAATTTGAAAGAATTGGTGTCCGATTCACTTTTGAATAAGCATGGCTTCCGTATTGTGTTTGACTCAGACAAATTTGTTTATCAAAAAGTTGAATATTTGTCAGAAAAGGGCCATGTTTGACGAATTATAGAGCTACTGTTGATTCTTTCCATGGAATGGTTATATTTAGACCTTATTATGGCAGAAAAGGAATTTTTACGATATGATTCACAGTCTTGCATCCCATTAGTGTCTGTGATGGAAATGTTTAGATTGTTGTCAATAGGAAATGAAGTATTTATGATTTATGATGTTGATGCGACGAATGAAGAATAATTGAAAGTTTCATATATTCATGTTGTCAAGGATTTTCTAGATGTATTTCCTAATGAGGTTTTGGGTTTTCTGCCTTAGAGGGAAGTATATCTTAGCATTGAGTTGATACCGAGGACAAGTTCTATTTAATTTCCAGAGCACAATATCGGTTAGCTCCAGCAGAATTGAAGGAACTCAAGACACAATTATAAGACTTGTTTGTTCGGTGCAATAATTGTCTCTGCTGGGTAGAGCAATCGAACCATGGTGCTTGGGATACTGTGCGGTTTAAAAGATTTGAGTTGCACCATTACCACCAGCTAAGCTTTTGGTAAAACAGTAAGTGCTCGGTCCTAAAATTGGTATCCGAGCCAAGGTCATGAGTTCGATTTTCATTTATTGCAAAGAGTGCAATTATTGGGAAGGATATTACTTGTGTGCAATAATTGTCCCTGCTGGTAGAGCGATCAAACCATGACGCTTGGTTTGCTGTGTGAGTTAAAAGATTTGAGTTGCACCATTACCACCAGCTATAGCTTTTGGTAAAACGGCAAGCGCTCGGTCCTACATTGTTGGAAAAAGGATATATTAGACCATGTATGTTGACTTGGGGAGCTCGAGTATTGTTTGTAAAGAAGAAAAACGGAACTATGAGAATGTGCATCGATTATAGACAATTGAATCGGGATACTATGAAGAATAAATATCCTCTACCATGTATTGATGACTTGTTTGATCAGTTGCAGGCTACATCTGTGTATTCTAAAATCAATCTTCTTCCAGATACCATCAACTTAGAGTTCGATAAGAAGATGTTCCTAAGACAACATTTTGGACGCGTTATGGGCATTATGAATTCCTAGTCGTGCCTTTTGTTTTGACTAATTCTCTAGTGGTTTTCATGGATTTAATGAATCGTGGGAATTCATAGACCGATTTGTTATCTTTTTTATTGATGACATTTTTATTTATTATAATTCAATGAAGTAGTATAAATAACA
The DNA here is from genome assembly GCF_033568475.1 of Henckelia pumila. Classification (NCBI taxonomy): domain Eukaryota; kingdom Viridiplantae; phylum Streptophyta; class Magnoliopsida; order Lamiales; family Gesneriaceae; genus Henckelia; species Henckelia pumila. The sequence goes on from NC_133122.1 coordinate 27,800,445, forward strand.
TTTGAAATTAGTACTTCAGAAACTCATAACATCACAATTATATGCCAAATTTTTTAAGTGCGAGTTTTGGTTGGGCAGAGTATTATTTTGGTTGGACGGACTCGGTGACAATGGTCGTTGAGCTGCAGTGGTTGCGTGGTGATCCTATTTCTGTTCAGGTTGTTAGAATGTATTTTTACAACCTTTCGTTTGATGGGGTTGTATAATATTTTATTTAGCCCGATTGTTCTGCCGGTGTATGTTGTATTTATGGTTCAAGTTTTCGCTGGATTTGATAATTTTAATTTAAGATTTAATTGCATGTTTAATGTTTGAGTAGTTAGTGATTCCGAATTGGGTCACTACAAGCTATGTTGAAGGATATGAGAGCAAGGGTAGTGGACGGTGGGACGGCTGTTGGTGGGATAACAAATTCAGGGACAACCATGATCGAAGGATGGAAGGTGGCATGAGCCTAAGGGCTTTCTGATACCATATAAGATGAAGAGAATTGTATTGATATCTTTGTGAAAAATATATACAAGATACAAGAGGTAACTTCCTATATATCCATATCTAAATATATGAAAGATTTTATTCTAAATTATAAGGCACAAAATATGGAGATCAGGTTATATGCAAATATATGCTAACACTCCAATGGCTTGTATACTGAGTCAGGTTATATGATGTAGATACAATGTTTGGCTCCTCCTTCCAAATCAGTCTATTAATTACCCGCTGGAGTAGTGGTGGAAATATATGTGGAGACTTAATGTTCCTCCAAAAGTTCGAATATTTCTGTGGAAAGCATCTCGGAATCTCCTCCCAACAGCTATCAATTTACAAAATCACCACGTCCCAACGAATGGTATTTGCTCTTTGGTAAGGTACATTATGCTCCTACTACGTTTCACTGTCTTGTTGCATGTCGTGATATTCGTATTTCTTGGAAAAAAAACAACTTTCTGGAGTTTGCTGAGAAATATGAAGTTGGATTCATTTGTTGATTATGTTGGGTACCAGTAATATATATGGTGGTATGTGGGATGTTAACAAGCAATTAATATGATATTGGAAGCTTTTGATTTAATATGAACACTGAGCAAAAAATATGCGAAAGAATGAATCAGAGAAAGAATGGAGGAAATGATTTTTATTCTGCACGATACATTCTTCATACTGAGTATTGCCTTTTATAGGCAATTGATGATTACAATTCAAACATGAACACTACAAATTCAACACGCATGCAAAGTAATAAATGAAAGAAGACAAACACTAGCTATGCTTAAATTCCATCCGTTCATGTAGTCTTCTAGCAATAAATGTTGTGTTTCACAACTTATAAAATGTGGTCGCCGTCAATAATGATGTGTTTCACATCATGATTTACAATCACAATAATACATACAAATTAATATATTATATATTTTACACTCCTCCTTAATTTGTAATGCATATGCGATTTTTAAAATGTTCCAATTTTTCTGAAGATACTACCTTTGTGAATGGATCTGCTATTTGTTCTTCAGTGCTAACAAAAGTTAGCTAAATTTCTCCATCATTGACGAGATTCCTGATGAAATGATGACGAAGTTCTATGTGTTTTGATCTGGCATGAAAAACAGGATTTTTCGTCATAGCAATAACAGACATATTGTCACAAAATATTTTCGTAGGACTTTTTGACTCTTGTTGTAAATTTTTGAGAATTCTTCGTAGCCATATTGCTTCACAAGCAGCATCAGTATCAGCAATATATTCAGCTTCAGCAGATGAAAGTGCAACTGTCTTCTATTTTTTAGAAGACCAAGAAATTGGTTTTGTACCAATACAGAATACATATCCAGATGTGTTTTTCCTGTCATCAATTGATCCAGCCCAGTCACTGTCAATGTAACCAATTAGGCTATTGTCATCTTCTCTGGTATATTTTATACCATGATTTTTTGTTCCTATCAAATATCGCAGTATTCTTTTGGCAGCGGAAAAATGAATTTGACTTGGGTCACTCATGAATCTGGATATCATGTTCACAGAATGAACAATATCTGGTCTGGTGTTAGTGAGGTACATTAAAGAACCCACTAAACTTCGATAAATTGTTGCGTTGGCCTTTTTTGCTCCATCATTTTGCTGCAATTTTTCATTTAAGGCCATTGGAGTTGTGATAGGATTAAACATAGACATATTGAATTTTTTCAGTAAATCTTCTGTGTATTTTTCTTGACAAATAAATATTTCTCCTTTCTTCTGTTGCACTTGGATGCCAAGAAAATATTTCATAAGGCCCAGATCTGTCATCTCGTATTCTTTCATCATGGCCTTTTTGAATTCATCTAGCATCACATGGTTAGTGCCAGTATATATCAAATCATCAACATAAAGGCACACGATCAAAAATTCATTTGTACCTCCTTTTTTGACATAAAGAGATGGCTCACTTGGGCTTCGATGGAATCCATTGTTGATAAAGTAACTGTCAATTTTACTATTCCATGCCCGAGGTGCTTGTTTCAAGCCATAAAGTGCTTTGTGAAGACGATAAACCATGTTTTCTTTTCCTTTCACTACGTAGCCATCTGGTTATTCTACGTAGACTTCTTCCTGCAATTCTCCATTTAGGAAAGCTGATTTTACATCAAGTTGATAGACTGACAGCTCCTTTTGTGCAGCAATAGCAAGAACAATTCTAATTGTTTCCATTCTTGCAACAGGTGCAAATGTTTCATTAAAGTCAATCCCATGCTGTTGTAAGTATTCTTTTGCAACAAGTCGAGCTTTATGTTTTTGTAGATCTACTTTAATCCGACCACATCTTTATTTTTTGGGAGATCAACCAAGCTCCAGGTTTGATTTTTCATAATAGTGGTCATTTCATCATTCATGGCTTTTTTCCAGATTTCTTTTTTCACGGCCTCTTCAAAATTTTGTGGTTCACAAGAGAAAAATGCAACATTTGATAAATCATAAATTTCTTTTAGTGAACGTACCTTTCTCACAGGGGATTCTGAATCAGAATCTGAGTCAAATATATTTTGGCCGTGTACTGGATCCACTGAAGAACTTGCACCAGAATCTTCTGTTTGTTTTGATTCAATGGGATTTTTGTTTTTCCAGTCCCATGCTTTCATTTCATCAAAGTGTACATCTCTTGAAATTGTCAATTCGTTTGTTTTTGGATTAAACAAACGATAGGCTTTTGATTCATCACTGTAGCCAATAAAAATATATTTTTCACTTTTTTCGTCGAATTTCTCTCGTCATTGTGAAGGAATGAGAGAATAAGCCAGACATCCAAAAACTCGAAAATGTCTGATTTCTGGTTTGCGCTTGTGCCAATCTTCATAAGGAGTTTTATTTGGATTGGCCTTGGTAGGTGATTTGTTGAGGATGTACACAGCAGCATTGACAGCTTCCGCCCAAAAGGTGTAGGGAAGACCTTTTGCTTTCAACATACTTCTGGCCATTTCGACAATTGTTCGATTTTTTCTTTCAGCTACACCATTTTGTTGAGGTGTGTAGCGAGCTGTCAACTGCCTTTGGATTCCTTCTTGACTGCAATAATTTGAGAATTCTTTAGACAAGAATTCCCCACCACGATCAGTTCTGAGTGTCTTGAGCTGAAGATTGCTCTCTCTTTCAACCATCTTCTTGAATCGGACAAATACTGCAAAAGCTTCTGATTTTTGCTCCAAGAAGTACACCCACATCATCTTGCTAAAATCATCAACAAAAAGAAGAAAATATTTTTTGTTTTGAAATGATGATGTCCTTGTTGGTCCACAAATGTCAGCATGTATCAGTTCAAGTGGTTGTCTTGCTCTCCAAGCAGTCTTAGGAAAAGGTAATCGATGCATTTTATCATATATACATCTTTCACATGTTTGGTCCAAAAGTTCAATATCAGGGAGTCCAATCACCATGTTTTTCTGTTTCAACAATCTCAGTCCATGGTAGTTCAAATGCCCATATCTCAAATGCCACAAAAGTGATTCTTCAGATTTTTCAACATTTAATGAGATATTATTATCCAGTGGCATTGCCAACGAAAATACTTTGTTCGGAGCCATTTTAATTTCCGCAATCAGTTTCTTATCTTTGTCCCTTATTTTGCATTTACTTTTTCAAAATTAACTGAATAACCATTTTGAATTAATTGTCCAACACTCAGTAAATTTGAAGTAAGATCAGGGACATATAGGACATTTTCAATAAATTTTGTGTTACCTCCCTTTGTCCTTATGGCTACAGTTCCTTTGCCTTCAACAGGTTGCATTTTTCCGTCTCCCATCTTGACTTCCGATGAGAAACTTTCATCAAATTTGATGAAGTAATCCTTGTGTCCTGTCATGTGATTACTGCAACCACTATCCAAGTACCACATATTCAAGGAATTATTGGTCATATTCATACATGAATAAAACATGATTTTTTGATCGTTCTCCTCCGTGAAGTTGGCTTCGTTTCCTTCATTTTTTTGTCTGTGCCAACAGTCTTTATAAGAGTGGTTTGGAATTTTACAAGTTTTGCATCTATCCCGACAATTTTTTGATTCATGACCCGTTTTTCTCTTCCTCGTCCACAGTATCGATAATTTTTTAATTCTCCTCTTTGTTGAAATTGTTGGGATGTGCTTGATTCTCCACCTTCATATTTTTTCTTCTCCGCTATTTTGAGCTTGGACTCAAAGGCTTGCTCAATGGAAGGTCCAACGAATTTACACATCCTTTTTTCATGGGCTTCTAAAGAACCCATTAACTCCATCATCGTGAGTTTTGACAAATCTTTTGATTCTTCAATTGCAGCCACAACATGTTCAAATTTTTGTGGTAAGCTCCATAGGACTTTTTCAACAATTTTTTTGTCTTCAATGGTATCTCCGTAACTTTTTATTTGATTGATTATTTCAACTACACGTGAAATAAATGTACGGATTTCTTCGTTATCTTTCATGGCTAAAGTATCAAAATCTCGCCATAAAGATTGAAATTTGATGGAGATAACTTTCTCGGACCCTTGAAACTCCATTTTTAGAATATCCCAGGCTTTTTTGCAATTTTTGGCACCTATGATTCTGGGAAAAATGGATCGATTTACGCCTTGTTGAATGAACAATAAGGCTTTGGCATCTCTCCTGATATTTTTCCGGTACTCCTTTTGCTTTGCTTGAGTCCACGTGGACAAGGTTTCGGCATCTGCTGGTTCTGGTATACCATTCTCTACTATCTCCCAAAGATCTTGAGAGATAAATAGAGTTTTCATCTGGACTCTCCAAAATTCATAACTTTCCCCATCAAATACGGGAATGGGTGTAGTTAATGAATCTTTAGACATTTTTTGTCTTTAGAATATTTTTGCAAAGGAGAAATCGGACGTGGCTCTGATACCACAATTTTGTTGGGTACCAATAATATATATGGTGGTATGTGGGATGTTAACGAGCAATTAATATGATATTGGAAGCTTTTGATTTAATATGAACACTGAGCAAAAAATATGCGAAAGAATGAATCAGAGAAAGAATGGAGAAAATGATTTTCATTCTGCACGATACATTCTTCATACTGAGTATTGCCTTTTATAGGCAATTGATGACTACAATTCAAACATGAACACTACAAATTCAACACGCATGCAAAGTAATAAATGAAAGAAGACAAACACTAGCTATGCTTAAATTCCATCCGTTCATGTAGTCTTCTAGCAATAAATGTTGTGTTTCACAACTTATAAAATGTGGCCGTCTTCAATAATGATGTGTTTCACATCATGATTTACAATCACAATAATACATACAAATTAATATATTATATATTTTACAGATTATACGTACTGCTTTAATAAATTTGCTGAAAGTTGAGGATTTTGAGATGTTTGCCATGATGGCATGGGCAGCTTGGATTGAGTATTGTGACAGGAAAATATTAATTTTGATTGGGCAATATCAATGCTGGATATCTATCGAAGTGCTAACAGATTGGAGGGAATCGAAACGCCTTAATGGAGACCAGATATAAAGGGATCGGAGATGGACACCACCTCCAGGTAATTGTTTGAGGATGGATGTGGATGCGAGTTATGATGGGAACCGAATTGGAGCGAGTGTCGGGGTTGTCGTGCGAGATTATCATGGCCTTGTAGTGGGTGCAAAAGCTTGTACTATACAGTATCCGGGCTCAGTGAAAGGAACGGAGTTGGAAGCTATTCGCACTGGAATGGATTTTTGCAAGCGCCGGGGTCTGAAAAATATTTGCATTTACTCGGATTTTATTTTTTTTAAAAAAAGTTGACTCCGAAAGGAATCTCATCCCACATGAGTCAAAGATTAATTGTCTCATGCGGGGTTAAATCGAGGGATGTGCACGAGCGGTAGGGACCTGAGGGAGGGAGCAACATGACCAACTCCCAGTGCACGCCCCACAATATTTCTGCAAAAAATATGCTTCACACGAGGATCGAATGCTGAAAAATTTCTTCCCACGTCACCTTAGATCTTACCAACTCGCCTATGCCCCTGGAAGCTTACTCGAATTTTTTTATTGGCGGTTCAAGTGGTTAATCGCCAATCGGGAGACAGAAGCCTAGCTGGTGCAATAGCTATGAATTAACATCCAAGAACTTCTAGCACAACCGACTTTTATTTCTTTACAACATGTTAGAAAGTCGGCCAACGGGCACAGCTCATATTCTTGCTCGAAAAGCCCTTTTAATGGGCTTAAATTCTTGATGGATTCAAGAGGCTTTGCCTCGATGGTTGTATGATGTAATCACAATCACAAATGACCGTGGGTTCTTTCTTCCTACCTAATGAAATTGTGGTTCTTCTAAAAAAAAAGATGAATAGGACTTAGGAGAGACAAAACACGATATATATTTAAAATATTTGTTATTGTTTTAGCGTGTGTTCTTTTTATTTATTTTTGGTTAAAAAATTGTTATTGTTTTAATTCACATGTGGTATAAAAAACAAATATATATTTTAATATCGTCTATAAACCGACATTTATTAATACATAGTTTTAACACACAAATAAAGTATTTGGCTTAATTATTTTAATTTCTCACTTAATTAAAAATAATTATTACTAGATCTTGTCAATTAATTAAGAATTTATCATCAGGTCCTTGCATCCTATATATATTTTAAGCTTTGCCCAAGAACTCATTTTTTTCTAATGACCGTTAATGTACATGATAAAAACAATACAATTTTATCTAATGAAATATGATGCAAAATAGTCCGAGCTGGGTCAGCTGGACTCATCCAAGGAAAACAAGTTTGGGTAGTGCAAAAAGAAAGTTATTTACAAATGAGTGCTTGTTGTAATTAATTGGTTCCCCAACTTATTGGTAGCTGCAAATTAAATTAAACCAAATTAAAGCCGAATGGGGCATGAGTACTCACGAGGATTCGGATGAAAAGTAATTAATGGCAAGCGTGAAGCATGCATGATTCATCCCAAATCATGTCCTTCTCACTACGGAAACCATTTTTATCAATACTACTTTACATGCTTCCATGACCTACTAATTATAGACACATTTTTATGGGTTTTGCCCATTTTCTCATTCTCATCGCTAGACCAAATGTCGTCGGAAATTAAAGGAATACGACAACTAAAAAGTGCACCTACACATTGTCTCGAAATCGTTTATTTGATATGTAAACACCGTAATTACAACTTTTCGTTCTTATTATTTGATACATATTGTTCTGCTAGCTGTTGTAACATTGAATTAATTAATTAAATCGAAGATTAAATGCTTCTGCCACTCACAATTCGATCGGTTCATTACAAACACTACACAAGGGACGAGAAAAATAATTAACCCATTTATGCACGGGTAATTTGCACTTATGATTGTTATAATTATTTTGATTCCTAGCTGCTTTTTCATGATCATAGTGGGTTAGTGGCCAGAATGTATTTCACTTAAGATTTAACTTTAGCATCGATTCTTTCTTTCTTTATTTTTTTTCAAAAAAATATATTTGTCTGTTGACGTAAAAAGGTTGATAGATGGTGTATGTAGGACCGAACGCTTGTCGTTTTATATTTTAAAAAAATTATATCTAGTGTAACGTACGATCAATTCAAATCTTTTAAACCGGACATTGTCATTGATTGCTCTACCAAGCAAAGATAATTATTTCACCCAATAGATGAACATAACCATTTGGTTAAAATATCCCAATCTGTTTCTTCTGGATTAAAATTTAAAAGGAATTTTCTATGAATCCGTTTGGATAAGGATTTATAAATTATTTTTTTAATATAAAACTTTTTGTTTTTAAAAATAATTATAAAATATCTCAAAAGTTATTTTAAAAATAAATATATGTTAGGATAACTATTCTATAAAACACGTTTTTACAATTAAAAATTTAGAATGTTTTGTTTTAATCATGACTTTCATTTCTTAAAATTTTAAAAAATATATATGTCTCAATTGTTATCTAAAAACTATATTTGAAAAAAACTTTTTTAAAAATATTTTTCAATATAACGTTTTACAAAAATTTTATCAAAACACATATTTTAATTTTAATTTTTTTTTCATTTAAAAAAATATTTTTTAAAAAAAGTAATTGTACAAATGAATCTGATAAATGATAAATCCAACAAACAAAGTAAATAAAACTAATACAAGGAAATGCCATTAATCGTGAGGGGATTTAAGAACCCAACGGTGACAGTTGGAAAAACAGAAGGGGTCACTCTCCTTATAAAATCACGTAATAATTGGCTTTAACACCTGTAATTTAGTATTATGGCAATAAAGCATAAAGGCCACACAATACACTTCACTTCCAACTTTAGACCGGCCCCCACGGTCCACGCTAAACATTACTACATGGTTTAGTACACAACTTTTTCCAAACTAATTTAGGTTGAAATATTTAATAAGTAATGTTAAGTTAATGAAATCCAGATATATCCACAATGGTATGATATTGTCCACTTTGAGTACAAGTCCTCATGGTTTTGATTTTGGGAACCCACCCAAAAGGCTTCATACCAATGTAGATATCATTCCATATTTTAATCCATGATCTTTTTACTTAAACTTCCAATGTGGGACTTTTTTGGTCATCCAATGTGGGCCTTTGGTTGACCATTCCTAATAATCTTCGAATGTGGGACTTTGGTTGACTATTCTTAACAATCCTCCCCTCAAACGAAGTTTCACCAGGCCTCCCCTCAATCCGTCCCTCCAATCGAGCCTATTCACCTTCAATGCGTTGCAACACACGCCTTACATGAATTTTCGGGAGCGTCCCTCGAGAGCTTTTTCATGGATCTTTAATCGGGGCCTCAAACTTCTTCTCCTTGAGTTTCCGAGGATTCCACCCAACATTTGTTTTTATCAGACCATGACTCGTTTCCCAAAGACGGCGCCATTTGTTAAGTCAATGGAATCTGGATATCTCCACAATGGTATGATATTGTCCACTTTGGGCACAAGCCCTCATGGTTTTGATTTTGGGAACCCACCCAAAAGGCCTCATACCAATAGAGATATCATTCCATATTTTAATCCATGATCTTTTTACTTAAACTTCCAATGTGGGACTTTTTTGGTCATCCAATGTGGGCCTTTGGTTGACCATTCCTAATAATCTTCCAATGTGGGACTTTGGTTGACTATTCTTAACAATCCTCCCCTCAAAAGAAGTTTCCCACAGACGGCGCCACTTGTTAGAAATCAATCCGAAATTTGGTATTCGAGAATTCACTAAGCAAACGAACACACAAGACCAACAACACAATCCCAGAACAGATAAAATCAACGCACACAGATCAATCAACCAACTCACGCGAAAGCGATTAAACGACGCAAGTATTTACGTGGTTCGGCAAAGATTTGCCTACGTCCACGGGAGAGCAACACAACACTTTTATTAATCACCAACAGAACAACCCAAGCTCAAAAACAGAGTTTATTACAGAGATGGACTCAGACAAACTATCAAGCTAGATACAGACACGATTCAAGCTATTGATACTTGAATCTTTCCGTCACAATCTACGCTTTGTTTTCTCCTCCGAAATCTTTCTTCTTCTCTCTCAATATATTCTGAAAAATTTTGATTTTCTGTTATTCTCTTTGCGGCCATCTTCCATCTGCTTATATAGATAATTAGACCGACTTTCATCTTGGGCTTTAGGTCAACAGTAACTTACGACCCAATTATAAAGTCAACAAGGTCCAGCCTGATAAGCCTTCATTCATCAGTCTGATCTGCCCTCGTATTTCGATCTGCATTGATCTGCCTGCAAGCGTATAGCTTTCTCGGACACTTCATCTGACTTCTTAACCAAGTCACAATACTCGAGCAATCTATCTGCATGAACTCATCCGAAGTCTCATCTGACCATCACTTCGATCTGATCCCAGTATTTGATCTGACCATGAAACTCATCTGATCACCGAGCTCATCTGATCTGTACTATTCGATCCGATCTCTTTTTTATACTCATTCAATATGATAGAAGCATACTTCAACAAGTAATGCTACAGGTACAACGAAATTTATACAACAAATCTTACAACACAAAAAATTCAATACAATAATTTAATTTATCAAAATCTCACGATACATTAAATGCAAAATCTCGCGATAAAATAGTAAAATATCACGATATTATTGTTGTAAATATCGTTGTACACGATATTTGTTGTACCTCTATCATTTTCCTTAATTAATATCACTGATACCTCATACAATTTATTGCCTTGGGATTCTTGATCAATATCTTACGGGGTAGATTTTTAATCTCTCTTTCTTGTCTCTTTTTATTTTGGGTCAGAAACCTCAAATTAACCTTGATGTACTTGTGACCATTCTACATGTAAATTCATTCTATGTTTGCTCAGAGGGAAGGTTGCTTTGTGCTTCCCTTCTTCATAGATGAGTGTCTTCTCCTTTCTATTAGCTTTGTGCTATACTTAGTGTCGTTGCCTACTCTCTCGTTCTTGTTCCTGTGCATGAGCTCTTGCTGGATTGAGGGCAGTGGGCGTGTAGTTGAGATTAGGGGAAATCTTTTCGGTCTTCGTCTTGGTTCTTGGTGAATCGGAGAAAGTCTAGTGTCTGAGCCCCGAAAGCTAAAAGCTTAAGATTCCTATTTCCTACTGCTTCGTTTCTTTGTTATTATTCTTGTTATTATTCTTGCATATTGGGTGTATTGCTTGATGCTTTCTTTGTGTTGTTGTGCAGCTTAGGAACAGAAGCAAAAGCTCGACGAAGTGGTTTGAAGTCGGTCGGAAAATACCTAACAGTGGTATCAGAGCCACTGGTTAGTCGCCGAGCTGCCGTCGCCGTTGGGTTTTGCCGTCGGTCGCTGGGTTCAGAAATGAACAGCAGTAGCCGTGGCTGGACAGCACCCGCACCGCCTGGACAGCCTACTTTCCACAGTCGCTTTGGTTCGTGGAATCGAAACTCTAAGTAAGGGAGTTTCGCGCTGGTATATTGGCTTGACCTTGAACTTTTTTTTATCGCATTAGTAGCCGCTGGCCGCGGTTTAGGTACTGGGATTATGTGCTGGTAAAAACCTAGGAATTTCGTGCTTACTTGGTGCTTCCGCTGTGTTTGCTGAAATTTGTATGTTTACTGCTTGCGGGTATTGCTTAATCAGATTTCTGTGTGAAAATCTGATTTGTTTGGTTTAGTGTTTTATGTGTGAAAATTTGTTGGTTTTGCTCTTTGTGTTCTTTCTGTGTGAAAATGTCTTTGACTTATAACCTCGTACCTTTTAATAGTAAAACAAATTTTTCAATATGGGAGTAGAAAATGAAAGGAATTTTGATTCAACAAAAAGTTTTCAAAGCGATAAATCTTTCATATTCTGCCTCTGAAACTGACGACAAAAAATCTGAAACAAATGAATTTGCTTATTCTTCGATAATATTGAACTTGTCTGACTCTGTGTTAAGAAAAATTGGTAAACTAAAATCTGCTAAGGAACTTTGGGAAAAATTAGAAGAACTTTATACTGAGACTTCACTACCTAGTAAACTGTTTCTGCTTGAAAAATTTTTCCGGTTCAAACTTGATTTGAATAAAGATATAGATGAAAATCTGGATGTGTTTACCAAACTTGTTCAAGATATTAAGCTAACTGAAGATGAGCATATTGATGATTACACCCCTATTGTGCTTTTAAATGCTATTCCCGATTCTTACAGCGATGTGAAATATGCCATTAAGTATGGTAGAGATAAGATTTCATTAGAAACTATTGTGAATGATTTAAAAAGTAAAGAGATAGATTTAAAAACTTATAAGGGTGATAATAATTCTGGTGAGGTTATGCATGTGAGAGGAAGGTCTAGAAATCGTTTTCAAAGATCTTCAAACAACTTTTCTGTTGAAAATCGAGGTAAAAGTAAGACAAGATAACAGTCGAGGTCTAATAATAGAAAATGTTATAATTGTGATGAAATAGGTCATTTCATTCGAGATTGTACTTGGCCTAAGCAAAACCAAGACTTGAAAAATCAGCATGATGACGATATTGCTAATATGGCTACTTTTAGTGAAAGCATGGGTGATGTTTTTATGGTGACTGAAGTATGTGATGTGCCTATTGTGAATTCTGTGCATTCAAGTTTTCTGTGTGAAAATGAATGACTAGTTGATTCTGCTAGCACTTTCCATATGTTCCCATTTAAAAACATGTTTTCTAGTTATAAAGAAGTAGTGCATGAGTGTGTTTCTATGGCTAACCAGAAATTGTGTCAAATTGTTGGTGTTGGTGATGTAACATTGAAATTTGATTCTGGTTATGTATTGACTTTGAAAAATGTGAGACATGTGCCAGATTTATGTCATAATTTGATGTCTTGTGCTGCTTTAGAAGAAGAGGGTTTGCAGGGTAAATGGGGTAGTGGAGTGATGAAAATTTTGAAAGGTTGTTTAGTGATTTTCAAAGCCTCCAAAAGGATAAACTTATATGTTTGGCATGCTGAATTTGTTTCTCGTGTTCATGGTAGGCAATCTAGAGATAAGTTTCCTAATTCCCCTGTTTTCGAACCTGCCACACCTCCAAACAAGGTGGAGCACTTATCTGTTTCATGTCTTAATTCTGAAAATTTGCATAAGGTGCCAGTTGTGAACTGTAATGACCTCTTTGAGGTCAAAAGTGAATCTGAATTTGTGGTGGGTAAGGATTTTACTCAAAAGAAAAGAATAGAAGATAATGAAATATTTTCTCCTATTATAATGTTTGCTACTTTGAGTATTTTGATTGCGTTTATGCTTCAGTTTGATTGGGAGATTAAATATTTCGATGTTAGATTCCATTACCTTCTTGACGTGGTTGCAAAAAGGTATGGTTTATCTTGAAAAATTCTTTTCTTGCATGAGAATTTTGTGTTCTTATGATAATTTTAGATTTTGTTTAAGAATTTGTGAACTTTGTGTTGTAGCTTGTAGCTTACTTTGCGTTTTCTGCATGTTTTGGTTTAAGGACTAACTTTGTGTTTTGTTGTGGGGCGATGATGATGCTATAAATGACTCTCCGAACTAGTGAACCGACGTTGAGCCAAAAGGTGGAGATTTGTTGGGTTTTGGCCCAACTAATACCCAATATTCTCAAGCCCACTTTGAAGCCTAATATAACCCCTAACCCTAATAAAAAACGAGTGTGCGTTCCATTTGTTTGTGAGAGCCGCCAGAGAGAGAGAGAGCCGAGAGAAGCATTCCATTTCTGAGAAGGGCCGTTCCCCCTTGCGAAGTCTGCTGCTGCGTGAGAGCTGCTCAGAGGGAAGGTTGCTTTGTGCTTCCCTTCATAGATGAGTGTTTTCTCCTTTCTATTAGCTTTGTGCTATACTTAGTGTCGTTGCCTACTCTCTCGTTCTTGTTCCTGTGCGTGAGCTCTTGCTGGGTTGAGGGCAGTGGGCGTGTAGTTGAGATTAGGGGAAATCTTTTCGGTCTTCGCTTGGTTCTTGGTGAATCGGAGAAAGTCTAGTGTCTGAGCCCCGAAAGCTAAAAGCTTAAGATTCCTATTTCCTACTGCTTCGTTTCTTTGTTATTATTCTTGTTATTATTCTTGCATATTGGGTGTATTGCTTGCTGCTCTCTTTGTGTTGTTGTGCAGCTTAGGAACAGAAGCAAAAGCTCGACGAAGTGGTTTGAAGTCGGTCGGCAAATACCTAACAATGTTCCTATATTCCAGTACCATCATATGAAAACTCCAAATCAGTCTCATGACATGTGAGGATCACGGCCATTTCCATTAGTTAAAGTATAAACTTTGAAACATAGATCCTGTCAAAACGGATTAACGAGATAGATTTCACAATCATGTTGAAAGATCATAAAATTATCAACCTAACCTATATATCTTTGGTAGGGGTTTTTCTATGATCCACCGGGTGAAATTCACCCGGTGGAATCTGGGCCATTCATGGCCCGGGCCCCACACACAAATTGTGTGGGGTCCAAGTCCTATAAATTCATCCGGTGCAGCATAAAATGATCCTTTTGATAGTGGTCCAATAGAACAAAAATGTCTGACCAATTTTATTGAACAAATCCAACTCATTTTGATATCTCGAAGTATAAGGTTTGGCCATGCATGCTCCATTTTCACCCATCTGGCTAGCACAACACAACCAAATAAGTTTTTACATATAACTCTATTTTAAGTGCCTAAAAATAAACATTACTTATAGTATGTATATATGTATGAATGATATAATATGAAATGCTCGTAACATGAAAGTTTTTTAAATTAATTATAACCAAAAAACAAAAAAGAACACATCTCATGATAAATTGTCACTGATATCTACGGCAGAGATTACGCCACGTCACACTCGAAACTAATCACACGGTGTACACAATCACAAAGCAAGGAAGAACAGCCCTGGGATTAAACACCAACAGCTCCTCCTCGAACCCGCCACTGCCCCGACCCACCAGCGAATCGAACCCGGCATCCTCCTTGTCCACTATCCCCGGGTCACACCCGACCCGACCCGCCACGACCCGACATACAAGCAAGGCCCGTTTCACGTTCATGAACCCGAACTCCTCCTCGATGTCCTCCGGCACCGCCACGTGCGCCGTCCAGCTCGTCGGGAACGTGGAGATTCCGTCCATTTTCGAAGAGAATCCCGACCGGATAATCCCGCAGACGCAGCAGTACTGGTGGTTGCAGACGGCGGAGTCCGACAAGTCACACATGAAAGTGGTGCAATGGAATCTCAGCAGCTCGTTCCCGTCTGCGATGCATCTTTCGTCCCTCGACGGCTTGCTGATCTTGGAGCCGGCCGCTTTCGACTTGACGAACTCTCTGTAGTCTTCGAACTGGGTTAGGATCTTGGAGCTGTTGTGAATCTTCAGGATCCGGTGGATGGCGGGGGGTCTTCCTTTCTCCGGCCAGCCCATTTTGAATATGATCCGGACTATGTTCTCGCCGTCGACGAGCTCCGAAACCGCGTGCTTCGCGGACTGGTGATGTTCCAGATGAGCCAACTTCTGGAAGATTTCGCCGCAGATGGTACATGGGAAGATATCGTCCGGGGGCAAGAATGATTCTGAGGGATTGTTATTTTCTTGATCAGCGTGGAAGAAAATGGCGGGAGGATTCAGACGTAAGGATCTGGTGGAGGAAGAAGGAGATGGGATGGAGGACGGATGAGGGATCGGATCAGAGGAAGAAGAAGAAGAAGGGAGGAAAAAGAGGCGTCTGAGGAAAGAGGAGATGTTTTTGGTCGGCGGGGTGAGCTTTTTCTTGAAGCTGGAGAAGGAGGAAGCTGGGGAGAAGAGGTGGTGGTGGCCGCTGCGGCGCTGGTGGCGGCGGGAGGTGGTGAAGAAGCAGCCGAGATGGAGGAGGAGGACCAAGAATGAGAGGAAGCTGGAGAAGAATATTGGAGGGTGTTTAGGCGCCATTGGAGAGGAGTGAACAAAATGATGAGTGGAGAAGGAAGAAGAAATGGAAGAATAAAGATAAAGTTGGTTGAAAGGCAATTTCGTTCATGGATTCTCACAGTATCAGAAATCTCTCGTGGACCATCATTTGTAACCCTTTTCTTGTCGTTGATATGTTTTTCTTTTTTCGGGTTTGATAGACGATATCACGGATTTTTTTATGATTCGAATTGAGTAAGAGTTTCGTCACATAAATTAATAATCCGTGAGACGGTTTCAAAATATAATTTTTGTGATTTTTATACCGCCATGTTCCAAATTATTAAATTATTCATATTGTATATGGAGCTTCTGTCCATTTATCAAATCCTATAAGAAAAATAATAATTATATAATTAGAATATTTTAAGTTTACGTAAATCAAAAACTCGAACGCACAATTTCGATAATAATTAGAAAACTTTTATCGAAAACTATAACTCATGATAAAATCACGACTTTAAGTTTTCAAAAGGGTGCAATGGCCTCCATATGTATCACTTGTGAAGGATGTTAGTTTTGATAGAGCTTGGCAAGTTCGACTAATTTAGGAACTATTTCACGTGAAGCTAAAAATAATGTTATCTTGTTTGAGTACTCATCAAGGACTTGAGTTCGGATTATCTATTTATTTGTTTGTTATTATATATTGTAATGTTATTTAAATTGTTATTATATGTTAATTAATTCTATAGATTGTATTTGATTTGGAGTGAATATTTTGATTACTAGTGTCGGTTATGTAATTAAAGTTGTATGATATTTTATTGTTATAAAAACGAACATAATAATGAGATGAAGAGAGTGACAACTATTATCTAGTATTATTGAACTTCCGTATCCCACAATGGGCCATGGCATGTGATTGATGAGTCGTGATTTAGTCTCCATTTTCTGATATATATATATATATATATATATATATATATATTATTCTTTCACTCTCCTTTCCTTTGAGCCCACGGATTTTCCTTTCGCCATGTCTCATCAAACTCCAAAAATCGCCCGTGTAAAATATATATATTTCTTTGCAATTAATTGATCCGCAATAGCATCAATTTACAGCTACGTATGGTTCGTTTCTTAGCATAAAATATACACAATATGTTTTTACGAGATTGTTTCACAAGTTTGTTTTTTGAAATGAATTTTTATTCGACAAATTCCATGAAAATTTATTGTTTAATTATTATTATATAAAAATATTATATAGATCTGATCGATACATCTCATGAGTACCATATATAAATTCGTGAAACATTTGACAAGAAACCTAAACTAAACGCATTATTTTTAATTTTGTGATCGATCCATGATCATCGATTAGCCCCAACGACAAAAACAAATTTGAATAGCGAAGTTAGGAATCCATTGGTACAATTCAAAAGTTCGAAAAAACCTCTACGCATTTTAGTTTGTGTGTGTACTATGCTAGAATGTATATGCTTACCAGTAGTAGTATAACTAAAACTTTATAATTATTCTCTTATTCATGGGATTGATCATGTGATATCATATACATCAATGTTATATCAAAAAATAACTAAAGTTATTTATAAAAACAAAGATAATGGACTAGACCAAAATTTGATAAAACAGAAAACTAAAATCCAAAAAAAACACACACTGACTTTCCTTAATATCTTAAAGTTGAACTAGAAAGATAGAATTCCCTAAACCCAACAAAAGGATTTTTTTTTTTAATTTAGAAAAAAATAAATTAAAAGAAATTAAACATAAATAATATATATATGGAGCTTATCGAGAATGTGCCAACTGTCGGCTTTGAGTCAAAACTAAGCATTTAATAACGATGATGATGGTCACAATTATTGGTAGTTGTAATTAAACAGTCAAAAAGAAAATTAATCGTCAAGCAGAGATGATAATGGGATGGGACGGGGCATCCCAATCTTCGTCCCCAAATACAAAATTCGTTTCCATTTCCGTACCATTCTGGCATTCTTTGTTATTTTTATCGAGAATTTTGTTGAGGATTTACTGTGTATGTAGAGGGGTGAATATGCATTTTTAAAATATTTTGAGCTACAATAGCTCATTCTAGAAATGTTTAAATATGAACCGAACATCGAAAAATTATATCGAATTTTGTTACAAAACCAAACGAAAAACACTTGAAATAATCTCTCAAAAAATTGATTAAGAGCTTTGAAAATCGTTTGAAAAGAATGCAAGTTGACATAATAAAAATAATTTGGTTGAAGCATTTTATCAAACACTTTGTATGCAATATTTTTGTATTTTTAGAGAACACATAAAATAAATCAACAAATCATCCAAAACAGCAACAATAAGTAAATGCGATAAAGTAAAGATGCACGAATTTGTTTATAGATGTTCGGAGACTCAACCGCTCATAGGTTACCCCTTCTTCCTCACATGGAAGGATACACTAGAAGACCTTAACTATTACAACGTCTTGTAATACACTCACTCCAACCTTAGGAGTTACCCCACTGCCTAAATCGGAACTCCTAAACTTTCTCATTCCAAGTTGGGACTACACATCTCACGATTGGATACAGGATACACATTTTTAACATCTTTGTGCAAAGATACTCACTCAAATAATCTATACAAATCATATAACAAATATTTGTGATGAGTTGAGGTGTAAAGAACTTGAATGTGAAAGTTCAAGAAATTTGTTGTGTTCTTCTCACCAAGGGCAAGCTCTTGACTAGCTGAATGGATCTGTTTTGATGTCCTCTCTTCATGTGGAAAAACTCTAACTAGCTGAATAATCTTTTGTTCGTCCACTCTCTCTTCTCCTTAATCTTCAGATCTTGTATTTATAGCTTCCAAGAATGATATAGACATTAGATACAAGAATATGATTTTTGGAAAGGTTTTGTACTGTTTCTGACAACACAACAGTCATATTTATGCTTCTGGACAGTAGCTTTGATCGGTTAACTAGATCTGGATCTGGAGCAGTCAACTGGCAAGAGGAGGTGACAAGCTTGGTGAGCGGTCGAGTGAGAACAGGTGACAAGCTTGGTGAGCGGTGGTCGAGTGAGAGAAGGTGACAAGCTTGGTGAGCAGTCGAGTACTAACGGATGAGTGAATCACGTCTGTTCAGATGCTTATAACTCTTACTACGTTGCTTTTTGGGCAACGTGATAAACATAAACGTTGTATCCCTTCATCTTGGCTTTCCAACGCTTCAAGAACCTTTCAATTTAGAGTTCATATGAGAAAGTTACGCTCGTAATACCAGAGCTGCTCAACAACAGTCAAGGAGAATTTTCGCCAGTCGAGGACCTCAACGGTCGAGGAGATTTGAGTGGTCGAGTGTTTATAGATCTTGATGCGTTGATTTTTGGGCAAAGTGACAAACATAAAAGTTTTATCCATTCGTCTTGGATTTCCAACGCATCAAGAAGAATGCAATTTGGATTTCATATGAGAGAGATATGCTTGAAATACCATGCCTGCTCCAAAACGGTCGAAGACAAAATTGGCAAGTGAATGTGTTCAGATCGAGTGATTATATCTCTTGATTTATCGATTTCTGGATAAAGTGATAAACATGAATGTTGCAGTCCTTTCTCTTAAAATCCAGAATCACTTCATTTCGATTTTTTATGAGAGAGATATGCTCGAAATACTAGACAATGTATAGACTTGAGTTCTGTCAACAACTTGTGCTGAACAAGAAACTTCCACTCAATATATCAGCAACTTAGGCTCTGATTCAGACTTCTACTTGTAAAAATGATTTGTAGTTCATGTTCTTAGCTTTGAAACGCATACTGAATCATTTCATTTGGATAATGAGGCTAAGAGATGTGACCATTAAACCAGAGCTGGGGTCTGTCAATCCATTTGCCATTTCAAGTTCATCCAACCCTAATCTTCCAAAACATGATCTTGCAACTGCACACTTGAGTAAACTAGCAAAAAGAACGTGCGATACACGTTGACACAAATTAAATATAATATGAATTAAAAACAAATATATAGTTTAAAATTTCTTAACTTGTGTTATTAACAAACGATAATATAATAAGCATAACACATATAGAATAATATGGATTGAAACAAATTTTTAAAAAATGTTTATCCATCCATATACCATTACAATAAAACAAAAGGTAACAAAACATAATAAATCAACAATTTACAATTACAAATGTATCAAAGTATAATGTTCATAACCAATTAATATAATAAAGAACGTCTATAAAAAATTTGAACATATAACATTAAGTTAAATTATCTACGATCTTGTTAATTTTTTTGGTACATTTAAATAGGTAAGATAAATAATTTATTTTTAAATGTTCATAATTATTGGTTATTAATGTTATTTAGGTAGAAACTATTGGATATTGGACTAACTTTTTTATTAATTTAATTTAATACAATTTTTAATATACCATGATACTTGGTTTATTATTTTTTCATGATTTCTAAATTGTATAATTTTAGATAATGATTATAGAATATAATTAGGTGATATTCTTCTAACTACAATCATGATGCCATTTTACGGACTACATTTAATAAATTCTAAATTAAATTAACTATATATTCTATTGAGTATAATTAAATTAGGACATTTATATCACTTAAATTAAATTAATATGATATAATAAATTATAAAATGCGAAAATAGAATAAACTATTGAAAATATCGCATTAGTTTCACGTTTAATTGTTTATCAATTTTGTCATTTTATCAATAGTTAATTATTTATCATTAGAATAGTATAATTTCAAATTAAAACATGAATATAACCCGATCAACTATACTTTTATATTTTTAATAATTTTATTGGACTCCAATTTAAATAATGAATTAAATTAATAATGTTATTTATGGGGCTATTTTATCATCCGTTTAATAAACTTAATAAATTATTAAAAATAATTATAATGTAATTAAATAAAACTCCTACGGAAATAACACAAAAAATAAAAATAAAAATCACAAGCATAGCCAATTATTAATCATGAGTATAACATAACAACAAAAAATATCAAGCTAATTGTAATCTTGATTAAAAATAAACATATGATGCTAATAGACCATATATCAACTCATTTTTAATTATAAATAGAAAAATATTTACAAAAAAGATGTCTAAAAAATTGAGGAAAATGTGGGTAATTTAGTTGGTTAATAATTAATTATCTATTAGGTAACCGAAAATTTCTAATCTCTCTTGATTTTTAGTACTCTATTAATGACAATTAACTATATCCATACTGTGTTTAATAAATAATATTTTAAAAAATTAAAAAAACCAAACAAATTATTATAAGTTATATTGATTTTAAGTTTGATTTTTAATTCTTTTTTTTTCATTATATAGATAGTTTATTAATTATAATAATAACAACTAATTAGTGGCAATGATAAGTTGAGGAAAATGTGGGTAAGTATTTGGTGGGTCAAATTAATAATACTTAATATTTAAAGTAGGATGTTTTAATGAAATTAGTTATCTTGATTAATTATCAATTATCAATTAGAGGAGCAAATAACTGAAAATTTATAAACAATATTTATCCAAAAATTTATAAACAATATTGATTTTTTATGGTTTAATGATTAATGATCTTTGATGTTATAAAGAACTGAAAATTTATAAACAATATTTAACCGAGAATTTATAAACAATATAAATTTTTGATGTTTTAACGACAAGTAATTATATTAGTGGGAATAGTTAATTAGTTGAAAAAAATGTGGGTAATTTAGTTTTGATGTTTTAATGACAAGTAATTATATATATATATATATATGTTAGAAACACAATTGAATGTTTTTTTTATCATCAAAATCAATATTGCTTGTTTTTTCGGACCCAACAGATTTCCCGTCCCCATACTCGTGGGGACTTAATCTCCATCATTGTCCTCATACCCGAATATACATAAATATATATTATTCAATTTTATTGTAAAATACATAAAAAAATTTGTGTAAAAAATTTTGATTGTAAAATTAAAATTTAATATCAATAACAATATCTTAGATAAGAAATATCTTTATCAATCAAGATTATTTTTTTAAAAGAATGAAAATTGTTCTTTTAAAATAGAATATTATATAACAAACTTTTGGTAAGAATATATTTTTTTCATAAAACTTTTTCAAATAAATAATAAATATACATTTAATAGTTTATTTATGTTCTACGTAAAAAAAAATAAAGTTCAAATAATATTTTTATATTATAAAAGTTATATTATCATAAGCCTATACATTATAATCTTATGAAATTTTTTATTTTAAATAGTTTATTGGTTTCACAGTATTAATATTTGTTTCGTACAATGTTAAAAGAGTAGATTTTAAATTTTGAAAATAAATTAAATATTATAAATATTTATAACTAATATTATCCACAAATTTTAAATAAATTATATATACTCACGTCATGGATAAATATAGTAATATGTTTAGTTTGAGTTATTAATTTTTGGTATTGAGATTATGATTAAATAACGCATTATATTTTTGTCATCTATCAATGATAAATAATCTTATGTTAGTTTCATAGTCAATCGACTAAGAGTCTAAAATGGTGATTATTATTAATTCATGTGAAAATGATGACACGACATAAAAAATGTTGATGTAGTATTTTAACTTGTTAGATGGCACATTATCAGTTAGATTAAAATAGCTAAAAATTAAAATCTGGTGTACGTACCAAACCAAACTTTGAAAACTTAATCAACTAAATCCAAAATTGAGCAAGTTAATAGACCAGTATAATCATTTTCCCAAAGTAAAACATGAATTAAACATTCCGAAAAAATACGACCGAGACAAAAGATCATAGTTAATGTATCAAAATCAAAAAATTTAAAAACTTAATGGATCAAAATCCAAAATAAGAAAAATTATTGGACTAAAAAAATTATTTTAATGAATCTTGAAAATTAATATTACATTAGTTCTTCGAAGTACGTGATGTGTGCTAGTAACATTGTGGTTTTGTTTCTAATTTGTTTTGTTTCATCAATTTTTTGTAATTAATTTGTAGAATGAGGATACTTTGCGTAATTTAAATAAAGATAAAAGTAATGTGGTAATCATAAAAAATTAATAACAACACTATGAGAATACATGCCTCAACTTTAATATAGAAAAGGTGAAAGAAATTTTGAATTTATCAATTAAAAACTTCAACCAACCACGAAAACCCTCTAGATTGAAATATTGTAAATGACATAAATTAAATATATGCGCAAAAACGGTATAAGATAGTTTCACGGGTCAATTTTGTGAGACGGAATTTGGATCACCCATAAAAATATATTATTTTTTATGTCACAATTAGTATTACTTGTTATTTTAAATATGGGTAGGATGTGAATAAAACATCCATAAACAAAAACCAACATAAAGTTATAAAGTATATATCATGCAAAATAACACCATTCTTTCAAGACAACATTATCTTAATGAAAATGGCATTAACATAATGAGGAACTAGCTTGAAGAAAACTTTCAACTGTTGTGGATTGTTGTTTCGATTATATTGTCAATTATATATATATCCACTCTTCCTCTTGGATCTTTCTGATATTATTTTCGTTAAGAGGACTCGCCAGAAATATTTCTTGTCGATCCCATGACTTGATATTATCTTCTTCAAAACTAGATATATATATGTATCAACGTCATTCTCAATGTTAGTCCCAATTTTAATTAAAAAAACATTTTGCACCGCATGTCCGCATCAACCAATCCTTCAGCATCATCACCATAGGATTTTGATTAGGACTATTTTTTCCTCATTCACCATCAATAGATATGTTATCCCTTATTAAATTAATGATAAAAAATAACACAAAATGGGTCCGAAATGACGGGCTTGAGAGAAACATTGATGAGATCGGATCGATAAGCTAATTTTATGGTTATTATCTCAAGTAAACACAAAAGGGTTCGAAAAACTCTCCAAATTTAATTTGTATTCTCATTATTAGAACAAATTGTTCAAACGTCAATATCCAAATTCCAAACCACCATTGGCTCAAAAAAGTATTCAAATAACCGAGGGCCTTGAAAAATTTTCTGAAAATTGAAAAGGTGAAAATTACTTTTTGATCACCATTGGCTCAACCAAGCATGACTAGGGTGGAAGATTTTAATAAAACTATTTTGCCTCTATAATATATGTGCATGATATTTTCATGAATTAAATAACATCAAGTATTATTGTACTTCTGGTTGATTAATGAAGAATGAAGTGAGTCTATTCGAACATCTCGACTGCAAAATAATAATAAAAAATATATATTGATGAATAGGACTTACATTTTTTTAATTATGAATTGAGATGTTTTTACGAACATTTTTTTAAATGAATCGTTCTATTCGCGTGCACTATCGATATAACATATACTCACACCGAAGAATCTTGTTAACCTTTTGAAAATGGAACTCCAAACCAAAACAGCAGGCTGTCTCCGACGGCAGACCGACCCTACGCCAAGGTGCGATGATCAGCAATGTCGCGACATTTTTATTTTCAGCACGTAATCGGCAGATTCGACCACCCAATTGGACAAATATGGGGCCCATTTTATTTTAATCAATAGATCATATTTTACTATTTTCGTTTTATTTGTTTGACAAAATCGATCTCTTAAGGCATTTTCTTTCGGTTTTGGCTATTGTAGCCTACTTTTTATATACATAGGAACACCGACGTGACCTCGTACGTATGTATGAATGTCACGTTAAAATCGGGGTTTGTAACTAGGATTTTGCGATAGGGGGACTAATTTTACATGAAAAAAATATGAATAAAACTCATAGGGTCAATATACATATTAGATTTATGTTAATATTTTATTATTCATATATCTTTCAACTTGTTTATGATTTTAAAAAAAATTGAATATCAATCATGCTAGTAATGACACAAAATTTTAATATATCAATATCCTTATAAATATTTTCTATATTCAACAGTGAATGTATTTCAATAATTAAATTATATTTTATAAAAAAAATTTGAAAATTTGATCGGTTAATGAATCAAAAAAATTTCTCTTTAAAATAAGTTGAATAATTGTTTTATATTTTATAAATTATAATTTTTTTTATTGTGATAATGTACATAATTATAGATTTAATTTGAATTTATGATGTTATTTTGTACTCAATAGCATATAATGTTCAATATATTGAATGTTCCATGAAATGGTCTATATAAACACAAAATATAGAACCCTAAATAACTTAAATAAAACTCATATATATCAATAAATTAAAAAATCCAATCTATTGCAAATAATAATTAATATATATAATTAACTCAATAAATATATATATATATATATACACTAACTATATGGGCTGAAGCCCAGCCCAGCCCCCATATAGTTCCGTCCCTGGTTAAAATTATGTTAGCGTCACGTTGGTACCATATCAGTTACACACGATAGAAAGGACCAAATAACGGGGAAAAAAATACTATTGCTTGGAAATAGTTTATGTACACATAGCTCCGTTTGATTCAATAGATATGATAATGTATGGATAAAGTATATTGGGATAATTGAATGAATTGGATAAGATTGAAATAAATAATGATATGTTTGATTTGGATGATTAATATCAGGATTGAAATAATGATAAATTGAAAAATTAATTTTTTATCCTTATCATTATGAATAAAAATTAAATATTATATTAATTATTAAATTTTCATTAATTTTAAATTCAAACCACAAAAAATAACTAAAATATGAATTTTAATAATAATATAAATATGAATTTATTTTGATAATTAAAATATTAATAAATAATTTTAATATTAATATTAAATTATAATTCGTAATAATTAAAATATTACTGTTAAATAATTAATATATTAATAATTAATGATAATTAAAATATGGTGAAGAGTAATAAAATTAATTATTAAATTCGTTATTTAATAAATTATATTTATTCATTATTATATTAATGATTACATTTTCACTATTTTCAAACTAAAAAATAACTAAAATATTAATTAAAATATATAAAATCATTAGATTTAATAATAGCATAAATATGCCTTTACTAGGAAATAGTAATAATAATCTGAATATTAATTTTAACGTTAAATAAAGGTTTTAACATTATTAATTGTTAATTAATCATAAATTGTCCATTACTAATTATTAAGTAATAACAATTTTCTATTTATCATAAATTGCCCATATTTATTATTATTTAAAAGATATATCTATAGATTAATAAATATTTATAACATCATTGAAAAAATATTTACAGAATCAATTTTATTAAATTAATTTAATTCAAATATATAAAATAAAAATATAAAAAAAATTACTTGAATCGAAAGTAAAATAAAACTTATAACAACTTATTTTCATCACGATAATATAATGTTACATTACATTGTCAACGAAATTTTGTTCCTGAATTCTCACGTCTAGTTTATAGAATTTTGGATGGGGTAAATATGGAAATTGGTACCATTATCCTTGTATTGTCAGAATTGTCACAGCTAAAGAGGTCGGATGGTTTTTCCACCGTAATCATACTTTTTACCGGGCCCCTTAGTTTAGTAGATTTTTCTTATATTTGTATCAAACATGAGATAGAGGTGGACTAATTATATTTATCCACCGTAATCATTTCTTAATTGACTCTCAAAACACACAAGTGAGAGGACGAATCTAGTTTTCTTTTCTTTTCTTTTCCCAAAAACAAAACTATGTTTCACGGACCTTGATTATTCGTTATTGCCGTTTCATGAAATTAAAATAAATTTTTGTCTCTATCGATCGGTTTTATTTGCCTATATATAGATAGCCAAATACACTATAATTTTCTCACAATACTTCACAGAGAGTTTAAAATGGGACTGCAGAAAATTCTACATACAAATGCAGGAGATGGGGAAACCAGCTATGCCAACAATTCAATAGTTCAAGTAATAATTAATTATCTCTTCATTTATTTTCCTTTTTCCCCAATCCCCCCTATACATAATAAAGGAAATAGAAAATCAAGAATTTCGGGGATAATTAGTAATCATATCCTTATAGTTTGTTCTTGTTCTGAATTTTTTCCATCGAGTTTTACATGTGCGTGCTAATTATTTCCCTCACGTTTTTTCTTTTATGCCTTGATTTCGTTCAAGCCATTAGTCGTGCTTTAAGAGTTGACTACCAGTGCACGTGACTTCGGAGTGTTTGAGATAGCTTCTAGGAACCAATTATCAACTTTTTCTTAACAAAATTTCAAAATTTTGTTAAGGATCGAAAAGCTGAGAAGTACGTTTCCTACTAGCTCTCGAAATTAAACCATCAGCATCCATAACCTCTAGTTTCGTTGTGTTTTGCATCCTTAAGTCCTAAGGATTAAGTGATGTGGAACGCGATGAATTAGCAATATTGAAATTTGAAAGTATTGTATATCAGTTGCTCAAGAAATGAAATTTCATGTCAATCAATTCAATATGTCAAAAACTATATGCAATATTTGTTAACCAATGAATGTCATGAATCATGAATAAAAATAAAAGTTGACCTGAAAACTTACACGACGAATTTGACTATTTTTTCGACTTGAAAAAGTCTTGCTTGTTACATACACAGAGCTCGGAAATTTCTATGTTGTCAATTTGTCACAGAAAATATATGTATATAAACCAATCTTCTCTATATTATATATATATATATATTCTCTCTCAGAAATATGGAATATCGAAAACATGGCCAATATTAGATGGAACCCTAAAAAACATGCTCGATACCGAGAGATTCGACGAGTGCTGCTTCAAGATGGTGGATCTTGGATGCGCATCGGGTCCGAATACATTGTTAGTCCTCTCCCACATCATGGATACTCTCCAAGATTTCTCCAGTAGATTTCAAGAAATTCAAGTTTTCTTGAATGATCTTCCAGGTAAAATGTATTATAGTAAATTTCCTCTGAATTTCATTAGTACGTACTCCAAAACTTGAAGCCAAAGGATATCGATCCACTAAATGTTTATGGTTTTCATGTTAATATAGATAACGACTTCAACAATTTGTTCAAACTGGTGCGAAATTTCTACCAAGTGAAGGAAAATAAGACGAAACCGCGGTGTTTTATATATGGATCGCCGGGATCTTTCTATGATAGACTATTTCCCAACAATAGTATGCACTTCGTCTACTCTTCTTACAGCGTCCATTGGCTCTCTGGGGTATGTACTCGCACACACTATATTTATTGGACCTTGTCTGCTCAAATTTCTCGAGAATAAGGCTAGCTATACATTGGTCGGTTAGGTTTTTGGTAAAAAATTTTTTTTTGAATTTTTTGGTTTTAGAAATATATAATAGGAAAAACTGCAATTTTGGTCCTATGTGTTTGTCACTTTGCGATTTCGGTCTTTTATGTTTTCATATTTCAGTTTTAGTCCTGCATATTCTGAATTTTGGCAATTCCAGTCCTTTTTCTAAGAAAATGCTTACGTGGCACTGTACGCGTCAGCTCCACATCAGCACTGCATTGGTGCCATATCAGCGCCACGTCAGAACAAGGACTAAAATTGCCAAAAAAATAAAGATAGCGACTAAAACTGAAATCTGAAGATATAGAACCGAAATCGCAAACTGACAAATATACAGAACTAAAAAAGCAATTTTCCCTATATAATTTGATATTCGAATTATTTTTCTTTCTTTAGTTTCAATTCAACAGTTTTCTACCAAAAAGATTCGGTTTATTCGCTTATGAAAATCCGTGAATTTACTAATAAAAATATATTTTAAAATATAATATATTACAGATAATTTTTAATTTTAGTAATATTTTTAAATGAATTAAATAAACAACCATCAACTAAAAATCATTTAAAGTAATTTTTAATTCACTAAATATCATCTCATAAAATATATAATGTAAATAAAATCATTAATCTATTGAAATTTTGGTTTTTTCGGTCATTTTGATTTTGACATATATAATCCGAAAGGACCGAACCGAACCATACAAACTACAATTTTAACTTAAATAAAAGAATCGGTTTTTTATTCGGTTCGAGTATTTGTTTTTTGGTTTTAATAAAAGTTTGAAAACTTAAATAAAAAAATCGGTTTTTTTATTCGGTTCGAATATTTGTTTTTTGGTTTTAATAAAAGTTTGAAAACCCTTACTCCTACATCTTAGTCATTTGTCTTGAAACTTTAGTACTTTTTTCGTGGTAGCGTTGAGGTAACACTATAAACATACATCGACACCACATTAGCACTTCACAATGAAAAAGTATAAAATTACAAAAAAATAAAGACAACGAACAATACAAGATTTTTTTCGTGTTTTTTTTAAAGAGTTTTTACTTGGTTTCAAAATATCTCATGCATCTATATATATGTACATGAATTCCTCGATTAATATCATTAGACTTTATCATCCAATTCTTATGGTGCATGCATGATATTGATAGACCATATTTGGCGTAAAAAATGACAGGTTCCCGAAGGACTTGAGAGCAATAACAAGGAAAATATATACATAGCCATGACAAGTCCCGCCAACGTATTGGAAGCATATGCAAACCAATTTCAAAGAGACTTTTTCAAATTTCTAAGCATTAGAGGTGAGGAAATGATCCCCGGCGGGCGTATGGTGGTGTCGTTATCCGGTCGACGTGTCGAAGATGCTTCTTCCATGGTTGAAAATGCACATTACACAATTCTTGCAGAAACACTTCATGAAATGGTCGTCGAGGTAACGCTTCTATAAATACAAGTACATGTTTCACTCGATAAATGATCCTCTGCAGCAGCGCGCATGAGTAGGGGTGGACGTTCGGTACGGTATACCGCATACCGTACTGAATACTATATATCGTACCGAAAATTTTGATACCGAAAATTTCGATACCGATACCGTACCGAAAATTTCGGTATATCGATATGTCGGTATACCGAAATTTGGGTATGACAGAAATTTATACCGATATCGTACCGAATACCGAAATTCGGTACGGTATCGGTATGATACCGTGTATATCGATTTTTTTATATTATTTTTTTAAAAAAAAATATCGGTATATCAATTTTTTTCCGGTATATCGAAATACAAAAAATGCAAAAATCCTATACCGATATTGATACCGAAAATTTCGATACCGTACCGAAATTTTCGATATATTCGATTTTTTTCGGTACGGTAACGACGGTATGACGGCATTTCGATATTTTTTGCCAGCCCTACGCATGAGGTTCGTTGATCCAACGACGGTGTTGTACACAGCAATACCAAATCCAAAACCGTTTCATTCGGGGGAAAAGACCCTTTTGTCGCACACCTTGTATCTATAGAGTCATTTGGTATTAAATAAAACGTATGTGTATAATTAATTTTATTATATTATAAGGCGTGTGACAAAAATTATTAACATGAAGGGGTCAAACTAATAATCTACTTAAAGAACTCTTTTAAGACTGTCTAGTGGTCAATTTTATGGGATAATTTTTTGACACGATCTACTCATAAAAAATATTATTTTTTTATGTCAAAAATAATACTTTTTTTATTACAAATATAGATAAAATCGGCTTGTTTAACATATTTAGATACATGAGACTATTTCACAATAGACTTATTCATCAATCTAAAAACCCATCAGATCATAATAACTTACTAGTATATTTTTAGAAAAATGAGGTGGTGGTCTAGTCATTTAGTTTTATAAAAATTTAGTGTAGGATTGTGTTTTGGTCTTTGGTCCCTCGGAGCACATATTTAATATTTATAGTGCGTACACTGCCTTTACGCACATAAAATGACAGGGCCAGGTCGAGAAAGATGATCTATATTCTTTTAACGTGCCTATATACATCCCGTGCCCACGAGAAGTTGAGACGATAATCAGCGGCGAAGGGTCCTTCAAATTGGACAAGATGGACGTTTTTCCAGTCCCATGGGACGCTAGCGAAGACGAAGATTTTGAAAAAAGTAGAAGCGCAAAAGTTGTTGCGGATAGTGTTCGGGCTGTGGTCGAGCCAATGCTGGCCAGCCATTTTAGCAGGGTCGTGAATTATGATGCGGTATTTGAGAAGTATACAGAAAAATTGGCTGAGCATTTGTCCAAGGAGAAGCCATCTCACTTTACTATAGCCATATCTTTGAGAAGGAAATGATAAGAAGATGCACTGTAAAAGCTCCTATGAAAGGAATAGATCAACCAAAAGCTACAAGTGTTTGTATGAGCATTTCTTGTTAAGATATCAAAGATTCCTAAATGTATTAAACAAGTAACTTCACATAAACACTGAGATATCATCTTGTCTATACCCTGTTACGGAAAATTAGATCCTGACCTATTAACAGGTGTGTAGACTATTAGAAACCAGTAAACCACCCAAATGCTTTTGTGTTTTATATGTGACTTTTGTTTTGAAATGTGAGAGGTGGAAAATATTTTGGGGGAATGAAATGGAACTAAAGCATAGTGTTCTTACAGCCGTGATTGGCTCAGAGTTTTGCAGCTAACCCAAAGAGAACATAAGCAAACAGTTGTAGTTTATAAAGAAAACATGACATTCTGTAAAAAACTACTGAAACCTACTCTTCTCCATAGCTCTGCCAACCCCATCATCACTTGAGTGCCTTTTAAACATCGAAAATTTGTTTTCTGTTGCTTTTTTGCTGTTAATAAACTCTGAGAAAGACGGAACTGGTGGTAGAACTGTCACCTGGGAAATAGGAGCATCTGTCTTCATACTGATACCAGGATTTTCATCATGGGCTTGTGATACCACTGGATTCAATGTTGAGGATGATGGGGATAAGCCATCTGGTTTGGGTCCAACAACTTCCGATGCAGTACCATCTTCCGCACCCATTCTGCTTTTCAGCTCATCAGGACTTGTGGTTGACAACCACCTTACAATACTTGCCATCTGTGACAAATAAAATGACTTCCCACTCTTCCCATACTTGTGATAGCATTCATTCTCAAGTGTCTCGACGGATGTCCAGAAGTCAATCCTGACATTTTGTTGTTTAAGGAAGTAGATATATCCGGTCAATCAAAGGCATGAATTATGTGCAACAGTTTGGGGTCAATGAATCAAGAATATGATTAAAAGAAGGGTCAATGGATCGAGAATATGGTTAAAGGAAGGATACCTTAACTCGTTGAAACGGTGTTGGTTTTGCTTCATTGCGTCTAGTAACCTTTGCTTTCCGGAGTCTCTTAATGTTCCAGATATGGCATTTTTGACAACTTTATTGGCCTGCCAATAAACAGCAGATGCTTAGCAGCAGCACAGAGAGGAAAAAGGACAATAAGTGACTAAATGACCAAAGATTGCAGTCTGCTCAAATACGTTGAGCCCTTATAGGGAAAAACGAATACGATGTCAACCTGCTTTTCCGAGTCATTTTCATGCCGGTAATAATTCTCTTCTGCCTGTTGCAATGTCTCAATCCTGTCATTTAATCTTCTTTTCAATGATTTACTTGAATGTGCCACACTCTTTGCAATTTCAATAGCCTCTGGAGTTAGCAAGTCAAAAGAATGTCATGCTGAGGAGACGATAAAATGGCTAAGCATTCTAACATACAAACACTGCTTTTAATATTTTAGCGCATGTTTATACCATCAGAATCTGATATATCTTCCTCAGATTGACTAGCGTCATCTTCCCGATTCCAGAATTCCGAAAATTGTTCTCTATTGAAATTTGAAGCGCTGTAGCACAAAAACAAATGAAATCAATCAAGGACATCAAAAGACTGAAGTTCATTTAATGAAAACAGAAACAAAGCACAATATTCTAAAACCATTTCATTCACTAAGGAAATCAAACGAATGAAGTAAAACAAATAAATTTATTTAATGAACAAAGAAACGAAGAAGTATATTCCAAAACAATGTCATTCACAGAAAAAAATAGATGGCTTGCGAACCTGTTGTACTGGAAACTAATCAATGGTACCATAAACAAGAGTGAGGAAAATGGACACTTTTTTTAGTGTGGTGGGGTGGGGTTTGGGGAGGACATATTCTTTACTAAACGAAAGATTGAAGAAGAATTATCAGTCAATAATGTCTCACACAAGATAATATAGCCACTCAAGCCCTTTCACTAAAAAACATTTTTAACAACCATTTCGCCACATATCATATTAATCAACTCAGAGGCAGATCAGCCACATGGATCATCTTTCTCCATGTGGCTCTATAAAATGGCACATCACAATTCAAACAATGATGATTCAAGGTCTTCTTAATTACCAATACCATATGTTTTTGTTCTAACACTTCCTTTGGGGTGTGGTTGGAAGTAATATGTAGATAGACTCATTTCCACACCAGAGTATCTATTATCCACATAGCAAACACCATCACGAACATGGAAAAAATATGTATACATCAACAAAATAGTAATGAGAAAAAAGAAATGGAAACCTGCTAACGAATACTTGAGAGGACTCATTTCGGTATTTAAAAGAAGTACTGGTTGTAAGCTCCTTCAGGTGTTTTGAAACTAAATTAGGATGTCTGCATCCATCACAAGATTTTGCACATAACGATGCAGATACCTACTTGCAGAGAGACAATTACATGACATTATTTTCCCATCAGAATCAGATTCTCACAAGATGTCTAACCTACATGTGAAATGGGTATTGATCAGCGCACCTGCTCCCCAAAACTCTCAAGTATCTTTCTTCTACGGCAGCCAACATCCTCACAGTAGTTAATCATCTGTAAGGAGACAGGGCCAAAGTAGAATTAATATAACAGGATGTAAATGTTATCTCAGGGACGATGTATTCTTACCAGACAGAAGTTCGCTAGGGACTTCTTAGAGGAATCCACTTCCGAGCTTGAAGAATGTAACTTTTTGCTCTTAGCATTACCCAGGATGAATTCCTGCAATTATGTTTATTATGTTTTAGAATGATACAGTGCAAACCTGAAAAATCAAACATAGTAGTTCCATTGGAAAGATGATAGCTAACCATCTTTCTACGGTCATCCACCCCATAATATAATAGACTTTGGGAGGGCAACTGATCACGACCAGCTCGGCCGGACTCTTGATAAAAGGCCTCCATGGACTTTGGAATATTAAAGTGGCAAACAACTCTGACATCTTTCCTATCAATGCCCTAGCATTAGAGTGAACAAACCTTTAAGGGGAAACTCTTCCCATTAACAACGCTGAATAGGGAGCTTCACAATTTATCAAAAATAGTTCATACCATCCTGCAGTAAAACCACCAGCGCAAAACATGAGTGATTTGTATGAAGATCACATATATATCTTCAAATTAAATTAACTAGAAATACTTTTAGATTCTAAAGGATAAGGTCGTTATAAGTTCAACCTCTGCAATTCATATAGTAAAACCAGGTTTCCCAATTCCCACTATCAGACCGTACATCAGCCAGCCTAATTTACGTTTTGACATGAAGGAAATCAAAACAACTTTCATCAGCTTCTACTCTCCTCTCGCAATCACCACCACACGTTGCCCCCACCCCAACAGTCTCAAACATCTATTCCAGACGATCTGCCACTGCCCCCAAAGAGTAAACATTTGGTTGGAGGGGAAGAAGAAAACAGAAATAGAATGCTTACTCTATTTATTATGCGATGAAAGTATTATTATGACTCCATTCCACGTGATTAATAGATTCAAAACTGCAAAATTGGACTTCAGTTTGTTTCATCCAACAATGGGAGAAATTCTGACCACACTGTCTAAAGCATTTACAACCGACCCGATACTTAGAAACATAATAGATTTGTGCTTGCTGCTTATTTCTTGCCCCTTTAAAATATGGCGACAAATTTCCTACTAGCCATAGCAGCAAAAAGAATTTTTTACGACATGAGCTGCCAAATTATATGATGCAAATTTGCTAAGAAAAATGGAATTCACAAGACAGATAAATGAAATACCAAATAACTTCACTAGTTGAAAGAATAACAAAGAAACAAAAAATATACCCAAAAGCCACTGTAGCAACAATTACTTGTGTTTTGAAGGAAATCCAATCATCCAATGTAGAACTCCGCAATTTACTGTTCAGTCCTGCATGATATGCTAAAGTGCCGGAAAAGACCCAATTTAGAAATCTAAATCTAAAAGAAGAATACTTATAAAAACTGCCACAAAGCATCGCTCCATTACCAGCACAAGAAATTCCTTTCTTTGATAGGTGGACAGCCAAGTCATCGCAAGTTGTCCGCTCAAGGCAGTAGACTATAGCACAAATATTCCCAAATGATTTAAGATACTCACAAAGATCAGAGTATGGATCATCCAACAGGTCTTTGAAGCGAACTGCAGGATGAAGTGGTTTGAGAAACGTATATGACGTTACTAAATCCTCTCTTTAACACTCATAACAGAGTGATCATTCATTCAGATTCCTCATTAGTGGAATCACATTTAAGATTAGTTTCCCTGTACCGGGTTTAATGAGTTGGAGGAGTTTATGAATTTGAAAACTTTTGATTTTATGTTAAAAGTAGGTTATTTTATAAATATTCATAAAAGATGAATCAATGAGCATCATTACTGTCATGAAAGCTTTATCGTGATACAAATGAGCATGGATACAGAGACTGGGGCAGAAGAAATTAGGTGACATTGATCAAGCTATAGGAACTCCACCTTCATAATAAATATTTGGGCGGTTGAATGATGACTTCAGTACGAGAGGGTTTTGTAAACACAAGGACTCTATCACGTCCTCCTGAACTCTGCAGTAGTACCAAATCTAAGATTAATAACTCCCTGCCACATATTACAGAGAGAATGATGTTACTTTGGACAGCAGTGTGGAAAAAAGGAAGCCTCATATGAATTTAATCCAACCACAAATAAACCACAATTTCAAATTCCCAACCAAATTCAGAGACCAAAACAAAAACTGGTATAGAAGATGACAATTAACAAACCACTCTACTGTTACTTTGCAGATGATATCTTTGACGAAGCAGACATACCAAATGCTTTCAACATCTAACTGAATTGGGTTGCACAGTCGCAAAACATGAGAAGACATGATATTAATAACAAGAAGTATTTCAAAATTTGGTGCATGAAACCGCAATTGCTAGTTAACATGGACACACTCACTTGGGAGCAGCTGTAGCGGTCAAGGCCATAACTGGTATGTTGGGCAGTCGTTTCCTTAGAGAGGAAAGTTTTCGGTAGCTTGGCCTAAATTAAATAGACAATCAACAAAAAATAACAATTAACAACAGTAGAGCAGAGAAAGAAAATAAGAGAAGTCAACACCATGCACACACACACACACAAGGGCAGGTGCACACACAAAGACAAAGAAAGGGAGAACAATTATCTCGTCTTAGTCCAGCGAGTTTGAGCACATAACAACAAATGGGAAACCATAAGAAAAGTAGTAGTAGTCATACAAAAAAAGGTAAGAAAAATAGCATGTTAAGGGAGTGGACAGACTCTCCCTCCCATTGTACGGAAGAAGCTGGAGACCACATTAAAAAATATATATATTAATGTTCACGAACATGATAAGAAACCCAGGATTAAGTCAAAAGAGGAAGTTGAAATGTGTAAACCAATAACGAATATGGATTAAATAATTCTCATCCTAGGCGATGCTTAGCTTAGTGGGTGATAAATATCATAACTAGACTCAAAAGCAGCTCTAGTTTATAATTGAAAAGCTACATATACGGTTCCTTACACAGTCAAAGACCTTGAGCCTGGACATAGTTGACCCACAAGCAAGAAAAAAATATACTTGTCAAGATTTTGCAATATGAAATGAAACATAAAAATTTAGGAAATGTATACTTTCTTTAATGCACAAGTAACACTAAATATATAATTTATTTCCGATATTACAGTGAGCAGTAGCATGAACAAAACCAACGAAAACATTGAAAAGCATAAAGCTGATGATACTTATCTGTTGTTATGACATGCAAAATAAGGTAAACCAAGTCCAATGAAATAGGTTCAAACAAGGAAATATACATCAAAGTTCAAGAATCCACCTGAAATCATGACCCCATGTGGAAACGCAATGAGCCTAAAAAGTTAAAAAATTGGAAGTAAATTAGTTTCCTGACAGGTTAAAAAAAACAGATAAATCATGAGGCAACTTCAAAAGCTTCTTGTGACAACTAACAACTATTTATACATTGCCATTAAAAAGCACAAGCAGTTAAAGACCTCATCTATTGCAATAAGATTTAGCAATCCTCTGGAATGAATTTTTGCCAGCCTTGCCATAAAACCAGTTGTTGCAATCAGTTCGGGTGTCACATACAGTAACCTCAAAGATGGCTTCCCTGATTCAAGGTCTTCATAAACCTACACGTGCATATGTGAATCGGATGAACACCAATGAATAATGATATATCCATACACACTGAGAGATAATATTTAGGTGCACAATTTTTACACAGTGAAATAGTAGGCTATGATAGTGGAACTTATTGTATGTATAAAGAAGCTTCTTACTCAACGTCTAACCACAATACGAACTGAAATTTATATATCTATATACATAATGAAATAGAGAAGGAACAGAAAGATAGAAAAATCAAACTATTTGAGAACTAAAAACTGGAAAACCTCTATTGCAAAAACTTTTAGTCACATAAAGCATAAAAAAATCACGAAGTGGTGAAAGAAAATATTCAGGATTGTATTATTATAGATGCCGAAAGTCAAAGAAAGAGATCGGAGTTCGATTGTTTCAGGTTTTACATGGATTCTCAAAGAACATCAAATATGTTTGCAAGCAAATGGGATAAGTTTTACCCCCACCATCTGAATGTCTCCGCAAATATTGTAGAGGATGTATGCCAGGTGCTACAGAGCTATAAGTAGTTATTAATATTAGGGTTGCCTTAACAACACACTCAAAACAATATTAAATAGCTCTCGTTAACGCAACTGATTTGTGTGACTACTCCATACTTCTGCTCTGCTCACTGGATCCACCAGAAGGTGATTTGCCAATCTGTCTAATCAGTAAGCACTACTCCTAGTTGAAGCAAAATCTATATAATCTCAACCTTATTCTTGGCACTCGCGGTCTGGGTAGAGGAAAGATATTCAGCAGCAATCCCTTTCTCTTTTAACGCCATTACTTGATTTTCCTGAATAAAAATTAAGATGAATTTATAAAGTAGAAATGACATTCACTCCCGTAAATAAATTACAGAAACAACAGGCGGACGAAATGTGCCATGTACTCACCATAAGGGCTGAAATTAAATGAAATGAAGCAGAAGAGATCAAATCTTATCCTGAAAGATGAAAGAGCAAAAGAATCTGTGCAGGTCTAAGCTTAAAAAAACATATATCAACAAAGACTTTCTCTAATTCACCTATCAAAGGACTGACAACAAGAACTATTCCTGGTTTTGCTAGTGCTGGAATCTGATAACAGATTGACTTTCCCCCACCAGTTGGCATCAAACAAAAACAATCTCTACCTGCATTAGAATCAACAAATTGCATCAATTACCTTACTACATTCACAGCACACCAAAAAACGAAATTATAAGCATTAGGATAAAAGGGCCACACAAAACACACGTAGAAGCATATGTGCATAGATGTGTACGCCTATATAATGTAAGCATGTGTGCAAGACAATAGTTATTAAAAGCCTTAAGGCATGCACCCATGATGAGGGCGCATCTGCACCTCAACACATGCTAAAGTGAAATACCTCTATGAAGAGCACCCATGATGAGGGCACAGCTATGATCAACCCTTGCACCTCAACACAAGCTAAAGTGCAATACTGCAATCCTTTTGTGAAGGGAACCTTGTTGATGAATCCCCAACGTTGGTGGATTTAAATGATTCAAAGTGCTTTTTTAAGCATACCTTACGTTTCAGATGCAGCAATTCCAACATGAAATGAAAGATACTACTTATCAATAGTTTTGCTAGTATAATTGATGAGTGATGGTTTCATTGGTATTTATTAATTCTTAAATCACATGTACATCATATGGGATGAAATTTTCAACTATTTGACCCTTGCACATTATCCCTTATGGTGTTTCACTTGTGCAAGGAACACGATTTTAACTCATGACGATCAGAATCGTTCCATTAACAATGCCTATCTTCTAGAAAAGAAAAATGGTGCAATTCTGAATGAACAAAAACGAGATCGCGGTTAGTTCCAGCTGCCAATGCGATTGCAATTTAGTTCCATCCCCTCCCCACACATTATGCCCACACAGGAAAAAATCAAACCTGACAAAACGGATTCAATGGCTTCCAGCTGCTTCCCCCGAAAATCAGAGTGGCCAAAATGCCATCTCAAAAGCTTCACCAATGCTTCCTTCTTGATCACCTGCTTCGGAGCCCCGCAAAGAGAGTGCAGTGGCAGCGGTGGTTTATTCATTTTTAAAACCCCAAAGTAAAATGCTTTGGATTATGTATGCATATCAGCAAACGAAAGTTACAAGTCTCAAAAAACCAAGACACAAACTTTCCTCTCTTCCACAATCGTCCCCCCTATGCATTTTCAATTTGGAAATTAGGGTTCTTCAATTTCTCAAAACTAAAGGAAAACCTGTAGCTTATGCTGTTAGAAATGTTTTCTTTTTCTTTTTTTTCTTTTTTTTTCAATCAGAAAAAATTATATATTTTGAATTTTTGTGAAAAGAAAAAAATTATAATGCATATATGTACGCAACATCAACATTGCGTGGAGTGGTGAACAAAACATAGATTTAACCCAAAGAATCGAACCGAATTAAATCAAAAATTTGGTTCGGTTTATTCGGTTAATTGGTTTTTCAAAATATTGGTAAATTCGATTTATTCAGTTCGATTTTGGTTTTGGATTTTAAAAAATCAGTTAAACCAATTTAACCAATATAATATATATCTATCTAAAAAAATTATTAATGAGCCTGATTTTGACTTTGATTCAGATTATATTGGTGTTTCTCTTCCTCGTTTGTTTTCTGCGCATTTTCGAACCGCGTCTAGCCTTAAGTCATTCAACTTCCTCATCTTCGAACCAATGGACTAGAAAGGTTTGAGGTAAACCTTTTTTTTTATGTTCGAAAAGAGTAAATCTTCATCGTCTTTGAACCAATGGTATCTCCTACTGGTGACATCACTGTCGAGTGTTCTCTTAATTGTGGAAAGTTATACGATAATCGAATTTGTCAAGAAGCCAATGGATCTGAGGACTACTTTGATAGTATAATTAATTTTTTTTAAAAAAAAACATCGATAACCGAAAAGATCGATGTTTATTTGGTTTGGTTTAGTTGGTTTCTATGTTAAAAATTTGTCGGTTCGGTTATTCGAAAAAAAATTTTGGTTTGTTCGGTTTTACTAATTTCAGTTCGGTTCTAACCGATTGCACACCCCCTAATTGTGATTTGTGTTTGTAACATTATACATAAACATTAAGTTTGTATTTATATAATATAATATTTCTTTTTAGAGTATTTGAATTTAATTTTTTTTTCTTTTGCAATTTAATAATTTTGTGAGTTTTTTTTTAAAAAAATAAAATTAAAGACGAGCATACCAAGATATCACTAAGTTGTAGTTTTTCCTCCTCCACAAAACTTAGAATAAAATAGTTAAAAAGAAAATACGATAGCCATTAATTTTGTAATAACATGTAACCGAAAATTATGAATTTATTTATATTATATATAAAAATTAAACTCCTATATTAATTATTTTGATGTGTTGATGAAACAATATATATCCTTAAAACATTCCAATTTATTTTTTCAAAAAAAAAAAAAACATTCCAATTTATCACCCGTTCTCCCCTAATTTAAGTATATCTTTAATCTCTTCTCATATAAAAATTTATTAATAGTTGATATATTTATAATTCTATAATTTTCATTTTATTTCAAATTAAATTAATCATATACCATTAAAAAATTATATTAACATAAGATTATTTTATAAATACAACTAGTATACTCACGCAATACGTGTGCATTGACGACTAATATTAATTATCTCACTATCTTATTTGGGAGTTGATATTTACATTCCATTTTGTGTTATCCACACTCCACTTCATGTGTAAAATATGTGTCCAATGTACTTACAAGTGGAGTGCAAATAACAAAAAATGAAATGTAAATATCAACTCCCATCTTATTTATCAAAGAAGAACATCACTAGGTACAATTATAATATAAGTTATAATATATCTAATAAAAATAAAAGATTATTTAACAAACACTGAATAATTTTAATTTTATACAATGTTGGTACTTGGTACAATTAATTCACCAGCTATTGTGGAAAACACTGAAGGAGCTTAGACATGATCTTCTTCAATTCTACAACAACAGATTTCATGTTGGTTACCCTTTCACGAGGATTCTCCACGGAACATTGTAGAGCTATCTCCATTATCGACACCAAGCATTCCATTTTTTCATTGAAATGCTTTTCTTCACCTCTCAACAATTCCAAATCTGTTACTTGTACAATTGCGTTAGGCACAGAATCATTCACCCACCTCCTTAGGCTTGAATCTCCGGTAAATTTTGTATCGTCTGGCTTCGTTCTTGTAAAAACTTCCATCAACATTATACCGTAGCTGTAAACATCGCATTTTACAGAGACCAACCCTTCTGAACCGTATTCTGTGAGGCCAAGAAAATTAACAAAGAAGTTCATCAAATGTATGGCGAAAGAGAATAAAAAGAATGTGATTGATGGTGTATTGGAGTGAAGAATGATATGTTTACCTGGTGCGATGTAGCCTAATGTGGCGAGGGTCCTTGTGAGCGTAATGCTGACTCCATCACTTAATAGCTTAGCGACTCCAAAATCGCTCAAGTGGGCAACCATATCATCATCCAAGAGCACGTTACTTGGCTTTAAATCGCAGTGAACTATAGTTGTTGAGTAACCATGATGTAGATATTCTAATGCACATGCTACATCTATCATTATTTTCAGTCTTTGAACCATATTCAAGAAGTTGTTCTCCAAATATAGCCAATTTTCGAGGCTTCCATTGGGCATATATTCGAGAACCAATGCCTTGAAGTCTTCACTTGAGCAACTACTAATGACTTTGCAAAGATTTCTATGGCGAAGCCTGCGCAGGACTTCACATTCTGTATCAAAACTCTTGAATCCACCTTCTGACTGCAAATTGAACACTTTTATCGCCACATCCTCTCCGTTTTGAAGCGTCCCTTTATAAACAGAACCATAACTTCCTTTGCCAAGTAAATGGATCTCATTGAATCCTTCAGTTGCTTTTACAAGCTCCTGATATGAAACTCGTGATGGTGCGGTATTGAATGAACTCTCTGTTGGGGTCTCTGTCTTGTTTTTCTTCCGGTATCTTGCAAGTATATATGACAAGGAAATGGCAAGAACTAGCACTGAAATCCTAAGATAACATACACAACACGAAGAATCACTTTTTTCCTTTTGGACTTGGTGATTGTATTTTCGTGACAATGTGAAACTCCATATTTAGAATCACCACAAAGTCCTACGTTAGACATGAAAAACTGGCTTGAAAAGGATTTAAAGGGGCCACCGGTAGGGATTGGACCGCTCAGCTCGTTGAAAGAAACATCAAAGTACTTGAGATACTCAAGTGTTTCTAATGACGTCGGTATTATTCCAGAAAGATTGTTGTGCGAAAGATCTAGTGTCTCCAAACTCACTAACTTACCGACTGACTCAGTAATAGATCCTTCAAATCTGTTTCGTGCCAAAGAAAGAAAGACAACACTTTGTAGGCCTCCAATTGAGCTAGGAATGATGCTTGAGAGTTGATTGTTCGACAAATCAAGGTTGGCTGCAACCTTCAGATTTTCGATGTCTGAATGCAGGACACCAGTTAAAAGGTTTGAAGATAGATTCAACTCGAGAAGATCATTCAGTTTCCATAGGCTCGTGGGTATGACAGAGTTTAATCTGTTGTCCCCCAAGTATAGTTGTCTTAGAGAAGTTAGATTTCCCATGCAATCAGGGATAGAACCAGTTATTTCATTTTGCTCAAGCCGCATTCCATTCAAACTCGGTATCATACAGAGACTATCAGGAATAGGTCCACTTATTTTGTTGCGGAAAAGAGCTAATCCTTGAAGTTCTTTCAAGTTTACCAATGTATTCGGAATAGCTCCTGTGAGTTTGTTACCATATAGGCTTAAGATAATCAAACTTTCAAGGTTCCCAAACGTGTCCGGAATGCTGCCTCGAAGACCACAGTTGTAAGCATAAAAATACTGAAGAGAAGTTGACAAATTCCCAACAGAAACTGGAAGAATTGCATTGAAAGGATTATCTCCAAAACCTAAATTTGTTAGGTGGCTGCAGTTTTTCATTGGACCGATGAAGCTTAGCTCTGATGTTTCACTAACAAAATAGTTCTCAAATAACATTAGTTTTTCTAAAAGATTCAACTTGCCAAAGGAGTTAGGAACTTGTCCACTGAGATTGTTGGAAGAAAAGTTGATGATGGTGAGTTTCGAAAAATTCGAGATAGATTCAGTGATTTCTCCAAAGAAAAAATTGTCATTAAGGTAGAGTTCTTGCAGATTAGGTAGCCCATGACTCAAAATCGATGGAAGGTAACCCGAAAGTTGGTTGTCTGAAGCACTTATCATGTTTAATGTTGAGATGTTGAAGATTTTTTCCGGGATATAACCTGTTAAGTGATTGACTCCCAAGTACAATACCTCCAAATTGTAAAGATTGCCCACTTCTCCTGGAATTGTGCCTGAAAAGCAAGAACATTTTAGTGTCAGTTTCTTGGATTCACAAGCTAAGCTCTACAATCTCATCAATTACTATACCTATCAGCTTGTTGTAGCCAATATACAACATTTGCAGCATTGTTAAGTTTCCGACCCCTTTTGGTATGCTGCCAGATATGTTGTTGTAAGACAATGATAGAATCTGAAGTTTCGAGCAATAGCCGATGCTTTCTGGAAGATGGCCTACTATTTCGTTCACATGGAAATAAACCCTTTCCAGTTGAGAAAGAGGAGAACACATACCAGATGGAAAGGGACCGGTTAGATTACAGTTTGCGATGTTAACATATTGCAAGGAAGAAATATTGAAGATAGATGAAGGTATAGAGCCCACAAGAAAGTTATCTCCCATTCCCAACTCCTGCAAATTATCAAGCATACCCAACTCTGCTGGGATTTCACCTGTCAAAAGAGTGAAACTTCATAAGGACTTAATATATATTTTAGTTTTTGAAATTGTCTTGATATTGTTCTGAAAAGGTTAAAAGACAGTTAATGGCATCAAAAAGCACCGAATAAGCCCATGTAAACTAGCTGGATTTCGAGACAAAGCTCAGGTTACAACCTCCAAACACAGTTAACAAATTTAGAGAAATGTCTCCTAAAAGCAGCAGCAAATGAAGCTGAGTTGGATGTTGCAAACACTACCTTAGAACACTTGTGGTTCCTAAGGTTCTAGCTATAGGAGAAACATGAACCTCAACAAGTTTCCTTCCAACAAATTTTAACGCCCCAAGAGGCACGATCTTATTCGAAAAGTTTTTGATAGCATCGGAGTAGTTAGAGTCTTAGAGAGACATGTTATATAAACAAGAATAGTACATTAATTAACACACATGCATTTGCATTCACACAAAACTTTAAAGTGAAGTTTTTGTTGGAAAACAGAATACATACCTGTAAGATGGTTGGAGCCAAGATACAGTATTTCAAGTGCCCTTAAGTTTCCAATTTCTCTTGGTATGGAGCCACTAAATTTATTGAATGACAAGGAAAGAAGACTAAGCTGTGAACATCCAGAAATATTTGGCGGTATGGCGCCTTCCAACTCATTGGTAGACAGATAAAGCTCTTTCAGATTCGACGTGCCGCGACACATCCCTTCAGGGAGATTACCAAACAACTTATTCCCTGTAAAAGCAAGACTTTCTATGGTGGATATGTTGAAAACGGACGCAGGTATAAAACCAGTAAGATTGTTATATTGTAATCGCAATTCCCTCAAGT
Source organism: Henckelia pumila (assembly GCF_033568475.1). NCBI lineage: Eukaryota > Viridiplantae > Streptophyta > Magnoliopsida > Lamiales > Gesneriaceae > Henckelia > Henckelia pumila. Next base: position 27,845,353 of record NC_133122.1, read on the forward strand.
TAAACAAACTTCCAATCCATTCTGGTACGTTTCCCTGCAAAGGATTATATGATATATCCAAAACTTGGAGCTTGGACATATTTGTGATGGAACCTGGGATAGGACCAGTAAAACTATTGTTCCTAAGATTCAAGAATTGAAGTTCAACCAAGACACCGAACCAAGAAGGGATGTCACCGGTGAAGCCATTGAACCGAAAATCCAAGAATCTGAGCCTATGCAACTGGGTCAACTCTCGGGGAAGTTGACCATGAAAACCGTTACCGCTCAAGTTGAGTGAAACTAAAAACGAGAGGTTTCCGAGTTGTGAGGGGAGATTTCCGACAAGTTCCATGCCGGAAACATCTAAAGCACTCACTCTTTGGTGGCGAGAACTGCACGTAACTCCGATCCATTTGCATGTTGGGAAAGAAACCGACCAGTTTCGGGACAAAACATGAGAAGGGTCTAACCCGAGCTCGGATTTGAATGCAAGAAGCGCAGACTGATCCGTGGTTATGTTGGTTAACGCCATAGCCAAACATGCCATTAGAATATTTAACAATGGAACTACCACAAGAAAAGGCTGGCTATTCATGCCCATTTCCTGAAATATAATTGGCACTTCAAATATTTGATAGAGATATATGACACAGTACGAATATTCTTGAAATGCATTTGAAGTATGTATAAATCAATGATTGTGTTGTTTAATGATATGAGTCAAACTACTCGTGTAATTGACTTCGCAGAATGAAGAACATGTCAACAGTATAAAAATATTAAGCAAGAAAATGGGATTTTGTAGAGATTTTTTAAAATAAGTGCTTTTAAAAGCTACAATTTTTGGCTTTTAAAAAAGCTTTAATTTTGACTTAAATAAGCACTTTTTTTGTCAACCAAACACCTTGTTAACTGAAAAACACTTTAAAAAGTGCTTTTTTGGCCTAACTTTTGAAACCAAACGGGGCCTATATATTTCAGAGTTGAAAGTGTCTATTTGTAGGATTACAGCTGGAACCTTAAAATGCCACAATTCCAATTACTAAAGAGTATAAAAATTGAGTAACGAAAGGTGTACAATTAGATTACATTAATTAGCATATATATCTAACAATGATAATGAGTTGAATCTAATCCATCTTCGTATAAACCCGTATCCATTTAATCCGGTCAAATGGGTAGCAAGGCGGGTCTAGAAGCGGGTCAGGGACAGATGCCAGATTTGGTCGGACCCACCACATATATATATATAATATTATTCTAACATGTGTATTTATATTTCAATATATATTGCTAAGGATTTATTGGCCTAACAATAAGAGTGAGAGTTCAAAACTAAGGTAATATTTGAGAGAGTTTTTAGAAAACACTTTTCATCTTTTCAAAATTTTGTTAAGAAAAAGTTGATAAATGCGTCCTAAAAATTATCCCAAACACTACTGAATTTGATCTTGAATTCAAATCCCAACGGTGTGGATATATTATATTAAAATATATATATATATATATATATATATATATTTGTATATGCATATTAATAAATGTTCAAATATTGTAATTATGGGCCATCATAAATCAATGTTATTACAAATGACAAGAATCATACACTATTATTGCATCAAAGACTCGGCCATATAACTTAAAAGGATTACAAGAACTTGGTAAACAAGGATTCTTGGATCAAAAACATATCACTGCTTTGGACTTCTGTGAAAACTGTGTTCTTGGGAAAACTCATAGACTTAAATTTAACACAACCTCTCATAATACTAAATTACCTCTGGATTATATACATGATGATATTTGGGGCTCTCCACAAGTACCTCTATCATTATCAAAATGTCAGTACTTTATTTTCTTTATTGATGATTACTATAGAAAAGTTTGGATTTATTTTCTAAAGTCAAAAGATCAAGCTTTTAGTAAGTTTGTGGATTGAAAAACCTTAGTTGAAAATCAATCTGGAAATAAAATCAAGATCTTGAGAACTGACAATGGTTTAGAATTTCGCAATCATGATTTTGATGAATATTGTGTTAAACATGGTATTGTTAAACATAGAACTTGTACCTATACATCACAACAAAACAGAGTAGCAGAGCGCATGAATAGAACAATTATGAACAAAGTAAGGTGCATGCTTAGTGAAAGCGGTTTACCACCAAAATTCTGGGCAGAGGCAGCTTCTACTGCCTGTTATTTGATAAATCTGTCACCTTCATCTGCCATTGAATTTATGGTGCCCGAACATAAATGGTCTAACTTGAAACCAAATTATAAGCATCTAATGACTTTTGGTTGTGTTGTGTATATTCATGCTAATCAAGGAAAGTTAAGTCCAAGAGCTAAGAAAGGTATCTTCTTAGGTTATCCCACTGGAGTAAAGGGTTACAGAATTTGGCTTTTAGATGAGCAAAAATGCATAATTAGCAGGGATGTGGTGTTTAATGAGTCTGTTTTTTATGCTAACAAATATGTCTCAACAGCAGCCAACTCTAAACAAGCTGAGAAAGTTTTACAGGATACAGACCAGGTTTACTCCCAAAGCAGTACACAAAATAAGGCTGAAGGTGGAGCTAATCACCAATTACCTGAGGACTCTTATGATATCAGTCACATGAAAAATCAGATATCAAATCAAGAATTTGATGTTTTAACAGAAAACAAAGATCCACATGTGATGATAATGATCAATAACACAATCTGGAAGGCTATAAACTGGCAAGGGACAGAATCAGAAGAGAAATCAGGTTTCCATCTAGATTTGCAACATCTGAATTCACTGTCTTTGCTCTTAATGTGGCTGAATTAACGAATCTGGAATAACCTACAACCTATGAATTCACTGTATTTGCTCTTAATGTGGCTGAATTAATGAATCTGGAAGAACCTACAACCTATGAAGAAGCAATGAGAAGTAAAGACAATGCTCTATGGCAGAGAGCTATGCAAGAAGAATATAAGTCCTTGATTAAGAACAACACATGGACTTTAGTCAACAAACCAAAAGATAAAAGGTTGATTGGCTGTAAATGGATATATAAAAAGAAACCTGGAATTCTAGGAGTAGAAGGTCCAAGGTATAAAACCAGATTAGTGGCTAAGGGATTCTCACAAATAGAAGGAATTGACTACCATGAAGTATTTTTCCCAGTGGTGAAACATTCTTCTATTCGAATCCTATTTGCAATCACAGCAATGCAGAACCTGGAACTTGAGCAATTGGATGTTAAAACAGCTTTTCTACATGGAAACCTTGAAGAAAAGATTTTGATGACTCAACCAAAGGGCTTTGAAATAGATCATCAGGCTGATAAAGTGTGTTTGCTGCAAAAATCCCTTTATGGTTTAAAGCAATCACCTAGGCAATGGTATACGCGTTTTGATGACTTCATGATACAACAAAGATATATTAGATCAAAGTTTGATAGATGTGTTTACTACAGGAAGCTACAAAATCAGTCTTATATACACCTATTGATTTATGTGGATGACATGCTCATAGCTTGCAAAGATCTTAAAGAAATCCAGAAGATAAAGCAGTAACTCAATATGACATTTGAAATGAAAGATCTTGGGCTAGCAAAGAAAATCTTGGGGGTAGAAATTAGAAGGGATAAACAGAAAATAATTTTGTATTTGTCTCAAGAACCATATATAACCAAGGTTCTAGAGCTCTTCAAAATGGCAGATGCTAAGTCAGTAAACACTTCTATTGATGCTCATTTCAAATTAAAGGCTGTAAAGGAAGATCAAGAGGAATTATAAAATATACATATGAAGAATGTTCCATATTCTAATGCAGTGGGAAGTATCATGTATATGATGGTCTCAACTCGACCAGACATTGCATATAGTTTGGGTCTTGTGAGTAGGTTTATGAGTAAACCAAGTAGAGAGCATTGGAGGGCAGTGCAGTGGCTATTAAGATATATAAAAGGTACAAAAGGGTTAAGGCTAAAGTATTCTAAATCTGTTGAAAACACTTGTGGAGTCACAGGTTATTGTGACTCAGACTATGCAGCAGATTTAGATAGATGAAGGTCAATCTCAGGTTATGTATTCACTGTTGGAGGAAATGTAGTGAGCTGGAAATCACATTTGCAAAATGTAGTTGCGTTATCCACTACCGAAGCAGAGTACATAATTCTAACAGAAGCTGTAAAAAAAGGTTTGTGGATCAGTGGTTTTGTGACAGAAATTGGATATGATCAGAAGGATGTTACTATCTTTTGTGACTCACAAAGTGCCATAATCTATCTAAGAATTCTATTTTTCACGAGAGGACAAAACATATAGATGTAAGACTGCATTTTGTAAGGGACATCACGTCGAAAGGTCTAGTTCAAATTAAAAAGATTGATGCAAACACTAATCCGGCAGATATGTTGACAAAGGTAATACGAGTTAGCAAACTCAATCAAGCATTGAGTATGTTACAGATTGTTGTGTAAGTCAGCCTAAGTCTGGAATGGGAACTCATTGAATTCATTTGATAAGCAACCTAATCTGTCAAAGGTGGATATTTGTGGATTATTGACAAAGCATTGGTTGTTATCAAGGGCTCAGATCAGTCAAAGGAAGTCAAGGTCTAATCCAATGGCTATGATTGACTCGGTTAGTTAAATCAGTTAATTATCCAAGTTAGTTTAAGAAGGACTTGATCGGGGCATTAGTAAGATAACAAACCAAGAACTCTCAGTGATCCAATTTTCATCTATCGCTCAAATCCTCTAAGAACATCGAAGGGTATCTTTTGGATAGAAGATTAAAGATCGAATAACATCTGTATTGAGCTGAAACTTCGGAGATCTAGTCCCTAAGATTCTTGTTTGTATTAGCCATAGGTTTTTGATTTAGCTTATGGTTAATCGGTAAAAAGAGGATTGTATTGTATTGATTTACGTTGATTATTAGTGAATTCTTTGGGTTGAAGCCCAGATCCTTGGATGTAGGATTAATCTCAATCCGAACCAAGTAATTCCTTGAGTTCTTCTTACTTTTTCTGCTCGTGTTCTTATATTTCGATTGATTTGTGTTCATCGGAAAGTTGAGTTATCTGGAATCTGCTTGTGTTATAAACTCTTTCTTGTGCTCTGAGATTCAACAAAAACACTCGAGAATATTTAATGATAAGGAAAGAATCTCGATAAACTCGGGATAAGGTCAAATCTACTAAATCGGTTAAGAGTCTTAGACGATCTGGCAACCGAGCCCTACTCGCACCGGTCTCCTACCTTGGGTAGAATTCTACCCCAACATGGATTCTACCCCAGCAAGTAACCTATCCCTCCCGCTCCTAATCCTATAAATAAATACCTTATATTTGTTATCGTTTTATATTTTCACCTCAATTCACTTACTTTCGTTTTCGTGCACTCTTCGCATCTTTGTATTTATTTGCCCTTCCCATTCATAACCCAAACACTGACTTAAGCATCAGTTAGGTCAGGCCGGAAACATCTCCATTAAAAGATGATACATGTCAATTCTAAGTCATATTGGCGTAATATATTGAAATATATATATATATATATATATATATATATATTTAGCAACTTATCAAGTAATTGTATCATGAATTATTATGAATTGATGATAATGTTTTAAATTTTATGCTCGTCTTTTAGTTGATATAAACTACGCATTCATGATTATTTATTAATTGTATCCAATAACGTAGCCATATTTTTATTTATATTCAAACTAAAGTTTTCTAAGCTCTCTATTTTTTGTGTTGAGCTTGCATCTTTTTATTTTAAAAATTTTTCACGGGATATTGACAAAGTGGACTAAACTTAATGTATAAAAAAAAGAAAAAAATTAAGCCACACAAGCGACCACACGGGCGAAGCAACACATGGCTCCGTCCTTAAAATTTGTATCTAAAAAAGACAAAAATATCCCTACTTAAATAAATAAATAAATAAATTTTGTTTTATAATTCTATATTTAATTGAATAAAATAATCAAATTTTAGTTCAATAACTATGAAAATTATATATAATCATTTTATCTTAATATTTTTTATACGCGAAATATATTTTAATAGTAATTAATTGTATTATTACATTAAATTAAGCAATAATTTTAATTATTTTAAAATAAAATTAGATATTTAAATTAATTAATGTGATTGTATAAATAAACTTAATTGAAAATATAAGTTAATGCATTGATGTTTTAATTTAAATTTTTAATAAAGAGTGATAAAAAAAGTTCATAAAAGTCATTTAAGGACAGTTTAGTCATTTTTTTAATCGAAAAGAGTGTGTATGTTACAGATCTAGAATCAAAAGGGACTACTAGCTCAACAAAATTTTCATGATGGTTATCGACAAACCCAGGATTTCATTACTCCTATAATTTTTTGATGACATACCGAATTAAAAGCCATATTAATATTTAATTTTTTTTTCTTTTTTTATTGTACTAAATTAAAAATTCTTTTATAGTGCTTTTTCTTGGCACTATTTCATTGGATCGCCAAGTACATCTAATATGTACATGATATAACGTTACTCTTGCAAGTAAGTTGATCCTTTTTTTCTTCCCACCATGAATATATAGTTTGAGATTATAAAATATTAGTAATTAATTAAGGGGAGACCAAATCAATAATAAATACTATAATAAGCTTATTATTACATCAAATAGCAGCAAAACGTAACTAATATATAAGAAGTAAACGATGGATAACACCCTAGATTTTTTATTTCACAGAACACAAGTAAAATCCAAATATTGCCTAGCTAGCTACTTGTGAAAATTTTGAATGAGATGAGCCATGATCTTCTTTAATGCTACAACTACATATATCATGCTTATTGTCCTTTCGTTCGGATTCTCCGTGGAACATTTTAAACCTATCTCCATTATCGACACTAGACATTCCAATTTTTCGCTGAAATATGTTTCATCTGCTCTCAACAGATCCGAGTCTATAATTTGCATAATCTCATTTGGCATAGATTCATTCACCCACCTCCTTAGGCTTAAATCCCCTGTAAATTTTATATCGTCTGGCTTCATTCTTGCGAAAACTTCCATCAACATTATGCCATAGCTGTAAACATCGCACCTTACAGACACCAATCCTCCGGAACCATATTCTATAGAACAACAAAAACAAGAAATTCATCAAAGATGTATAGTAACTAGTAAGTGAGTACAAAAAATGGGATTGATGGAAAATATTTGAATGAATCATGGAATGTTTACCTGGGGCTATGTAGCCTAATGTGGCGAGGGTCCTTGTGAGCGTAAAGCTAACGCCATCGCTTAATAGCTTTGCGACTCCAAAATTGCTCAAATGGGCAACCATGGCGTCATCCAAGAGCACATTGCTTGGCTTTAAATCACAATGAACTATAGGCATTGAGTAATCATGGTGTAGATATTCTAATGCACAGGCTACATCTATCATTATGCTTAGTCTCTGCATGATATTCAAGAAGTTGTTTTCCGAATATAGCCAATTTTCGAGGCTTACATTTGGCATATATTCAAGAACCAATGCCTTGAAGTCTTCACTCGAGCAACTGCCAATGACTTTGCAGAGATTTCTATGGCGAAGCCTGCGCAAAACTTCGCATTCAGTGTCAAAACTTTCAAATCCACCTTTTGACTGCAATCTGAACACTTTCACCGCAACCTCCGCTCCATTTTGAAGCATCCCTTTGTAGACAGAGCCATAACTTCCTGTGCCAAGTAAATGGCTCTGGTTGAACCCTTCGGTCGCCTTTACAAGTTCATGATACGAGACTCGTGATGGTGCTGTATTAAATGAACTGTCTGTCAAAGTTTCTGCCCTGATTTTCTTGTTGTGTCTTGCAAGTATATACGACAAGATTATGGCGAAATCTAGCACTGAAATCCCCAAGAAAATTTACACCGCACAAATAATCACTTTTTTCCTCTCTGTAATAATTTCATGACAGGGTGGAACTCCATATCTAGGATCACCACAAAGTCCTCCATTAGACCTGAAGAACTGACTCGAAAGGGATTTAAAGGGGCCGCCAGTAGGGATGGGACCGGTTAACTCGTTGAAAGATACATCGAAGTATTTGAGAAACTAAAGTTCTTCTAGCGACAATGGGATGCTTCCAGAAAGGTTGTTGTGTGAAAGATCTAGCATCTCCAAACTCAACAACTTACCCATTGACTCGGGAATAGATCCCTGAAATCCGTTTCTTGCCAAAGAAAAATTGACAATGCTTTCTAAGCCTTCAATGGAACTAGGAATGATGCCTGTTAGCTGATTTTCTGACAAATTAAGGGTGGCTGCAACCTTCAGATTTTTGATATCCGAAGGCAAAAAACCCGTTAGAAGATTCGAAGATATATCCAACATGACAAGTGTAAGGTTTGGACAGTATGAAATCACAGAAATACCAGAAAAATTTTTGAGTGTGTGTTATCTTTCAGTGTTGACAACACTTCACGATAACACTATGCAGCAGAATATTTAACTAACAGTAAAAGTAAATAGCACACAGATATTTATGCACAAGTACTAAGTACTTGTACTATACCTCATGACGAAATAATCACTAGAAAAACAAATTAGTTTACAAAAAACCAACTAGCCATTGTTTTATGAAAAACTACTTTTCTCAACAGATTGAGAAAATAAACGACTTCCTAAAAACTAGTAAGAACTAGAATAATAAATCAATAGGAAGTTCTAAACCGAAAAACGAAAAACCAAAGAAACACTTTCTGAACAACACTTCACTCGTGTGTTCTTCAGTGTTTCCAACACTACTCGGCAACACAACGTAGCAGTAGTATCTCTTCAGATATTCTTCAATGATCGATCTTCAATACTCTAGAATTTTTGCAGTACTTTCTCTATGTATTTTGCTCTCTACGCTTCACTCTCTTCTCTCTTGATTGTCTCTTCTGATCGGTCCAAGCACTTCTATAAATAGATCTTCAATATATTTTCATAAATAAGATACCACAAAGAATGAAAACCATATATCATTAGAAATAACATATTTCGAATCAAGATATAACAGATATTACCAAATTTAAAACATGTTCTAAGAAAGGCAAAACTATAAATATAGAAATTGAATGCAATAAGTAAATAATTTAAAAGACATGTGCACAACATGTTCTTTCAAACTCTTTCTTTTTGCCTTTCTGGACAAAACACACACACAAGTGCAAATAACTCCCCCTATCTTATGCAACTAAAGCTCCCCCTGAATTTAATCATCTCAGAACACAGTGTTGTGCGGTCGTGTTGGCAACACCAATTCTCAACACTTACTAGATTAGAGTAGCAAATAGTTTAATATTATATATCAGAGAGTAATAAGGAGCACAACCTAATCAACTCAGAAAAATATTACTAACTTAGAGCAAAATAAAAAATAAAAGATAAAAGATAAGAATAAGAAAAAAAATCCTAAAACCAATTACGATCAACCACAACTAATCATCTTCCTCATCTTCAGCTTGATCAGCACTTGATCCTACTCCCCCTTTTTGTCCAGAGGGCCCTGGTATTCCAAGTTTAGTCCTGTACTCAGCCATTAATGCTTCATAGTACTCGAGATCAGCTTTGGCTTGTGCAATTTTTAGTTCAGCATGAGCCATTTGAGCATGAATTGCAGTAGAATTCAACATAATCATAGCAGTGTTATGAATGGTCATGGGTGGAACAGACTCAGTGTTGGCAACACTGGGTACAGCACCATTCCATGGTAGATCAATCTTCCTATTTCCTTTCAGCAAACCAGGTGCGATCTTGATAAGCTCATCTCCTCCAATCAATTCTTCATCATCTTCTTTCGTGAACCCTTGAGATTCCAGCATGCCATAGATCAATGAAGGAAACGAAAACTTAGTTGCTTTCCAATCACCTTCTCTAAAAGTCATAATACTTTTAAACACCAAATTTCCAAAGTCCAAAGAAGCTTGAGTTCCAATGGCAAACAGCGCAAGTGCTTGTGGCTTAGTTACCACTGTTGTATTGGTAGATGACGTCCAATTCCTGATCGCAATTTTGTGAAGCACAGAAAAGAAAGAAGTAAGCTTTGCAGCTGACAACCTGTCTGGGTGCAGTGGAAATTTTAGAACCATTCCTCCAGTGATCACTTTAGTGACTTGATCAATATCCTCAGTAACTGCATCATCATCTACATCAGCAGTCTTGAAGTGTTCATTGATCAGAACAGGAGTAAAATCATACACCTTTCCCCGGATTTACACTCTTCCAAACTTAAATGATTCTTCATCTCCAGTCTTTATGTTCATATTGCAGTAAATTTCTAGCACAGCTCTTCTTGAAAATGGTCCGGCAGTGGTGACAGTAGAAAATAAATTCTGCTGTTTCAAGAAAGTCACCAAGTTCTGCTTTTCGAAGGACACTTCATCAATATTTCTTTCTTCCCAACAGTCTTTTCCAGACAGAGCTTCCCATTCATCAGCAGATTCCTTTGAATAAAACTGAATATTGTATGCCTTAGCAGGATCAATATCATAGTCAGGTTCAGCAGCAGTGTTGTCATCAGTGTTGGAAACACTGTTATCAACAGTTTGTTCCTCAGAACTTCCAGAACCATCAGAAGCAGCATCCTCATAATCTTCTTCCTTAGAACTCGAAGAAGATGAACTATCAGACTCCTGGGGCCGGTTATTCTCAAACTCTTGCATCATTTCAGCATCTGGTTCATCACCATCAGATGGAACTTGTGAAGGTGTAACTGGTTTAGCCTTGGTTTTCCGAATATTCTCCATGAAAGTGGCCAGTGAAATTTCCTCATCAGTAGACACTGGAGCCTCTGTGGTTGTCTTTGTGGTATTATCAGCAACAACAGCACTAGATGGCTCTTTTTCAGTAGAAGCCACATCAGTAGAAATTTCATCAGAAGAATCATCACCACTAGATGAATCTCATTTCTTTGATTTGGCCTTTTCAGCAACAACGGTTTTTGTCCTAGCAACCACCTCAAAATTCTGATCCGCAGAATCATCTCCAGATGAGAAATCTGAATCATCCAACATAGGACGTGAAGTCTCCCACTTACCACGAAATCTCTTATTGGTAGTAAAGTCGGGGTTGAAGCCCGCTTGGTGCTTTGACCTTCTCGCTATTGGCTGTGTTGGGAACACACGATTCAACATCAAAAAATCAGAAGGATTCTCAATGTTGATTTCATTCCCGGGTTCTCCTGGAGCAATTTTTGCCAACGGTGTAGGTTGAACGGCAGCAGGTACAATCGTGAGAATAAGATCAGAAGATACCTCCGAAGGTTTGTCTTCCTCTTGATAACCCATCTCCGATCGTATATCATGCGAATCGAAAGCTTTGTCTGCCATTATAAACAATTTAGAAATTAAGGGTTTCAAAGAATTTTTGCAGAGAGAGTTAGAAAAGGTTGAAGACGATAAGATCAATTTCTACAGTGCTTAAAAATATATAGGGATAAGGGGTTCAAACGGTAAAAAAAATCAAAAGCCCCTATCTCTCATATCAGACTAAGAATCTCCCCCTAACGGTAACAATTCTCCAACGGATAAAAAAAATCTCTCTAATTAAGGAAATTAAATTTGATTAATTAAGGATACCTTGAAACTCTCACTTAAGAATATATCAATATTCCCCAAAAATAAATAACTCCACATCGAGTTTTAACGCCACTGAAACATATTCAATCTCAACCAATTCAATTTTCAGCAAGTTGGGCAATTTTTCCAATTTTTGTTCGTCTTTGAACTTTTAACCCTGAGCACGATATGATCACAATAAATGCAAAATGCATGACCTAATTTATGTTTAAAACAGAATGTAATGAGATTAGATCAAAAATGCATGCAAAGTGTGTGCAGTACGTGTTAAGAACCAGTATTGGCAACACTTCCCAACAACACTGTAGTCTTCAAAATAATTTTGAATTTGTCACACTTTCAAAGCCATGTGTTTCTTCTTTTTATTTTGATTCAGAAGTAGTAGCCTGCACACTAAAGGAACGGTCTTCATTGGACTCTCTTAGTTAGCTTTTTCCAATTTTCTTCCAATTTTAGTTTGATTTTCAAGACATTGGTCACTGAAATTTTATCAAACCATGCTTTTTAATTTTTAAAACCACTTTTCACATGAGACAAGATCATGGAATACACGAACATCCCTCAACTACTTCGTGGTTTAAAACATATTTTCATGGCAAGTGTGTTCTGAAAATAACTTTGACAGAAGAACTACAAAGTGTCAGTCAGTATTATCAAACAGTGCAAAACATAGAACATTATGAATATGCAGTATGCCTAAAGTCCTAAAAATGCACATGCATGTTTGGTGTTGTCCTTCAGTGTTGGCAACACTTAAGGATAGCAACCGTGAGTGCTTATAAAGAACACATGTTGAGAGATTTCCTAAGATTGGAGAATCTCTCGAAGTTTAATGCTTTTGTAAAAATATCGGCCAGTTGGTTATTGGTTCCAACAAACTCCATTTGGATCATATCCTTCTCAACCAAATCTCAAATGAAGTGATGTCTTATGTCAATGTATTTAGTTCGAGAGTGTTGTACTGGGTTTTTTGATATATCTATAGCACTTGAGTTATCACAGTACACAATTGGTGTTTCACTTTTAAGACCATAGACTTGTAGCATTTGATTCATCCAAATTAATTGAGAACAACAACTTCCCGCTGCCACATATTCGGATTCAGCAGTGGAAAGAGACACACAGTTCTGCTTTCTACTATACCATGAAACCAAGTTGTTACCCAAATAAAAACAACCACCCGTGGTGCTTTTCCTCTCATCAACATCTTCTGCCCAATCAGCATCACTATAGCCTACCAAATTAGTATTGGTTTTTTTAGTGTACCATAACCCTAAGTCTAAAGTGCCTGCAACATACTTCAAAATTTGTTTTACAGCTTTCATATGTGTGACTTTAGGATCATATTGATATCGGGCACACAAACACACACTGAACATAATATCAGGTTGACTTGCACTCAAATATAGCAGACTTCCAATTATGCTTCTGTACAGAGTGTTGTCAACACTGTCAGCAACACTGTCTTTGCACAGTTTTTCATTAGTTCCCATTGGTGTTTTCATATGTCTAACATGATCAGTACAAAACATTTTCACCAAATTCTTAGCATATTTGCTTTGACACAAAAAGATTCCATCACTCAATTGTTTTACTTGTAATCCTAGAAAATAATTCAACTCACCTACCATGCTCATTTCAAAGGCAGCAGTCATGCTTTCAACAAAATCATTTACAAGTTTTTGATATGAAGCACAGAAAATTATGTCATCAACATAGATTATACAGATAAGAATGTTACCTTGTACTTTTTGAACAAAAAGTGTTTTATCTACCTCACCTCTTTTGAATCCAATGTCAAGCAAATACTCCGTGAGTCTTCCATACCAAGCACGAGGTGCTTGTTTCAATCCATATAAGGCTTTCTTCAACTTATAAACATGATCAAGATGATGTGAATCTTCGAATCCCTTAGAATGTCTTACATAAACTTCTTCACTCAAAATTTCATTCAAAAATGCGCTTTTTACATCCATTTGAAAAAGTTTCATTTTCATGTGACATGCAATAGTCAATAACAATCTCACAGATTCTATTCGGGCTACAGGTGCGAAGGTTTCATCAAAGTCCACCCCCTCAACTTGTGTATACCCTTGAGCTACCAACCTAGCCTTGTTCCTTACAATATTTCCTGATTCATCAGTTTTATTCTTAAAAATCCATTTTGTTCCAATGATATTACTATGATCAGGTGGAGGAACTAAGATCCATACATCATTCCTAACAAATTGTTCAAGTTCATCATGCATAGCATTGACCCAAAACTAATCTTTTAAAGTCTCACCAACATTTTTTGGTTCAATACTAGACACAAAGCAAGAATGTCTTACCTGAGAGTATGCGGAAGTCATGCACACTAACCCGCTCATCTTTTGATAATCAACTTTTTCCTTTCTTTGGGTTTGCATCCTTCCTTGTGCATCTCCTATGATTTGTGAAGTAGGATGGTTTTTCTGAATTTTGCTAGGTACATCATGTCCAGCATCTTGTATTTCATCTTCAAAATCATCCTGATCTTCTGTACTCTGTTCATTCATATTCAGTGTTGGACTCAGTGTTGTGCTGGGTGATTTTTCAGGTGGGACAACACTAGTAACAACACTGAAATTAGTCTGGCAAGAAACAGTATCTAGCAGATCATCAATATTGTCTTCAATTGTTTTCCCCTTCAGATCTGCATAATCATCAAATACCACATTAATAGATTCAATGATAGTTCTAGTTCTCAAGTTAAACACACGATAAGCTCGACTATTTAAAGCATATCCAAGAAATAAACACTTATCGCTTTTTGAATCAAACTTAGCCAACTGCATCCTTTCATTCAAAACATAACATATGCATCCAAAAATATGAAAATATTTAAGGTTAGGCCTCTTTCCCATGAGCATTTCTTAGGATGTCATAGTAGAACCTTTCCTTAAATATACCCTATTGGATATGTAACATGCAGTATTTAAAGCCTCAGCCCAAAATCTTTTTGCAATATTTTTGGAGCTTAACATGATCCTTGCCATCTCTTGGAGGGTTCTGTTTTTCCTTTCGGCAATGCCATTTTGGTGAGGTGTCTTAGGTGCTGAATATTCATGTGATATACCTTCTTTTTCACAGAATTGATCAAACAATGAGTTTTCAAATTCCTTACCATGGTCAGTTCGAATCCTGATAACCTTCAAAGCATACAGATTAGTAATCTGTTTTATTAACTTTTTGAAAGCTTCGACTGTCTCAGACTTTTCTCTTAGAAAACTTACCCATGAGTACCTTGAAAAGTCATCAACACACACAAATGAATATTTCTTACCTCCACAGCTTTCAACCTCCATAGGTCCCATTAAGTCCATGCGTAGGAGTTCAAGACATCGTGTTGTCCCACGGTGTTGTAACACTAGATGTGACACACGAGTTTGCTTACCTTTTTGACAGTCTCCACACACATATGGAACTCCAGAAGTTAGATTTGGCATTCCCCGTACAACATCATACTGGCTCAGTTTCTTCAGTGCTTTGAAGTTGGCATGTCCCAACTTTTGATGCCATAGATTCAAATCATCAACCTTGGTGAATTTGCAAGCAAGTTCCTCTCCAAGTTGATAACAGTTGTCCGATGATCTAGACTCTGTCAAAACACACGAATTACTCTTATCAAATACTTGACATAAATTCTTATCAAATTTAACATAAAAGATCATCATCACAAAGTTGACTAATGCTAATAATATTAGCATTTAATCCTTCAACATGTAGAACATTGTGAAGCTTCGGCAGTCCTTCTACATTCAAAGTTCATTTTCCAACAATCTTTCCATTGGCTCCTCCTCCATATGTCACTTTTCCTTTATCCTGTTCAACATAGTCAGAAAGATACTTCTTCAATCCTGTCATGTGGCGTGAACTGCCACTGTCGAAGTACCAATGACCTGCAACATTAGTTTTTAAAGAAGTATAAAAAACATTACAACTGGATTTAGCTTTTGGTACCCAAACCTTTTTCTCAGTATTTTTCTTCCTGACAGTGTTCTGGTTCAGTATTGGCAACATTGATGGCAACACTTGCCTGGAGTTCCAGAACATATAGTCATACCTGAGTTTAAAACAATAAGGCTTGATATGAACTTGCTTGTTACAGTAATGACAAACAAACATACGCTTCCTTTGCTTTTTTCCTTTGAACGGGAGCTTGTGTCTTCAATGGAATTGGTTTTTCCTCTGGAATTGCAATTGGAACACTAGCAGAGTTACTGTTCTCTTTGACAAAAACAGTTTGTGATGACTCCCCAACTTCAAACTTGCTATTATGAAATCCTAGACCAGCTCTATCATCTTTTCCCATCATCAGAATTTAATCCATCTTGGTCTTGCTTGAATTATAGTTTGCGAGATTTGCATTTGCTCTTCCAAGCTCTTCTTTGACCTTGCCTAGTTCTAAATCCTTCTTGCTCAGAACAACATCAAGTTTAGCCACTGAAGCTTTCAGTTCACTGTTCTCCTTTGTTAAAGCAGAATTTGTCTTGTTCCTTAATATCCAGTCATTATACAATTATTCATACATCTTCTGAGCATTATCACAAGAAAGTTCTACTTCACCAGCTTCCTGATTTGAGTCTCCAGAAACAGATGCATTCAGACACAGTACCTTTTGGTCAGTGTTGTGACCAAGTGTTGTGACACCAGTGACAACACTATGTTTCTTCTGTAGCACCAAAACTGAAAGGGCATTGTGAGTCTCTTCTTCTCCTTGTTCTGTTCCTTCCTCACCTTCATCATCACTTAGGGAAGCACACATCCCTTTGCGAAGTCTGGTTGGACACTCATTAGCAAAGTGACCAATCCTGTGCACTCATGACACTTCACAGACTCAAATTTCTTTGAGATAGTCATTGTTTTTCCTTCTTTCTGAAAGTGATTTTGACTCTTTGAAGGGATGGTATTCTGTTCTGGTCCACAAATCCTTAATGGTTTTCCAACAGCAGGAGCATTCAAAACTTTGGGTTTGTGACCAGGTTTCTTATAATCTCTCATTCTGTTCAAATAATTACCAAATTGTTTGGTAAGTAGGGCAATAGAATCATCTCCTAAGTCAGACTCGTTGACTCCATGTGTTAGATCAACAAAATCATTGTACGAGTCATTAGAAACTTGGAGTGCAATGGACTTACCTTTTTCCTTTTTTCCAAAATTCATCTCCAACTCATAAGTTCGAAGAGAACTCATTAATTCATCCAAACCCAGAATTGATGTGTCTTTAGATTCATCAATTGCACAAATATTCATTTGAAATCTTTCAGGCAGTGATCTCAAAACTTTTCTTACTAAACGTTCGTTTGAAATAGCATCACCAAGATCAATTGCCTCATTCTCGATCTTCCTCAAGCAGCGTTCATAATCATCGATTGTCTCACTCTCTTCCATTCTCAGATTTTCAAACTGAGTAATGAGAATCCTTTTTTTGGTTCGACACACACTATCGGATCCTTCACAGTGCATTTGAAGTTTTTCCCAAGTCTGTTTAGCACAAACACAGTTAGTTACAAGTGCAAATATATTAGAATCAAGAGAAGTAAATATAGCATTAAGAGCTTTGTTGTTCATATTCGAAGCAGCAGTTTCATCGGCATTCCATTCCGTTCCTGGTTTGAGGAGAAAATCTCTTTCTCCATCAGTTCTCCTTGGTGGATTACATCCTTGTAGCACACGCTGCCATGCCTTTTCATCAATTGATTTGATGTAGACACGCATCCTTACTTTCTAGATAGAATAGTTGGATCCATCCAAAATTGGAGGACGTTGAGCAGTTCCTGAATAAAGTATCTCCATTGTGATGTCCTGTCAAACACAAAAACAGAATCACACTTAGTATCGTCAAGTGAATGTCTCTGACGCCAATTGTAAGGTTTGGAC